>NC_136896.1:20461957-20839457 GCF_949152265.1 Phoxinus phoxinus | reverse complement strand
TGCCTACGGGCCAAACAGCAGTGCAGAGTACCCGGCCTTCTTGGAGTCTCTGGGAGGGGTGCTGGAAAGTGCTCCGACTGGAGACTCCGTTGTTCTACTGGGGGACTTCAACGCCCACGTGGGCAACGACAGTGTTACCTGGAGGGGCGTGATTGGGAGGAACGGCCCCCCTGATCTGAACCCGAGCGGTGTTCAGTTATTGGACTTCTGTGCTAGTTACAGTTTGTCCATAACGAACACCACGTTCAAGCATAAGGGTGTCCATCAGTACACGTGGCACCAGGACACCCTAGGCCGTAGGTCGATGATCGACTTTGTGGTCGTTTCATCTGACCTGCGGCCGTATGTCTTGGACACTCTGGTAAAGAGAGGGGCGGAGCTGTCAACTGATCACCACCTGGTGGTGAGTTGGATCCGATGGCGGAAGAGGAAGCTGGACAGACTCGGCAGACCCAAGCGTACTGTAAGGGTCTGCTGGGAACGTTTGGCCGAGTCTCCTGTCAGAGAGATCTTCAACTCCCACCTCCAGCGGAGCTTCGACCGGATCCCGAGGGAGGCTGGAGATAATGAGTCCGAGTGGACCGCTCGGAGCTGTGGCCGTAATGTCTCCGGTGCCTGTCGAGGCGGCAATCCCCGAACCGGTGGTGGACACCGGAAATAAAGGATGCCTCAAGCTGAAGAAGAAGTCCTATCGGGCCTGGTTGGCTTGTGGGACTCCTGAGGCAGCTGACGGGTACCGGCAGGCCAAGCGAACTGCAGCCCGGGTGGTTGTGGAGGCAAAAACTCGGGCCTGGGAGGAGTTCAGTGAGGCCATGGAAAAGGACTATCGGCTGGCCTCGAAGAGATTCTGGCAAACCGTCCGGCGACTCAGGAGAGGGAAGCAGTGCCCTACCACCGCTGTCTACAGTGGAGGTGGGCAGCTGTTGACCTCAACTGGGGATGTCGTCGAACGGTGGAAGGAATACTTCGAGGATCTCCTCAATCCCGCCGTCACGTCTTCCATTGAGGAAGCAGAGGCTGAGGTCTCAGAGGTGGACTCGTCCATCACCCAAGCTGAAGTCACCGGGGTAGTCAAAAAACTCCTCAGTGGCAAGGCACCGGGGGTGGATGAGATCCACCCTGAGTACCTCAAGTCTCTGGATGTTGTGGGGCTGTCTTGGCTGACACGCCTCTGCAGCATCGCGTGGCAGTCGGGGACAGTGCCTCTGGGATGGCAGACCGGGGTGGTGGTCCCTCTTTTTAAGAAGGGGGACCGGAGGGTGTGTTCCAACTACAGGGGGATCACACTTCTCAGCCTCCCTGGAAAAGTCTATGCCAGGGTACTGGAGAGGAGAATACGGCCGATAGTAGAACCTCGGATTCAGGAGGAACAGTGCGGTTTTCGTCCGGGCCGTGGAACACTGGACCAGCTCTATACCCTCTACAGGGTGCTGGAGGGTTTATGGGAGTTTGCCCAACCAATCCACATGTGCTTTGTGGATTTGGAGAAGGCATTCGACTGTGTCCCTCGTGGCGGCCTGTGGAGGGTGCTCCGGGAGTATGGGGTCCGGGGTCCTTTGCTAAGGGCTGTCCGGTCCCTGTACGACCGAAGTAGGAGCTTGGTTCGCATTGCCGGCAGTAAGTCAGACTTCTTCCCGGTGCATGTTGGACTCCGGCAGGGCTGCCCTTTGTCGCCGGTTCTGTTCATAATTTTTATAGACAGAATTTCTAAGCGCAGCCAGGGGCCGGAGGGTGACTGGTTTGGGAACAACACGATTTCGTCTCTGCTCTTTGCAGATGATGTTGTCGTGTTGGCCCCTTCAGACCAGGAACTTCAGCATGCACTAGGACGGTTTGCAGCCGAGTGTGAAGCGGCTGGGATGAAAATCAGCACCTCCAAATCCGAGGCCATGGTCCTCAGTCGGGAAAAATGTGGCTTGCCTACTTCAGGTTTGGTGGAGAGTTCCTGCCTCAAGTGGAGGAGTTCAAGTATCTTGGGGTCTTGTTCACGAGTGAGGGAAGGATGGAACGGGAGATTGACAGACGGATCGGTGCAGCTTCCGCAGTAATGCGGTTGATGTACCGGTCTGTCGTGGTGAAGAAAGATTTACCGGTCAATCTTGTAAAGGCATGCTATAGCCACAGGGGGCAATACTGATGTAAAGGTGAGAGAAGAGGAACGGAAAAGAAGAATAAAGTTGTCTGTTGTTTTCATCCTGATAGTTGTGTCCTTGAATACATAGTCTTTAGAGGAACAATACATGGTGTCAGAGACTAATAACCCACGACAGACAGAGTCTAGTGGTACGGACAAGAAGTCGGAGCAGTCGTAATAGTGTGCAGAGTGAGAACACGGGACCTATAGTGCAAGAGAAAGAGCGGTCGGCGAAAGCTAATGTTAACAGTAACTTAAGCTAGCGGCAAGCTAAAAGCACACAGGATGGACCACATATTCACCATCACACCACCGGGATCATTCGACTTCGAGCCAAGCTCGTGGCCCGCATGGATCAAAAGATTTGAACGCTTCAGAATGGCGTCTGGACTGAAAGAAAAAGACTGCGCATATCAGGTGAATTCTCTCATCTATACAATGGGTGAGAAGGCTGACGATATTCTGAGCTCACTGCAGTTGACGGAAGAGAAAGAAAAGGACTTTTATGAGGTAAAAAAGGCTTTTGATGAACATTTTGTAGGAGTACATAATGTAATTTACGAACGAGCCAAGTTCAATAAACGATGTCAAGATGTCGGCGAATCTGCAGAAAACTTTATCACTGCAGTGCACAAGCTAGCTGAGCATTGTAAATATGGCATCTTACGTGAGGAAATGATTCGAGATAGAATTGTTGTCGGCATACGTGATGCTAAATTGTCCGAAAAACTTCAGCTCAATCCAAAGTTGGATTTAGCCACAGCTATAGTTCAAGTGAGGCAGCACGAGGAAGTGAAAAAGCAACAAGCTGTTCTGCGGTCAGCTGATTCACCAGGACAAATAGATGCAATGTCCCATCACAATAAAAAACAGCCTCACAGGAAAAAATCTTTTCATCGCGGAAATTATCCTCAGCCTACCTCATCAAAGCCAAACCAGTGTGGAAAGTGTGGTAAAACTCCAAAACATGCATGGACTGAATACCCAGCAAAAGATGTGGAGTGTAGAAAATGTCAAAAGAGGGGACACTTTGCGGCAGTGTGCAGATCAGCTCAAAAGATGGATTCAATTGAAGTGGATGAGGCAGCTTATCTTGGTGCGGTTGACAATCCACAGTCATCCACATGGACTGAAATACTGACCATAAATGGCAGCCCGTTGCGCTTTAAAGTCGACACTGGTGCGTCTGTGACTGCTATCCCAGAAACTGAATTCAAACAGGATAGCTATGGCAGACAGTCAGCACCGTGCAGACCCCTGCTGGGCCCCGCCAACCAACCTCTGGATGTAAAAGGGCAAGTGCATGCGGTCATTCAGAGAGGGGACAGAAAGATAGAGGAGGAGGTGTTCATCGTGAAGGACCTGACCATACCCTTATTGGGCCTCCCAGCTATCCGCAGACTACAAATGATCCCTCAGCTCAATAGCATTGACGACGCAGAAAAGCACTTCCGCTCAACGTACCCCGAGGTATTTAAAGGGCTGGGTAACCTTAAGGGAGAGTATAAAATTAAGCTGAGAGACAACGCGGCACCGTATGCCCTCTCGGCCCCGCGCCGTGTGGCCATTCCTCTCCGGGCCAAAGTCAAAGAGGAACTAGACCGGATGGAGAAGATGGGGGTCATTGCCCGTGTTGAAGAACCGACTGAATGGTGTGCGGGCATGGTCCCTATCGTGAAAACATCAGGGAAGATTCGCATTTGCGTCGACTTAACCCGTCTGAATGAGAGCGTCATCAGAGAGAGACACATTTTACCGGCAGTGGACGAGACGCTGGCCAAGCTGGAAGGAGCCAGAATCTTCACAAAGCTTGACGCGACATCAGGCTTTTGGCAGGTTCCTCTCCACAAAGACTCGATGCTGTTGACAACGTTCATCACACCAGAGGGCCGATACTATTTCAAAAGGTTACCTTTCGGCATATCATCGGCACCCGAACACTTTCAAAAGAGGATTTCTCAGCTGATTGATGGTGTGGACGGAGTCTTATGTCACGCTGATGATGTCCTGGTGATAGGAAGAGACCGGGCAGAGCACGACGACAGACTACACAGGGTGCTACAGAAATTTAGAGAGGCTGGGCTCACTCTCAACGAGAAATGCCAGTTTGCTTTGACAGAGATTCGTTTTCTGGGCCATGTCATAAATTCTCAGGGCATCAGAGCAGACCCGGGTAAAATAAAAGCAATCCGGGAAATGCCAGAGCCAAAGGACGTGGCGGATGTTCGCCGTTTCATGGGCATGGTGAACTTTGTTGCCAAATTTTCACCACGCCTGCCAGATCTGACAAAGCCCATTCGTGACCTGTTGAAAACAGAGAACAGCTGGACATGGGGAGCACCCCAACAGAAAGCATTCCTGGAGACAAAAAACGAATTGGGATCAGAGACGGTGTTAGCGCAATACAGCCCAAATCACGAAACTATGGTATCAGCGGACGCTTCGTCATATGGGCTTGGAGGTGTTCTGACACAAAAACAGGCAGACGGAGAGTGGAAACCTGTCGTCTTTATCTCTAGGAGTCTGACCAAAGCCGAATCAAGATATGCCCAGATAGAAAAGGAGGCTTTGGCTGTGACCTGGGCATGTGAGCGCCTGCGAGGATACATTAGTGGACTGGACTTTACCATAAGAACTGACCACAAGCCACTCATAACACTCCTTAAGTCCAGAGCACTAGATGACCTCCCGCCGAGGATTATCAGATTCAGACTCAGGCTACTCAGATTTAATTTCAACATTATCCATGTTCCGGGTAAAAATCTGATTACAGCTGATGCTCTGTCCAGAGCACCTCTTCCATCCGCAATTCTCTTGTCACGATTTCGCTCAGTTTGCACAGGAGTATGACTTTGCCCATGTGACAAGCAGCCCCCGTTATCCCCGCAGCAATGGGGAGACGGAACGGGCCGTTAGAACTGTGAAGTCTCTTTTAGCGAAAGAGGGAGATTTCCACAAAGTCCTGCTGGCCTACAGGGCCACTCCACTGGCGCACGGAAGCTCCCCAGCACAACTGCTTATGGGGAGGAGAATCCGAACACCAGTTCCCATATCATCGGAGCAGTTACAACCTCAGTGGCCCGATCTTGAGAGCTTCAGAGAAAAGGACAAGGGGTTGAAACTGAAACAGCAACAAACGTTCAACCGGAGGCACCGTACTCAAAATGTACCACCTCTCCAGCCTGGACAGCACGTATGGATCAAAAACACACACACAAAAGGGACTGTTGTTCGTCAGGCACTTACACCACGATCATACGAGGTGGAGACCCCGGAGGGAGGATGGCTGCGACGCAACCGTTCACACCTCAGGGAAGTTCCGGTGCTTCCAGATGTAACGGTGACTAGGTCAGGGAGACTTTCTAAGGCTCCTGAGAGACTGGACCTTTGAACATGAAACATTCACACATACCCAAGAGAACAAGAAAAAAAAAAGTCATAATTTCCTGTTGGAAATTAGAAACCCCATGTTCTGATTTATTGAATTTTGCAGTTAAAAGGCTACAAAAGTGCTACTGTGAAGTAAAATATCTTCTGTTCATTTCTATGTGTACGCTTTTAAGTTTGAAAAAGGACTTGAAGAAAATCGTAAAATTATAAGTTAAGGAAGTGAAATAACTAAGTACACAGATTGTTGAATGCATAGCGTTATTTAAAGGTTCTGTTAAAAGAGTTAGACCTTCATCTAGAAGGGGGAGATGTAAAGGCATGCTATAGCCACAGGGGGCAATACTGATGTAAAGGTGAGAGAAGAGGAACGGAAAAGAAGAATAAAGTTGTCTGTTGTTTTCATCCTGATAGTTGTGTCCTTGAATACATAGTCTTTAGAGGAACAATACAAATCTATGTTCCTACTCTCACCTATGGTCATGAGCTTTGGGTCATGATCGAAAGGACAAGATCCCGGATACAGGCGGCCGAAATGAGCTTTCTCCGCAGGGTGGCTGGGCGATCCCTTAGAGATAGGGTGAGAAGCTCGGTCACTCGGGAGGAGCTCAGAGTAGAGCCGCTGCTCCTCCACATCGAGAGGGGTCAGCTGAGGTGGCTCGGGCATCTGTTCCGGATGCCTCCTGGACGCCTTCCCGGGAAGGTGTTCCGGGCACGTCCCACCGGGAGGAGACCCCGGGGAAGACCTAGGACACGCTGGAGAGACTATGTCTCTCGGCTGGCCTGGGAACGCCTCGGTGTCCCCACGGAAGAGCTAGAGGAAGTGGCTAGGGAAAGGGAAGTCTGGGTGTCTCTGCTTAGACTGCTGCCCCTGCGACCCGGCTTTTGTATTATTATACAAAATTCAAAAAGTAGTAAACACAGAACATCTGAACAGAACATTTTTTACAACATTATGTGCTTTTTTTTATTAACGAAATGTCAATCTTCATCTTTATAACAGAAGATACAACACAATACAACAATCTTCAAGATAACCTACAGTAAATGTTTTATTATTTTATTAGTTAATTAACTAATTGTTAACACAAATTTAATTTAAAGAGCTGGATACTTATTACTAATTAATAGTAATAAGTCTCCAGTCACTGCTCTTCCATTCCATGCAGTGCGCGCTCCTCACTCCGCACAACCACTTGGTTAGCCTATGTGCCTAATAATAGCGAACAATTAACTAGGTTAACGTTAGAGTGAGTGGCCATGCCAGACGGATAATCCTCATGTTTAACAAATCAAATCATGCATTTTCTACCTATCGCGAGTCAGCGCTGCGCCAGTTTGAAAAAGGTGGGTGTGCAGGACCCTTTTAATTAACGTTTGGTGTAGGTCTAGGCATAGAGATATCTGAACATCTTTGCCAAGCGCAAACCAGTACAGAAGTAATCAATAAATTATCGGGGAGGGTCATGCCTTTTTTCACAATCATTTTGGAGGGTCATAAAAAAATGTATCGCTGGCGAAGGGAGGGTCAAGTCTATTTTGACTATAGATCTCAAAACTCCTCCGGTGGCCCCCTAAATAAATAACGAACAGTCCCTTACAAGTGTTTTACAAAATGTAAATCAATGTATTGTTTTATGTGAATGATGTGGCAGGATGATTTTCAGATCATTTTAAAGAAAAAATATTTAGTATGTATTTTGTGACCTTATTTCAGACACTTAATTTTTTTTTTTTTATAACCATGCATAAACATTATTCTCTCAAAAATACAAACATGTACATACATGTTGCTCACATATTATGGTAGCCCTGTAACTGGAAGCAACTTGACCTGACATATCTTAAAATATGTCAATGCCATTGTTTTGTCACAAGATTCACGCCAGTAATGTTTTTTTTCCGGGTTTTTTAAGTACATAAAAAAGCGACTTAAATTTCTTAATTTAACTAAGGTCTAATAATCCTGGTTAAATCTAAGAGTCTGTAAAACCGGGCCAATGCAATATAAGGATAATATCTGGCAGTTTTGTATGTCCATCCATAGTTGCCATCATCTGAAGTCTTTCTTGAGTGTTTGCATCATCTGAAGTCTTCACAAGTGAGGCTGGATCCAAACTGGAGCTGCCGTAATCTCTAGTAAACTTGCTGAGCATCCTGCGAGAAATCTCCTTAGTGGACTTTGATATTTTGTATTTATACCCAGTTCAGTTAAGCTCTTTGGTGTTGCCTATTGAATGGTTGGTGTGTAGTGCTCCTGTGGTTTTTCCTGGGCCTTCCTGTGTTTTTTTTTTTGTATTGTGTTGAGTAAAAGAAGGACTGCTGCATTTTTATCCAAGTATCATGATTTCCTCTCTTCTGTCATTGACCTGTGACATTTATATATCCTAATGATAATAATACAAATATATGTAAAGTAAACAGACATGATTAATTATATTGCTGTCAATTTAAAATAAAGACCATTTTATTTGTTATATCCATCAATCCAATCATCCATTCTTCAAACTGATCTGGAGTCGATCTCAACGTCTCAGGCTAAAGACAGAAGTATATTAAATTATTAAAATAATTTTTGCAGGCTAAAATAAGTGATTTCCTTTTGTGCCTTTTGACAACAGTCCAGCATGTATTGCTAACTTGCTTCATCAAATCCAAACTATCATTTCCATTTATGCTTGGACCCCGATGATTGCCACTTGCGGCTAAATTAGCCTATTTGTTAATATTAATAATTTTTTATAATATTGCAATTACTAACTGACTAGGTTACAAAGTTACGTTGTGGCAACAAATACAGGAATTACACTTTTACAGTTGTGACAGCACAACTAGTTACATTGCCATGATGAATGTTTGGTCATCAGATGACTTGCGGAACAGTGACATATTATGGTTAGCTGGGTATACATGACAACCACTTACTCCTTTGTTAGCATCTAGCTAAATTCATTGCCTTAATATTATTTTTACTCAATGTATATTTTTTCCAACATATTTTATATAACATTTGAAAGAAAAACATTTTTTTTTAAGTTATAAAAAGTGCCCCAAACTTTATTTTTTCTTTAGTTTAAGGGATTGTGGGTAATATTAACAAAATGATTCACTAAATAAAATAAATTGTGTTATTATTTCTCATCTTCAAGTCATTCTGAATGCATATGACTGTTTATTTTTGCAATCATAATTTGATTTGAGATGCACTAATCCTCATCTCACATATTCCTTCCATTAAACTGAACTCACCATTGTCCAGATACCGTACAGTGGAGTTTTTAGAAAAACTCGGGTCGAAGTTGGCCATGAGTGGAGCAATATACTGCGTCGCTGTCAGCATGCGGTGTGTTATCTCTCCAGTGAAAATAAACCCTATAAAAATATAAAGAGTTCAGGCATAAGATACAAAATTTCACGAAAGAAAAATTAAATATATTTTGTTTTAGATGTTACACAAAAAAGTATATTAATTTGGATAAATATTTTGTGCATTAAAAGATCCCTTTATTGCATTCCAGGATGGAACATAACCCTTTCAGTTTATTAATAATATGACAAAAGTTATTGAAATTAATTCAAGCAGAATGGTTCAAGTGAGTTGAACCATTTATTGATGTTAAAACAGGAATATTGACACTGCAAAAAATCATCCCAACAAATTATTATTTTTCTTTCATTAAAGGGGTAATTCACCACTGGAAAAATGGCCTTTCAATAAATCTTGTCTGCCTGTGCAATAGAAAGGTGAAAGAAATGTTGAAATCTATGCTACCTGACTAGGAAAAACAGAGTGAAAGTTGTCTTCCCTTTTGCAAATATGTAGGAAAACTTCAACACCCATAATGCAATGGGCAATTCTAAGGCCTCTCCCATACTGCATCCGAAATCCCATACTACAGTATGTGACAAAAGAAGTATGTCCAAATTCACAGGACTCATAGAAGAGTAGGCAAAAAGTACCTAGATGACCTACTACGTCCATCGATATTCTGAAGAATGCATACATTGGACAATGGGAGAGGATTTGTGAATGGCAGTGAAGCGACACAACTGACACTGGTAGGTCACATGATAATGACAGCATGGTGAATGTAGTATTATGTAGGATTACATTCATACTGCACACATAGAGAACATACTCTTTTATTGCTTGGAAAGTAAGTACTGAACCTACTCTAGTGTACCTACTCTAGACGGAGTTACGCTATGCAAATTCTGCAGACCCATGGCATTTCCTTGCCATTGGCTCGTTTTATTTCTCGAAGATTAGAAGCTTTCTAAGCTAAACCCCATTCGTCGTCACTGACGTAACTCGTAGTGACTACGAAAGGAACTTACTGTCTGGATTTCTGTGTGCGCACTTCGGATGAGTGCACACAAATATTTTCACAGCGAATGTTGAGTTCCCTTTTGCGTATTTTTGTGCTTGAATGTGTAAACTAGCAAGGCTTAAATGAGTTTAGTTTAAACATTTAGCAATGTGTGCTGTTTAGGTCTCACCTGCACTATTAACACACGGGTGATGATGATGTAAAAGCCTGTTCATATTAGAGCATATGGCACTCATATTTTGCTTTTACCCAGACAATGTTTATTTGTCTGGTTGTTCTCTGGCTCCATTCTGAGGAATTAATTAGTGAAATAGCCACCCGGCTTTGAAAAGTCTAGATGTCTATTTAAGAGCTGAATGTCATTACTCGAGCCCTCCTCATAGAGACGGGTCGAAGATGGCACTTGCAGCTGGAAGTCCTCCCAGGGGCAGACGGATCTAAGGACCGTTATCGTCTCGAGGAAGGCTTCAGTCCTGACACTGCAGGGCTCAGGACTTCGAGGGCTGGCCCCTTCGGGGCAAGTGGTTCCCATCACATAATATGGTGCCAGTTTCTCCTCTGTTCCCTCTGAGGACTGTTTTGCCAATCCCACAACCTATGGTACTTTGTGGCACATCGTTTTCCAGCATGTTTGGCCCAGTGCCTGCCCAACAATGTTGCAGGACTGGGATGCTCACTCTCTCCAAGGAGGGTATTGGAGAAGTAAGTTCAGTCTTACTCTGCTGGCGAGCTGTTTCAGGGCACCTGGCATATTACTCCGCCTACACTAGAGGTCAGTACTTACTGATATCTCTTTAGACTATTTGGCAGCAATTTCTGCCAATTGTGTCTCTGTGGGTTTTGTTATTTAAAGCGGGCCTAATACCAAGGTGCTCAGGCTTCTGAGAGCAGGTCCCTCTACTCTGAAAGAGTAGTAGAGACCCGTTAGAGAGGCTGGTTCCCTTAGTAGAGCATTTGGCAGTGTAGGAACTTATGCCAAAAGTGTCTCAGTGGGTCCTGCAGATTATAGAGAGAGGCTACAGAATTCAGTTATTTTACTCATCCACCTTGGTTCAATGGGATCCTGCCCACACTGGTAGGTCCCAAGCAGGCTCTGGTATTGGAACGAGAAGTCAATGCTCTTTTGGGGAAGGAGGCCATAGGGTGTGTTCCTCCTCCCAAGAGATAGTCTGGGATCTACAGGAGGTATTTTTTTCCTTCCGATATAGGATGAGTTGCGTCCAACTCTAGATATGCGTTCTGAGGTGAATCGTGACACAAATCAGATTTGAGGGCTGGTTTGTCACAATAGATCTCAAGGATGCATACTTTCAGATGTCATCCTTCCTCAACTCAGGAAGTTCCTCGGGTTTCCTTTCGGCCTAGCCTTATCACTCCGTACTTTCACAAATTGCGTGGATGCATCTCTGGTTCTTTGCAACTCCAGGGCATTCACGTATTTAATTACATTGATGATTGGTTGATTTTGGCTCAACTAGATCCCCACATGAAAGAACTGGGGTTAAGGCTGAGCACAAAAAAGGTGTGCTTTCTCCATCAGAGAGGACCACTTTTCTAGGCATGGTGTGGAATTCGACGGCAATGTCTCCACCTCAAATCATTTTGACCTCACGGCTGTGAACAAGATAAATCTAGACCAGACACTCAGGGCCTTTCCAAATACCCACACTTGCGGTCTTGGCCACTTGAGAGCGCGTGCACGTGACAGGAAGTAAGTGCGTGAGACTGTCCCATGTCTAAAGAAATGCCAAAGAGCAGTGACCTGAAAGCACACTATATTGAATACCGCATCAGAGCAGTATTTGAGGCTAAGCGTATCCCATCATGCATTAGGTTTGGGAAACTGCGTGCCCCAAAATCACAAGATAGAGAGGAAAACATCCCACTGTAAATGACTCCGACCTCCAACCAGATGGAAATGGATAAATACTCTAAATGTTCTGATCCAATCTGGCTTGTAATGCTGCCTGAATCATAATCATGCACTGTTCACACGTTGGCCAGAGGAGAACTGGCCCCCGACTGAGCCTGGTTTCTCCCAAGGTTTTTTTTCTCTATTCTGTCAACTGATGGAGTTTTGGTTCCTTGCCACTGTTTGCCTTGGATTTTGGCTTGCTTAGTTGGGAACATTTATTATTCAACAATATTATTGATCTGTCTTACTTTAAGGTGGAAGATGATGCAATTTTCTTCTAGAAACGAACGTTGTTGTATTATTTTCATGTTATCACTGTGAAGCTGCTTTGATACAATCTGAATTGTAAAAAGCGCTATATAAATAAAGGTGACTTGACTTGTAAATTAAATTAATTAGGTATTCCATGTAATTTGGTAGTAAAACAAATTGTTAAAACGTATTTTTATTGGTGCAAAGATGAGTAGGCTATGTAGCTATATTTTGCACTACATTTGCAACTGCTTTTTTCACTTAATTAGAAGCACCACAATTTTAAATTGTGTCTTCTGTTACACAGGGACTACTGACCAGACATTTAGAAGTTTATTTTAAAATGCAAAGTATTGAAAATCAAAATAAAGCTCTGTAAACACTTGCATTTTTGCTAAACTAAGTGTGCCCCATCGGGTAATCAAAAGTTATACACACACTTACAGTCTTCACACCTACTTAAACACTTGGGCCAAATACAGGAACTACATCATGTAAGTTGATAAGTGGTCAAGTGCAAAGACTGCAAGTGTGGGTATTTGGAAAGTCTCTCACTAGCCGCGTTTCCATTACAGATTTGCGCAAATGTTTTGCGCTTTTATCTAAATATCGATACAAAACTATTGCGAAATGACGGCGTTTCCATTAACCGATGTTATGCGACTAAAACGTCCTTTTTTCTCTCGCGATAAAGTCATTCTAAAAATCACGGCAGCGGACGTTGGTTTATATAATCTCACAGCCACTGCATTAGACATTATTATTATTAATGGAAGGAGACGTACGTACGTGTTATCCAAGCATTAATGGCAGGGAAAGACCCTTATATTCCAAACTAAATATAAGGAGTTTCTGGGTGTTTCACCCTCATTTCTGCGCTGAGGTTTTGATTGTGGCATTTCTTTGAAGTTTAGAATCCAGTATTCCTATAGGCTAATTATTGTTTCTTTTATGAATTTAATAAAGAACTCTGTCTCCTATTCCAAACGATCCATGTAGGCTACTTTTGTGTCCATTCGTTTTTTCCTTTTTAAACCCGTAATTGAAAAACGAAAAATAAACGGTTGTCTTTTTAAAACGCAAAGTTGAACACCACAATTTTAATTTAAACTGGCTACACCAACTGCTGCGCAAAAAAGTAAATATCGACGAATTTTCAGATGTTTGTTTAATGACCTTTTTCCCCTTTATTAAACATGTAAAATATTCACAAATTAATATGGAAAACTTGTCGATTTTACTGGTTTTCTAAAGCCAAATTAGAACCTGGAATTGACATTTTCCCGCAGTGCTGAATAAGAAGAGCCATTAATAGCTATTATTAAACTATTGTTTTCTAACTCGGCTAAAAACATCTCCATCTCCGCTGTTAAGCAGATGCTCTTTTAGAGAGAAATGCACCTTTCATACGGATTACTTAATCAGAACAAAATGTATTAGCTTTCGATTCGAATTTGTTCGTTTTAAAGTGGACATTTCAAGCTTTAGCCTACATAGGTTATATTTTGTTTCAGTTCTCGCGCTCCAGTTCAGGGAGATCATGAAAACGCGCCTGATTGTTTTATTTTATTTTACAAAAGCACAACATTTTCTTGTTATTGTTTACACAAATAAAAGTAGTTACAAATAATGTATTATTATTTTCTGTATGACCAGAAATTATAGAGTAGGCTATAGGCTATATTAAGTTGTTTCACTGTTAATAGGAAAATGCAAGTGTTCACGCCCGCGCCTCCGTGCCATAGTGCGCGCTCCACACTCCACACATACCCTTAGATATGCGTCAAAATATTGTGTTCATTTGTGATAATCTCAGCTCTGTATTATTATTGTCTAACCCGTATTATGAATGACATTTGACGAATTGCTTTGTTCCTTTTTTGGATAAAAGCGTCATCTAAATATGTAGCCTAGTAAATGTTATAATAATGATGATAATTATTGCGTACATGGACCCCAAACACACCGCGTCTTCTAAGTCAGGTGACTGTAAATGCGCAAAAACTGTTTCCATTGCAGTTTTGCGAAATATTCCTTTTTCGAATTGGCTGAAAAACCTCCTCATGCGAGCGTAAAAACTTTTTTGCGATAAACGAGAGTTTTTGCGAAATTGACGTGTTTCCATTGAGCGTATTTTCAATTCGCAATTTCAATTTAGGCAATTTGAAGGGCAATGGAAACGCGGCTACTGTCATACAGTTTTGAGACTGTTAGGTCTGATGACAGCTGTGTCCAACGGGATACTTTTTGGCCTGCTGTACAAGAGACCTTTGCAATGGTGGGTCAAGACCAAGGGGCTTCACTGAGGTTCCTCATGATCAAGGTTACGTGTAAGTGCATTCGTACCTTGGTGATGAGGAAGAAGCATTGGTTCTTGTCCCAGGGTCCTGTACTGGGAGCCCCTTTGTCATTGCATAATGTTTATGACAAATGCTTCCCTCACTGGCTGGGACGGTGGACTGTCGCTCAGCCTAGGGTCTGTGGAGGGTAATCTCTTGGCACGTAATTACCTGGTGATAATGGCTGTCTTTCAAGCATTAAAACACTTCCTCCCAGACCTGAGGGGCCATCATTTGTTTGTCCTAAGGTTGCGCCCGCAAACTGGCACACCAGATCCTCCTGTGAGCTCAGGGAAGCTGAAGCCATCTACATCCCTGGGCAACAAAATCAGGGAGCAGACATCCTGTCGAGGCAGGGGTTGAGGCCTGTGGAATCCACCCAGAGGTTGTGGAACTAGTTTGGAAGGAATTCGGCCAGGCGGAAGTAGATCTATTTGCGTCTCAGGAAATGACACCCTGACCTCTCTGGTTCTCTGTCTCACTCAGGTCTCTCAGCTGAGGTTGTTTAGACCAAACTTCACTACAGAGCTTCACTCCAAACTGGTGGCAATCAACAGCAGGATCCAGGTAACTGCCTAATCAGTACAGTGTTGGAATTCCTGCAGAATTGATTCTCCACAGGGTTATTCCACCTCACTCTAAAGGTTTACGTGGTGGCCATAGCTGCTTACCACACACCTTTGGGTGGTGTGTCATTGGGGAGAAACCTGTTAGTAACTTGTTTGCTTCTAAAGCCTTATTATGAGGGGTATCCCTACAAGATGTTTGTGTTTCGGTGGTCTGATCCTCTCCGCACACATCTGTGAGGTTTTACAACCTAGACTTGGGCTCCATGCCGGGCTCCACACCAAGTGCTGATGTCCTGGTTGTGCTCGCTATTATTGCTTCACACAAGACTTGTCAGTATGGCGGACTGGGTATTAACTTTCCCATAGCATCGTAATTTATCGGTTTATGTAACACAGAGAATGACTAAACATTGTTAATTTACCTATAATTACTTCTGTAACAATACAATGTGTGTTACAAATTGACAAACTTATACCTTAGTTTTTTTTTGTTTGTTTTTTTACAATTGGTAGGACCAATTTCTCAATACTTGGGTTACTTTTTCAAAACTCTTCACACAGTGAGCACAACAAGTCAAGTCAAGTCAAGTCATCTTTATTTAAATAGCTTCATTTAATTTTAACAATGTAGATTGTTTCAAAGCTGCTTTACAGAGATAAACGTATAATTTAAGGTAACAGATTGTTTTGGCTTTATAGTGGTTCTTGAATAATGTTATTTTCTAGCTTAAGTTAGTTTTGATTGATTCACTTCCGTCGAAAGGATCATTTGTTATTAAATTAGGGGCCGCTAATACGACACCGTTCTCTCTACACAGACTTTAAATGCGAACCTGTGATAAACACTGATGGCGCTCACGTGCGCATCAAGAATTAATTATAAAGTTATGTGCGTTTGAATATATGTGTGCATGTTTTTAATTCTCTACAAACCAAGCCTAAACAAATTACTTGTCCTGCCTATAAATTTGATACAGAATTTGTTTGTTTTTTTATCACTACGGGGCAGATACACGAATTTTCCACAATGCTTTATCTGTAGAGTGATAAAGGGATCCTCCATAGGGAGAGGCTAGTTGGCACTGCGTTGATATCGGGTCCAGGCGAAGGTCCTTCGTCAGATCTGGATACGGCCTGGATCCGGCAGGCTGCGGGAAAACCTCGGGATAAACAAAGACACTAAAATTTGCATAGATGCCATTCTTCTTATGATGTAACGAGTACATCAGGATTTAAGGGAAGTGTTCCCAGTTCCGCCTGACCTAATCTATGCAGCCTAACATTGAGTTATAGAAGTCTATAATGCTTTATGTGAATGCTAGGTCAAAGAGATGTGTCTTTAATCTAGCTTTGAACTGACAGAGTATGTCTGCTTCCCGGACAATGGTAGGAACAATGGTTCCAAAGTTTTGGTGCTAAATAGGAAAAGGATCTACCGCCAGCAGTCGATTTTGATATTCTAGGTATTATTAACTGGCCGGAATTTTGAGATCGCAATAGACGTGAAGGACTATAATGCGTTAAGAGCTCGCCCAAGTACTGTGGAGCTAAACCATTTAGTGCTTTGTAAGTAATCAGCAATATTTTAAAATGTATACGATGTTTAATAGGCAGCCAATGCAGTGTTGACAGAACGGGGCTAATATGGTCATACTTTCTGGTTCTGGTAAGAACTCTATCTGCTGTGTTTTGAACTAGCTGTAGTTTGTTTGTTAATCGTGCAGGGCAACCACCCAGTAGAGCATTACAATAATCTAGCCTTGAGCTCATGAACGCATTAACTAATTGTTCCGCATTTGTCAATGAGAGCATATGGCGTAATTTAGATATATTTTTAAGATGGAAAAATGCGGTTTTACAGATACTATACACGTGACTTTCAAATGAAAGATTGGTATCAAAGATTGGTATCAAAAACACATTATATAAAGGTTATAAATTGATTAGCATTTGATCGAGTGAAATAAGTATTTGATCCTCTACCAACAAGCAAGTATTCTGCCTCCCAAATATGTGAAACATAGATTAATCCTGTCACTTTAAGAAAGTACTCCTAATGACAGCTCGTTATGTTTATAAAAGACACCTGTCCACAGAATCTGTATCTTCCTTTCCAACCTCTCACCATGGGCAAGACCAAAGAGTTGTCAAAGGACAACAGAGACAAGATTGTAGACCTGCACAAGCATGGAATGGGCTACAAGACCATCAGCAAGAAGCTTGGTGAGAAGGAGACAACTGTTGGTGCCATTATTCAGAAATGGAAGAAATTCAAAATAACCATCCATTGCACTCGGTCTAGAGCTCCATGCAAGATCTCGCAACATGGGGTAAGGATGATCATAAAAAAAGTGAGGGATCAGCCCAGAACTACACGGGAGGAGCTTGTTAATGATCTAAAGGCCGTTGGGACCACAGTCACCAAGCAAACCATTGGTAACACACTACACTGCAATGGATTGAAATCCTGCAGGGCCCGCAACCTCTTCTCAAGAAGGCACATGTACAGGCTCGTCTGAAGTTTGCCAATGAACATTTAAATGATTCCGAGAAGGCTTGGGAGAAAGTGCTGTGGTCAGATGAGATCAAAATTGAGCTCTTTGGCATCAATTCAACTCAAAGAAGAGAAATGCTGACTATGACTCCAAGAACACCATCCCTACAGTCAAGCACGGATGACTTCACCGTGTTGAGGAGCTGATGGATGGGGCCATGTACCGTAAAATCTTGAACGAGAACCTCTTTCCCTCAGCCACAACACTGAAGATGGGTTGTGGATGGGTCTTCCATCATGACAATGACCCAAAACATACCAGGCAACAAAGGAGTGCCTCAAGAAGAAGCACATTAAGATCTTGGAGTGGACTAGGCAGTCTCCAGAACTTAATCCTATAGAAAATCTGTGGAGGGAGCTGAAACTTCGAGTTGCTTCAAGTGACAGCCAAGAAACCTTAAGAATTTAGAGAGGATCATTAAAGAGGAATGGACCAAAATCACTCCTGAGATGTGTGCAAACCTGATGACCAACTACATGAAACATCTTACCTCTGTGCTTGCCAACAAGGTTTTCTCCACCAAGTACTAAATTATGCTAGGGGATCAAATACTTATTTCACTCACTAAAATGCAGATCAATTTATAACCTATATATAAAACGTGTTTGTTTTTTTTCTGGATTTTTTGGTTAATATTCTGTCTCTATCCGTTAAAATAAACCTACCATAAAAATGATTGACCCTTCATTTCTTTGTAAGTTGGCAAACTTACAAAATCAGCTGTGGATCAAATAATTATTTTCTCCACCGCAAGAGGAGGCCTATGGGAAGGGGATGTATAGCCTACCTATATATGGTAACATCGGGGCCCTATTTTCACCATCCTATAAAACCCTACCTAACACACCCCTCAATACTTCTAACAGGGAAGCAAGGTCTACTGTTCAGTCTACTGTTCTCTCTGAACTTTCCCACCACCACCTCGACGGAGGTGCCGAAAAGTTCAGAAGGCGACACTGGTGCAACGAGAAGAAAGGCTTTTTCTTTCTCCCCGATGTCAGCCAAGTATAACCACAGATGCCTCTCCATGGCCACCATCGCCGCTATCGAGCGTCCAAGCCGGCAGTTTGTTTGGTGGCCCGGAGAGCTAATCTGTGGTGCAGCGCGTCCACTGCATCAAGGGAAAGACCCTGACCTTGGTCCAAATCTTTCAGCAGATCAGCCTGGTATGCTTGCAACACAGCCATTGTTTGCCCTACCATTTAAGCATGATGTTATCTTAAGTAGCTTAGAAGGCAGGGCCGGAGCACTCAGTGTCGGTGCCTCTCCAGCCGCAAGATAGTTTGCGAACAACTCGTCAATTGGGGGCATGTGTCATACCTGTGTTCGTGCATCCCCTTAACATCAGCGTACTGATTGACGCTGATCTGCGTCAAACCTACCAATCACAAAATTAACGGAATGCATAGCTGATATAAAAAATTGGATGACAAGAAATTTCCTACTACTAAATTCTGAAAAATCAGATTCTAATTATTGGACAAAAAACTTTCACACGTAATAACCTAGAATACTGTCTAACACTTGATGGCTGCTCTGTTAAGTCTTCGTTGTCGGTTAGGAACCTTGGTGTGCTCTTTGATACCAATCTTTCATTTGAAAGTCATTTGTCTAGTATACTGTATGTAAAACCGCATTTTTCCATCTTAAAAATATATCTAAATTACGCCATTTGCTCTCATTGACAAATGCAGAACAATTAGTTAATGCGTTCATGACCTCAAGGCTAGATTATTGTAATGATCTACTAGGTGGTTGCCCTGCACGCTTAATAAACAAACTACAGCTAGTTCAAAACGCAGCAGCTCGAGTTCTTGCCAGAACCAGGAAGTATGACCATATTAGCCCCGTCCTGTCAATACTGCATTGGCTGCCTATTAAACATCGTATACATTTTAAAATAATGCTGATTACTTACAAAGCACTAAATGGTTTAGCTCCGCAGTACTTGAGCGAGCTCTTAGCGCATTATAATCCTTCACGTCTATTGCGATCTCAAAATTCCGGCCAGATAATAATACCTAGAATATCAAAATCGACTGCTGGCGGTAGATCCTTTTCCTATTTAGCACCAAAACTTTGGAACAGTCTTCCTACCATTGTCCGGGAAGCAGACACACTCTGTCAGTTCAAAGCTAGATTAAAGACACATCTCTTTGACCTAGCATTCACATAATACATTATAGACTTCTTCTATAATTCAATGTTAGGCTGCATAGATTAGGTCAGCCGGAACTGGGAACGCTTCCCTTAAATCCTGATGTACTCGTTACATCATAAGAAGAATGGCATCTACGCTAATTTTAGTGTCTTTGTTTATCCCGAGGTTTTCCCTCAGCCTGCCGGAACCAGGCCGTATCCAGATCTGACGAAGGACCTTCACCTGGACCCGATGAAAACGCAGTGCTTAAGTGCCAACCAATCTCTCCCTATGGAGGATCCATTTACCACTCTACAGATAAAGCATTGTGGGGTAAATTCGGCTAGCGTACCTACCCCAAAGGGATAAAATACAATTCTGTATCAAAATTTAAGACAAGTAGTTTGTTTAGGCATGGTTTACAGGGAATTACAAACCTGCGCATATATATTCAAACGCATATGACTATAGAATTAATTCTTTATGCGCACGTGAGTGCCATCAGCGTTTATCACAGGTTCGCATTTAAAGTCTGTGTAGAGAGAACGGTGTCGTCTTAGTGGCCCCTAATTTAATAACAAATTATCCTTGCGACGGAAGTGAATCAATCAAAACTAACTTTAGCTGGAAAATATCTTTATTCAAGAACCGCTATTAAGCCAAAACAATCTCTTACCTTAAATTATACGTTTATCTCTGTCAGTGTTGTGTGTAACGCGTTACAGTAACATAATTATCTTTTTGGGTAAAAAGTAGTGTAACGCGCTACTACTGAAAATTTGGTAACGAAACGTATTTACTTTTACAATTAGCCACTACGTTACTTTTCCCAGGAACAGATTTTACAGTGACACTGTCTTCTCAGCTGCGCGCTTGCAATAGTCACAAGCTCCACACAGTCTACGTGACAGGCTGGAAGCAGAGCAGTCAATTCACTGCGCAAACCAAAAGTACCGGATGAAAATGGGTTGGCATTTAAAACACCAAATATTAAGGACTGGCATATCAAGCAAAAATAATATTCGATGATTGTTCGAAAATCGTTCCTCTCCCCCCACATGCTCACCGGTAAGACGGCGTTCACTCAAATCCCGCTCCGACATTACATTTCTCTGTAGGCCTACTGCAGTCTAATAGGCCTACGTGTTGTAGCATAGTTATTAAAGAAAACGATTTAGTTTCATATTTATGTTTAAATTAAACAATTATGTTTTCTTTTTTTATTTAATCTATGTTGATTATATGAAAAGTGAAAAGCATGAGGAAGATTATAAGATGCGCAATCGGGAGACAAATGGAGTGGGCAGACATGATTTTGACCACTTCATTAAGTCTGTTTTTGTAGAAAGCCTTTCTTTAAAGTGAATTTAATTTTGTATTAATTGTATCTTAATTTTAATCAATGTTTCATCAACCAATTGCCTGGATTTAATAAATAAGAAGTATTAATATTATATTTGACATTTATTTATTGAAGAGGAATAACCCCTTGAGATGAACCATCTCGTTTTCGAGGGGGTCCTCAATTCCAAGTACAGAGATTAACATTGACCTTACAGCAGCAGTCAAATAAAACAGAAGACAACAACAACAACTTACTTTACAATAATAGTAAGTACAAAAAATATATAATACATAACTCATACAAACAAGACATTCACTCATACAAGACTCTCCAAAGGTTGCTCACTCATCCCTCAACAGAGTAAACACATGTAGTATATATGTACCTAAACATCACAGTAAACACATTAGCACACAAAAGTGTAAAGGATTAACGCAACATGCTTAAAATAAGTTTCATTTAATCCCGTTTCAGGGTATCACCTCTATCAGTGGTAACCACTGTAGAGCAGTAATGCAGTAGTGACCACCAATAACAATAATGCTCCAGCCTCTGTCCTGACCTGTGCCCTCAAACCAGCACAGAGAAAAAAAAGAAAAAAAAAACATACATATGTGTATGTATATAATATACATACACACACACACATACACAAATATATATATATATATATATATATATATATATATATATATACATACACACATATACACATATACATACACATACACACATGCATATAATAAAAATAATAATAATAATAATTAAAAACAATTGCATGTATTCTGAAGATGTTGAGCTAGGGCATTTTTAAACATTGGAAAGGAAGTCAAAGAGCGAATTGAAGTTGAAAGGTTATTCCAATCATATGGTGCTTTATGTTGAAATGCATATCTTCCTATTTCTTTATTGATTTGAGGAATGAGAAAATAAATTTGGTTATTGCGTCGCAAGTTATAAAATGAGCTAAATGGAATTAGATATTGTTTTAAATAGGAAGGATAGTCCATATAAATACATTTATAAATAAATTGTAACCAATGAAAACGCCTTCTATCTGGTAGGGTCAGCCAGGACAGTTGATGGTACATTTCACAATGGTGTGTTCTGTAGGGGCAGCGGAGGATAAATCTGCACAGGCTATTGTAGGCAGTGTTAAGAGACTGAAGGCAGGATGCTGTAGTATTTTGGTATATGATGTCGACATAATCCAAAATTGGCAATAAAAGTTGGGAAACAATTCTTTTTCTGACAGGAAGATTAAAACAGTTAATTGATTGGTATAGAATTCTAAGTGAGTAATTGAGCTTATTAGTTATATTATGTACATGAGTGCTAAAAGAAAGATCAGAGTCAAGCCAAAGGCCAAGATATTTGACCTGCCTAGTAGGTTTTATGGGAGTTTGATCAAGAAATGTAATTTTTTATGAATTTTCAGTTAAATTTTCAGGCTTTTTTTGAAAAAGCATGGAATATGATTTGGATTTGTTAAGTAGAAGCTTGTTGGACAATAACCACCTCTGGACTGAATCAAAACCATTTTGTAGTGTAGTACTGATATCATAAATATTAGGTTTGTGACAATAAATAACCGTGTCATCAGCATAAAGTTGAATATTGCATTCAGTGCAGCTACGCGGAAGATCATTGATAAATATCGAAAATAGTAAAGGCCCGAGAGAGGAACCTTGAGGAATTCCTCTGTCAATGCCAGTGAAATAAGAAACGCTGCCCCCAAAGGACACACACTGGCGACGATTGTGTAAATAAGAATTGAACCAAAGCAAAGAAGAATTAGACAAACCAACAGAATACAATTTATCTAAGAGTAGATAATGATCAACTAAGTCAAAAGCTTTGGTAAGGTCTAAGAATAAAGCACCAGTACACATACAATTATCAAAACTTGAGAACACATCATTGGTAAATTTAAGAAGTGCTGTAGTGGTAGAAAAATGTTTTCTAAATCCAGATTGGCATTGAGATAATAAGTTATTGTCGGCTAAATAATTCGATAATTGCAAAAAAAATATTTTCTCAAAAACTTTTACAACACTATTGATGATTGAGATGGGTCTTTAGTTATTAATATTTTCAGGATCACCACCTTTGTGAAGTGGTATAACTTTAGCACTTTTCCAGGCTAAAGGAAATTTACAAGAAGAGAGTGATAAGTTGAAAAGTGAGGCCAGTGGCACTGCTAGTACATGAGAACCAATTTTAATAAACTTATTCTCGATGCCATCTGGACCAGCACCACTGATAGAGGACAGTTCACTTATGGCCTTTTGCACATCAGCTGGGCTGACCTCTGTGAATGAGAAAGAACTGCCTGGCTGAAAACAAGGAGCCAAATCAAGTTGATAAGTAGAAGTCTGTACTTGTGGTGCTAAGGAAAAATGCAAACTAAAAGCATTAGCAATGGTAGCTGGATCATCTATACTTTCATTATTTAGGTTCAAATTAGTTATAGCCCGCCCAGATTTCCCAAGTACATTATTAACCTGTTTCCAAAATCGTCGAG
The DNA here is from genome assembly GCF_949152265.1 of Phoxinus phoxinus. Classification (NCBI taxonomy): domain Eukaryota; kingdom Metazoa; phylum Chordata; class Actinopteri; order Cypriniformes; family Leuciscidae; genus Phoxinus; species Phoxinus phoxinus. The sequence goes on along the minus strand of NC_136896.1, from coordinate 20,815,966 downwards.
GGTTTTTAAATGAATTCGTTAGGCAATTTCTAAAATAATTTGATTTGGAGTTTCTCGTTTGCATAGTGCAAATGTTCCTTAATCGTTTGTATTCTTCCCAGTCAGCAATGTATTTAGAACGTCGAAACTTGTACCAAGCCCTATCCCTCTGTTTAAAGAGATTAATAAGGTCTCCATTTACCCATGGTAAATGACTACCTTTAACTTTAACAGTGGTCCAAGGAGCATGCTTGTTTATAACACACAGAAGCTCAGTATATAGAAAATTCCATGCATCATCAATAAATGGAATTAGATTTAGCCTGTACCAGTTAATTTGTTGCAAATCATTAATAAATTGGTCACTATTAAAGAATTTGGTTTGCCTTATCTTGATAAACTTAGGAGGGAGACGTGGCTTCACAATTTTCCAAATACAATAAATCATGTGGTGATCGCTAAAGCAGTCTGGTAGAACCCCAGATTTAATTATTCGTTCAGGGTGAGAAACTAGAGCCCAATCCAAAAGAGATTTAGAGGTAAGAGTAAGTCTTGTGGGCACAGTTATAAGTTGAGTCAAGTTAGTAATCATATTTCTTTCAGTTAGTGTTGATGAATGAAGCCAATTAATATTAAAGTCACCCATAAGTATAATTTCCTTGTTAGAAACTAAGGAAGATACAGTAGAAATAATATTTTTAATTGATTCCAATTTGGGAGAGTTAGGCGGTCTATAAATATTTCCAATAATTAGCTGCTTATTTTCATGAAGAGTAATTTTAATGAACAGTCCTTCAAAATGTACAGGAATCTCATTAGGAACCATACGTTGAGAATTAAAGTTTGATAAAACATAAGTGGCTACTCCGCCTCCCCTTGAGCCTCTGTCCGATCTAAACAGTTTATAGTTGTCTATACTAATATCGGTGTCAGAGATATTGCTGGTAAGCCAAGTTTCGGATAGTGTAATAATACTTGGATTATTATAGGTCAACCACGCACGTAGTTGATCGATTTTGGGGAGTAGACTTCTAATATTGAGGTGCACAACGTAAAGGCCTTTACCCATAATTATCAAAAAAATAAAATACAAAAATAATAATTATAATACAGTGATTAATGAAGGGATCCATGTTGGTACATATTGCAGAAAAAACCATGAGAGCACCTTGGCAGTCAACACACACCCTAAACCACATACACACAGACACTCTACAGAAACAGACAGATAAACAAAAAACATTAAAACAGACAAAAAATATAAAACGAAAGAAAAGAAAAAGATCCAAGTCTCAGTCTGCACATGTTGCAATCTCGTGCAAAGTTATATATTTCTTTTAATTATTATTATTTTTATTTATTTATTTTTTTGCGTCAAGTCAAGCTCAAATAAAGATTCAATAGTTAAATGAAATAATAGTTACAACGTGCAAAGAATAAGGTAAAGTGCAAATCAGAACAGACCCGAACTAGGGAGACTTCATCTGAACATCCCAAATAAGCACCTCCGCTTCATCTGGAGAGTTGCAGATGTGAGCTTCAGTACCGATGTGGATCCTGAGGGTTGCTGGATACAACAGCGCGTAGCGGATCCCCATCTCACGCAGTTTCTTTTTAACCGGGTCAAACAGGCGGCGTTTCTGCGTCAAACCGTGGCTGAAGTCGGGATAAATGAAAATTCTAGAGCCTTGGTACATCAGTTCCTTTTTCTCCCGAGCGAGGCGGAGGATCTTAAGTTTGTCCTGAAAATGGAGAAACTTTGACAAAATGGGTCTAGGACCAGCTTTGGAATTCCGTTTGGAGGAGGCTCCAGGAGTGCGATGAGCGCACTCGATCACCGGCGGGGTGGGAAAGCTAGCTTCGCCGAAGAGAAGAGTGAGTAAACGGCCAATAAAGCTGATTGTATCAGTACCTTCAGCTCGCTCAGGAACATGAATGAAGCGAAGATTTAGGGCTCTGCTCCGATTTTCAGCGTCCTCAGCTTTCTGTATTAGGACAGCATTTTGCTTCTCCAGCGTCTCAACGCGTTCCTCTAGATCAGTTATGTTGTCCTGGTTTGAACTGACTCTAAATTCAAGCTCGCCAACTTGATCCCCGAGAGATTTAAGGGAAGACTGCAATGCATTGGCAGCTGTTTGCAGGTTGTCAAGCTTCGGGTCAAAATACGTGAACATCTCATTCTTAAGTTGTTGGAGAGCGTTCAGAATGAATGCGTTGGTCACGTTTTGTTCCATGGTGGAGCACAGGAAAGATGATCAAGTGAACAGATTGTAACAGTGTCCGTCCAACAAATCACAAAAAAGGAGGTTTTTTTCACTCTAGTAACACTCAGAACTTGTACGTGGGATAAATATGCACGAAAGTTAGTTTGATTAGTGCATTTAGCAGACTGAGATTTGAGGAGCTTCACTCAAGCACTGCTGTGGCGGCCATTTTGCGCGTGGGGTTAGAAGTAAATCTAGCAGGCAATATAATCAGGACTTCTCATGAGCTCCGTTTCGGCGCGTGAACTGGAGCTCGCCTCATAAATTAAACCAAACTCAGCATATAAGCTTTGCCTCAAATACCTGAGAGATATATAGAAAGCTTTAAACAAAACTATTAAAAACAAAAGAAAACAGACTCTCTGCTTATGTAATCTGTATGAAATGTGCATTTCTCTCTGGCGCGTTCACAACTGTGAAGATCGCGAGTCAGCATCGTCAACTCCATCTTTGCAGCCGACACCGACAGAAAACACTTGTTTATTAATAAACAATTGAAATGTCTCCTTGCTATATTTGACATATTTATAATCATTACTTTTGCCGGTTCTTTGTGACATTTTTCATGAACCGCTCAATAGTTAATATTGTTCTTTGGTATTCACTTTATACAGGTTTTTCAAATGTTTTTTAAATAAAAATATTTATTTTTCTATTTTAAAATCTCTCTTTTTTTCTAGTTTTTCTTCTTCTAGTTTTTCAATAAGTAGAGTTCATAGTAGAACTTTATGTAGGCCTACACATTTACGAACAGGTATTGGGTTCTGCCCAAACTCAAGCAACATAAAAGTAACGTAAAAGTAACGAGTAACATAAAAAGTTACTTTCCAAAGGGGGTAACTAAGTAAAGTAACGGATTACTTTTTTAAGAAGTAACGAGCAAACACTACTTTTTAAAAGTAACTTCCCCAACACTGATCTCTGTAAAGCTGCTTTGAAACAATCTACATTGTTAAAAGCGCTATATAAATGAAGATGACTTGACTTGACTTGACTGATGACGATGGATGCGTGCTGAATACGGGTTCTTCCATGCCTTTTCGATCACATTGTGTAGACTGGGCAGGAATGGAAGGCTCACGGGAGCTGGAGCATTATGGTCAGAAAGAAACCGTTTGTAAAGTCTGCCACGAGCGGTCTCTTCCCTCACGCGCTCCCACGGCAGCTGAAGCCTGAAGCGCGTTCCATAACACTCAACAACTCAACATATGCTGGGCAGGGGGGTTGTGAGGGTTTGGGTTGTTCATCCTCTTCACCCTCATCAGCCATCTCCTGCTCTCTTGGGCTGGGTGCCAGCAGAGCACTCGCTGCCGGATCAGAGGATGTTAGCGACAACACATCCTCATTCGGCAGCTCACTCTCACGATCCTCCGAGGGGGTCAAATTATCTTAGACACGGATCCACACATTTCCTGAAGCCATGATTACCTTTTGAATCTTTTACCTTTTACCTTTCGGGTTGAAGCATACAAACAAAACAGTCCCTGAAGACGAAAAGAGTATGACATGTTCTCTAAGAGCCCTGTAGCAACATTGACAATGACAGCTGCTTATTCAAATTAATGAATCGTGATTCTCCGAACACTTCATTAATTTGCCTGAACAAGACAAGAGGTCTTTGTCTCTTTCTCCATTACAACACACACAAAGAGACTCGTAACATGACACCCAAAAATTCCTCACACCGGACACCCACGTGTCTCCAGAGAGATAAGCACACACACACACCAAGAGACTTTATTCAACAGAATCATATTTAAGACATTAACAAATGGACTTGATATTTTTCTGTGTTGCTATTTATGTGTCATGACAGATTTGGGTTTAGTTTACAATTATAGCATGTAGTAATCAAACTTTAAAATGTCTAGACTAATGTATAATAATCAAACGTTGTATTCCTGTAACCGTAACCTGAATGTGTTTGATACCATTTTAAATCTTTAAATCTAACGGAGTCGAATTCCGATAGCAGAATGTAGTAACGTACATTGTTTTACACATTTCATATTTCTGGGGCCGAAAAGTTTTAAGTCAAACGCTTTGGTAATCCGAGCCAGAGGGATGTTCCCAGCAAACAAAGAAAAACTCCCGCTTCCACATCTCGGCAGATTATTGGCCACGCGCGCAAAAGAAGGCGTGACCCATACATTCTTTAAAGAGCCAAGCCCCTCCTCAGAGCGCTCTCTGTTCTCTCGCGTCCTGCTCTTCCTGCCGTCGTCAGCATGTAAAGTCTCCGATCCTGAACTCCTTCCAGGAGTTCCCTCCACTTTTATTTTTCTTTATAAAGTTTCTTTTGTTTCATTTTCAAATTCTGCTTGGTTCGCTTCTACCCAAGAGTGAAACGAACGAAGCCTGAATTCCTTCAGCAACTTCACTTTCAACCAGCCTTCAAAGCTCCCGCGAAAACGTGCTCTGGCAACGAGCACGCGCCTTGCTCCGAAGTTTCACGAGAGAACGCGCCTCAGCACGAGAACGCGCGCTCTGCTCCGAGGACACGCGCAGGCTGGACACAGCTCGTGCACACAAACGAACTTTGCAAGTATCAAACTCTAACGAGTTTAATGTTTTAAGGTTTATTTCGATTGTTGGTTCTCTCAAAGGTCTGTGATTTCGTTATTCTATGATGATTCTCTCTCTACAACCTCAGCGCGTGCTTCGGCACGGCGCGCCCCTCCCCAGAACTTTATCTCTCTCACCTTCTCTCTTTTATCCGCTATTCGTTGTCTTGTATTGTTTACTGTAAATTATGTACATAGATATAATCGGTGTATAATCAATATGTGTAGTCCGTTATATTCTGTAGTTTGCATTTATTAAAACAATATATTCAACTGTTTCTGTGAAAGTGCTTGTAAAAATACAAACGTCAATGAGATAGATTCAAGAGCTACCGCGCTCATTAGTTACTACATTAAGTAATTTTAATTTTATAAACACAAGGAAATTAACGTTCACGGCCAGAAAATTAATATTTCTTGGAGTTTATAAGAAAGGTTAGCTTTATTGAGAAATTGATCGCTTAATCTGACGGTTGGTCGTTGCTGGACAACACCGATTTGATGATTACATAATTTCCCTTAAAGATCATCTCATAATCGAAGTTAAGTAAGATTATTGATATATGAATGAGGAATTATAATTCGTTGTGATTGATTATTCATATATTCATATAATCCACTTTCACTTTCGACAATTTAATGTAACTGTAATATGCAAAATATTAATCATATTCATGATTAGTTATTGAAATTCCCTATGGATCATTTGAGCTAATTCATACGGACCAAGAGTCCGAAGCATAAGGTCTACAGCCCCTTATATACTTCTGTGTCGCACTAGTTGTGACGTCATATGCTGTCGCCGGTCAATGCGATTGCCGTGATTGGATAAGCGTTTCAGACACCAGTTCATGTGGAGGCGTTCCCCAAAGCATAATTGATACAGTGCGAGTTCCCTTTCGATAGGGAACTTGTGCACGCTGTGAGAAGATTCCAAAGCGCGCACACGTCTCGGACAGTGCGTAAATATTGACTTCAATTGAGTTGTGTGCTTGAATGTACAAATTCACACAAAAATGATGTCAATATATCTGTCTTGATGAGTATCCTAGCAGACCAGTGATGCTCGGCAGAGAGCTGCACGGATCCGATTTTGTAAATCCGCACCCGCCCGTACCCGCAGTGCTTAAAACCACATCCGACCCGTTTTCCGACATCAGCACTAATTAAAATCCGCAACCCGACCCGACCCGCTTAAAATAGAACCGAGACCCGACCCGCACCCGAAATAAAATCAGTTTAGCCAATCACATTATAGACACACTTTTTTCAAATTTGTATTGCCTTTGGCGGCTTGCCTTAACACAAGGACAACAGCCGAAGCTGTCAAAAAGCCGATATGTAATGTAATGTAGCAAATATTGTAGTGCAAACATTTTATGGACGTGAGTCATGACATTTGTAGTCAAAACTGCATTTTATGAATAAAAATGAAAATGCATTTAATATGAAAACGTCTGTTTATATATCCATCAATACACCCTTAATAAAGGAAAAATATCAGTCTACACATGCGTTTTATATTTAATATGGGGGAAATACACAATGGCTACGTGTGACAAAAAAATCTGTAACTTTTAGGTTGCAAATAATTTTTCTTTCTTTCGGCCTACGTGTGGTAGGCTAGGCATTAAAGAAAACATTTAGTTTCACAATTTTATATATATTTATATATTATTTCATCAATGTTGATTATATGAGAAGTGAAAAGCATAGTAGCCTATAGAGTTATAAGTTACAAAATCATAAGTTGTGCAATATGTCGGGAGACAGAGTGGGCAGACATTATTGACCACTTCATTAAGTTTCTTATTGTATAAAGCCTTTCTTTAAAGTGAATTTCGTTTTGTATTAATTTTAATCAATGTTTTACAACCAATTGTCTGAATTTAACAAATAAGAAGTAATAGCAGGCGGAGTGGAGGCAACGGCGCATGAACTGGAAATTAACGAAACTGGAAATTAAGAAAAGACTGCTCTGTCTACTGGCTATATTTGACATAGCCTATTCAATAATCATTAGGCTACTTTTGCCATTTCTTTGTGACATTTTTCATGAACGCGTCATCACCTCTCAATAGTTAATATTGTTATTTGGTGTTCAGTTTATACAGGTTTTCAAATGTTATTTAATAAAAATATATTTTTTTTCCCCTGTGGCTGTGTTTGCATTAATACTGACTTTTCACAAGGCGCCGCATCTCACTGTGCGTGCACGCTTGCCACTTCACTGTCAGCAGCAAGTATACTTTTCAGTTTAGGATGCAGGAACATTGCAAGTCTGTGTAAACAATGAATTTCAAACTTGAAATACAGGCATAGTTTTGTAGATGTGTTCCTAAAAATATGCATTTATTTTTACATTTGCACGTGACTGTTTTGAACCCGTGTTTAGACCCGCGTTTCCCCCGTGTCCGACCCGACCCGCAACCGTATCCGACACAGTTGGAAATTTTTCATCCGTTTGAGCAAAATTTGCGGGTCACCCGCGGGTACCCGAACCCGTGCAGGACTCTGATGCGCGGGTTGATCCAAAATGAGCGGGTGCCTGCGGTCACCCGCGGTTACCCGTGGTTACGAGTCATCCAAAAATATTTTTAATGATATTCGGGTCGCGGTCGGTCGAGTCGTTTGAAATAAAGATGCCAAGTAAACCTTTGTAATTTATATAGTACTAGACACAATTGTCTATGAAATACATAGGCCTACGCTTTATTGTCTGAATAAAGATTGCTCCTGTCTGCCTCTTTTGGATTGCTCCTGTCTGCCTCGCTGTGACTGCTGCTGCTGTGAGTTCGTTTGCTGCGTCTAAGCCTCGTATTAGCTTCGTATTTCTTTCTGTTTTGAACCATCATTTATTATAAATTCTAGTTGTTTATACTACTAAATACAGCTTACTCAACATCTCAGATTAACCTGACATTGCTAGCTTCCGTTATTGTCAGCACAACACGCTAACTCGCTAGCCTTTTAACGCACCAACCGTGCGCTCAGTTATTTATTTTTCTCTTGCGCGCCCGCGCCTTTGAGTTCTTAAAAGCCCAGGTGAGTAAGAATCAGTCAACAAACACGGTGAGTAATGTCTTCTCCTGTTATTGTCACCTGCACTTCATGTCACATGTTTACCATAGCCTTCTCTGTCGGCAATATAGGATTTATATATGATAAATGCAAGGAGACAGTCAGGCTGACGGAGAAGATTTCAGAACTAGAGACACGCACCCAAACTTTAATCGAGAATAGTAAGAAGAGTGCTAGAGCTTTAGATACTATTTTGGATGCGCCTAGCCTAGTTAATTCTTTACATGAGTCGGTTCCGGCTGAAGTAGAGCCCGTGCAGCAGGGCAGATGGGTGACAGTGAGAGATCGCTCTAGTCGCGGATCAAAAAACCACTTTTCCGTTCCGATAACAAATCGATTTGCCCCGCTCAGTGAAACACCCACTGAGAATTATTCTGATTGTGCCCTAGTTATTGGCGATTCTATTACACGGAACGTGAAAATAGAGACACCAGCCACCATAGTCACATGTTTGCCGGGAGCCAGAGCGCCTGACATCAAAGCAAATTTGAAAGTGCTGGCTAATGCTAAACGTAAATTCTCTAAGATTATTATTCACGTCGGCACTAATGATGTTCGACTCCGCCAGTCGGAGATCACCAAAATTAATATTAAAGAGGTGTGTGAACTTGCAAGTACGATGTCAAGCACTGTAATTTGCTCTGGCCCCCTTCCTGTTCGCCGGAGTGATGAGATAGTTAGTAGATTGTGTTCACTCAATGGCTGGCTGTCTGGGTGGTGTCCACGAAATAATATAGAATTCATAGACAATTGGAAAAGTTTTTGGGGCAAACCTGACCTGTTGAAAAGAGATGGTATTCATCCCTCCTGGGATGGTGCTGCTCTTCTCTCTAGTAATTTGGCTCATAGTCTTAGAGATAAAACATGACAATCTGGGCCTCAGGTCAGGAAGCAGACAGACTGGCTTAACCGACCGTCTGCTAGCGGCCTCACGTCACCAAGGTCAGATAAATCCCATCACATAGAGCCTCTTTCACCTAGATATCATCATATAGAGACTGTGTCTGTTCCCCGAACTTGGAAATCCAAAATACGTTCAAACCCATCTAAGGTTAAAAATTTAATTGATCTTCAACAAATAAAAAACAGATATAATACAAATGAGCAAATGATAAAGCTTGGGTTGCTGAATATTCGATCTCTTACTTCAAAAGCGCTAATAGTTAATGATATGATTACAGATTATATCCTAGATGTGCTGTGTTTAACAGAAACCTGGCTAAAACCAAACGATTACATTGCTTTAAATGAGTCAACCCCACAAGATTACGGTTATAAACATGAACCTAGTCTGAAACGCAAAGGAGGAGGTGTTGCTGTAATTTATAGTAATATTTTCAAAACCACTAAGAAATCTAGTTGTAAATATAATTCTTTTGAAGTGTTGGTGCTTAATGTAAAAATATATAGTGTAAACGATAAATCACGTTTGAAAATTCTGCTGGCTACTGTATATAGGCCACCAGGGCACCATACAGACTTTATAAAAGAATTTGCGGACTTTCTATCAGAATTAGTATTGGCTGCAGATAAAGTACTAATTGTTGGTGACTTTAATATACACATAGATAATGAAAAAGATGCATTGGGATTGGCATTTAAAGACATTATAAACTCAATTGGAGTTAGACAACACGTGTCAGGACCGACTCATTGTCGTAATCATACTCTAGATCTAATATTATCACATGGAATAGATGTTGATGCCGTTGAAATACTGCAACAGAGCGATGACATCTCAGATCACTATCTAGTCTCGTGTAAATTACATTTAGCCAAGGCTGCAAAGCCGACTCCGTGTTATAAATATGTTAGACCGATCACTTCTGCCACTAAAGATTGCTTTATCAATAATCTTCCTAATCAGTTTCATCATCTCAGCATCCCGGATAGCTTAGAAGAACTTGATATTGCAACAGAAACTTTTAACTCTCTCTTTTCCAGCACTTTAGACACAGTTGCTCCGCTGCGCTTAAAGAAGATTAAAGAACATAGTCCAACGCCGTGGCACAACGAGCACACTCAGGCCCTTAAGAGAGCAGCCAGAAAAATGGAGCGCAACTGGAAGAAAACAAAACTAGGTGTTTCGGATTTCATGGAAGGAGAGCTCGATTGCTTACAGAGAGGCTTTAAAAGCTGCTAGATCTGCTTATTTTTCAACCCTATTAGAAGAAAATAAACATAATCCTAGGTATTTATTTGAAACAGTGGCTAAACTAACGAAAAAGAAAGCTTCAAGCCCAGAAGTTTCCAAGCAATACAGCAGTAATGACTTTATGAACTTCTTCACTTATAAGATCGATAATATCAGGGACAAAATTATAACTATGCAACCGTCTAATACAGTATCGCATCAGGAAGTGCATTCTGAGGGAAAATTTGATTCATTCATTGCTATAGGAGAGGAAGAATTTTGCAAACTCGTCAAATCATCTAAATCGACAACGTGCATGTTAGACCCTATACCGACTAAGCTGCTGAAAGAGATGCTCCCAGATGTCATAGATCCTCTTCTTAATATCATTAATTCATCTTTGTCTCTAGGATATGTACCAAAAACCTTTAAGCTAGCTATGATTAAACCGCTTGTTAAAAAACAGCAACTTGATCCTACAAAACTAGTCAATTACAGGCCGATCTCTAATCTGCCATTTCTGTCAAAGATATTAGAAAAAGCAGTATCCTCACAAATGTGTTCTTTTCTAGAAAGAAATGATATCTGCGAGGATTTTCAGTCCGGATTTAGACCGTACCATAGTACCGAGACAGCTCTCGTTAGAGTCACAAATGATTTGCTCTTATCATCCGATCGTGGTTGTATCTCTTTATTAGTGTTACTTGATCTTAGTGCTGCATTTGACACCATTGACCACAACATCCTTTTAAATAGACTCGAACATTATGTTGGCATTAGTGGAATTGCACTAGCATGGTTTAAATCATACTTATCTGACCGTTATCAGTTTGTAGCAGTAAATGAAGAGATGTCTTATCAATCACAAGTTCAGTATGGCGTACCACAAGGCTCAGTACTAGGACCGCTGCTGTTCACTCTGTATATGCTACCATTAGGAGATATCATTAGGAAACATGGAATTAGCTTTCACTGTTATGCCGACGATACTCAGCTGTATATTTCTTCAAAACCTAACGAAACCTACCAATTCACAAAATTAACAGAATGCATAGCTGATATAAAAAATTGGATGACTAGTAATTTCCTACTACTAAATTCAGAAAAAACAGAGATTCTAATTATTGGACAAAAAACTTCCACACGCAATAACCTAGAGTACTGTCTAACACTTGATGGCTGCTCTGTTAAGTCTTCGTCGTCGGTTAGGAACCTGGGTGTGCTCTTTGATACCAATCTTTCATTTCATGTGTCTAGTATCTGTAAAACCGCTTTCTTCCATCTTAAAAATATATCTAAATTACGTCATATGCTCTCAATGAATAATGCAGAACAATTAGTTCATGCGTTTATGACCTCAAGGCTAGATTATTGTAATGCTCTACTGGGTGGTTGCCCTGCACGCTTAATAAACAAACTACAGCTAGTTCAAAACGCAGCAGCTCGAGTTCTTACTAGAACCAGGAAGTATGACCATATTAGCCCCGTTCTGTCAACACTGCATTGGCTGCCTATTAAACATCGTATAAATTTTAAAATATTGCTGATCACTTACAAAGCACTAAATGGTTTAGCTCCGCAGTACTTGAGCGAGCTCTTAACGCATTATAGTCCTTCACGTCTACTGCGATCTCAAAATTCTGGCCAGTTAATAATCCCTAGAATATCAAAATCGACTGCTGGCGGTAGATCCTTTTCCTACTTAGCACCAAAATTTTGGAACAGTCTTCCTACCATTGTCCGGGAAGCAGACACACTCTGTCAGTTCAAATCTAGACTAAAAACACATCTCTTCGGCCTAGCATACACATAACACATTATAGACTTCTATAATTAGGCTGCATAGTTTAGAACAGCCGGGACCGGGAACACTTCCCGTAATCCTGATGTACTTGGTACATCATAAGAAGGATGGCGTCTACGCTAATATTAGTCTCTCTGTCTATCCCGAGGTTTACTGCTGTCCACCGGAACCAGGCCGTATCCAGATCTGATGAAGGACCAGCGCCAGGACACGACGACGACGCCGCTGACCTGAAGTGTCAACCAGTCTCTCCTCCTCTCCACTCCGACTTCAACCAACCGGAACTGGACAAATACTCTGATTCATTCTGAACTTCATACACTGTTCACTCATTGGCCAGAGGAGAACTGGCCCCCGACTGAGCCTGGGTTCTCCCAAGGTTTTTTTTCTCCATTCTGTCACCTGTTGGAGTTTTGGTTCCTTGCCGCTGCCTTACCTTCTGGCTTGCTTAGTTGGGGACATTTAATATTCAACAATATTATAGATCTGCCTTAAAGGTGGACGATGATGAAATTATTTTTTGTATTATTTTCATGTTATCACTGTGAAGCTGCTTTGATACAAACTGTATTGTAAAAAGCGCTATATAAATAAAGATGACTTGACTTGACTTGACTTGAATAACTGGTGCGAAACTGACGCACTAGCTCAGTCTGCAGGTAGAGATGAAAGTGGGAAATCCTTATTTACCTTTTGAATGTTGAGCGCGTTATTAACTTTTGAATAAAAGCTGACAAAATGCCCGATTTCCCAACACGTTAAACTGAGCAATGCCATTGTGCCATTTTAATAGACTACTTTTAAACGCATATAGCTCAGTAATGTCAGTTTTATGTATTTTCTGAGAGGGGGTGGGATTTTTGTCGGGAAAGTCGGGGGAGAGACGCACACTTCGATTAGACTGGATAAACACATGCAGCATCTTAATTATTAAGAAAATAAAACGAAATAAATGAATAAATCAAGCCTTTAATACATAACACTAGGCGATATCATACAGCATTCAGAAAAATGCTACACCCGCACCCCTAGTTCCTACTTGGTCTATGGCCCAATAACGCTACTATGAGCATTTACTAGCTATTTTTAAAAAATGCGGGTCAGGAAGCGGGTCGGGTACAATATTTTCTTCTTTTTTTTGCGGTCCGAGTTGCGGGCGGGTTAGTTGAAAACGTCGGTCGGGTGCGGGTTGTTTATACATTGACCCGCGCATCACTGTAGCAGACATAGTCTGTTATGCCTTAAGTGAACTTATACTGTACGGCCGAGAAAGACAACGCATGTGTAACAGGAATCAGTGTATTCAATCTGTGCATTATGCCGTAAAGGGACAGTAGCCTAATATTCCTGCTGTCTGGGTTTTTAATGTTAATCAAACAATAAAAGACAAGGAATCACTTGAATAGCTTTTGTAACTTTAATAAGGATTCATCTTTCATTTATAGTCAAATATGCAATGTTATTTTACATTTGATTACTTTATTCAATTTCTAGTGAATTTTAATAGTATCTTTGCTCTATTGTATTTATTTGTGCTGTTGCTTGTAGTTAGATTATTTGTTCTTATTTTCTTTCTTTTTATCTGACAGTAGTCCTTTTTTCCGTGAACATAGCACATACCGAAATTGTAAACCATGAGCTATTTGAACCGCTGCACACCTAATATATTCTAGTTTTGCTAACTTGACATTTTAGCCATTCATCATTAAACTAAAAAGCAGTCAACCAAACATAAAAGTTACGCTGCTCAAATAAAATGGTCCGCTGTAAAATCATCGTGCCCAACCAAGCACATTTTTGGGCATGTGAATGATGCTGTTTTGGAACATGAGTGAAGTACAAAGCATTGTTTACATAATGAATAACTTGCAACCAAATGTTAAGTGGCAAATATAGAAACATATTTGGATTTTAGCCGAATGAGAGAGGTTAGCCCAGTGCCGTACAGTTTCACTTTTAAATAAATTAATTTTGGCTTGATGTTTGTCGGTTTTTTTTTTTATAGTGAATGTCACTATAGCCTAATTTGTGTTTTATTTTATAGTTTAATATGTAAGTTATAGCTACTTATTTTTCATTCTCGTTCTGTTCTGAATACCATGAAGCTGAAAATGATTTGTTGTTGATTGAGGGGAATATAGCCTAGGCTATAGTGTTTATAATGTTTGAAATTGTTTCATTTTATTTACCAGTATTTAACCCTTAGGGGTCGACAAACACGCTGCCGCGTTTTGCTGGATTTTCTTCACATAGATCCAAACAATCAAACAGCACAATAGACTTTTCAAAATTCAAAATTACTCATTTATGGTCATACAGGAAAAAATATGAAAAAATAGTCTGTAAGATGAAAGAAAATAAACAGGGTGTGCTTTCTGCCTCTCCGTCTCCGTGAACTTTTTTTCTTGAGCTCATCTATAAACTGAAACGAAACTCAGCGAATAATTGTCTTACATACAATATAATATATATTTATAAACATTTAAGTGTGTACATTTAAATTATCTAATTCAAAACAAGATGTCCAGTTTTTCAAGTGCAAGCTCATTAGCTCTAATGAATGTGACCACACCCACACACGCAAAAGAGATTCACATGCAAATAGTCCACGTGAAGGAACGCAAACCTGTAAAACACCCTCATTACCTCAAAAACAAAGCACCAAACTTCATCATTCCACTGCTTTTCGTCAAGTTTGCAAGAAACGCTGTGAGCTAACATTGGATTTACCTCAGAAGAAGAACGCGATTTAAAAATAAGAAAGATTTTAATGTAAGAAATGTATTTTGAATTAAATTAGTTAGTGTTATTGTTGCATAAACTTTACATTGTAGTTGAACTGTTGCTAGACTAAAATTTATGAAATCGACGGAATGACACGAGAATTTTTTGTATGTTTGTTTTTATGCTCTTCAATATAAAACACAGCATGAAATAAAAGTAGGCTAGTATGAGTGTTTACACTAACATGATGAATATTATAATGTATAGGCTGGTGTTTACTATGAAATACTGTGTTAAAATTGTAAATACTATGAAATAAAATGGTAACTGTTTTAGAAATGGCACAAATGTGTGTGACTGTTTGAGTCTCTCTGTTTAGATCATTGTGCTCAATAATGTGTCTTTTTGACCTTCGTTGTGAATCTTTGGATCTTTGTTGTGTTTTAAATAAATCCAAACAATCAAAAAGCCTTTAAACTCTCCTCATTCTTTGTTCTGGTTCCCTCCCAGTCCCACCTGATAGAGCCATTATGTCAGGTCAAGTCAAGTCACCTTCAATTATATAGCACTTTTAACAATATAGATTGTATCAAAGAAGCTTTACAGTGATATTAGGAAACTAGATAAAAAAAGTTTGTTTGCAAAACAAGCCAGAAAGTTTGAAGCCAGAAATTGTGTCAATACAGTCAGATAGAAAGGAAGGAAGGAAGGAAGGAAGGAAGGAAGGAAGGAAGGAAGGAAGGAAGGAAGGAAGGAAGGAAGGAAGGAAGGAAGGAAGGAAGGAAGGAAGGAAGGAAGGAAGGAAGGAAGGAAGGAAGGAAGGAAGGAAGGAAGAAAGAAAGAAAGAAAGAAAGAAAGAAAGAAAGAAAGAAAGAAAGAAAGAAAGAAAGAAAGAAAGAAAGAAAGAAAGAAAGAAAGAAAGAAAAATTTGTTAGAAAGAAAGACCGAATGAATGAAAGAAAAATTAGTTAGAAAGAAAGAAAGAAAAAATTGTTAGAAGGAAAGAAAGATTAGTTAGAAAGAAAAGAAGGAAGATTAGTTAGAAACAAAGGAAGACAGAAAAAAAGAAAGGTAAAAATAAAAATAATGATTAGTTAGAAAGAAAGAAAGAAAGGAAGAAAGATAAAAGAAAGAAAAAAAGAAACAGAAATATTAGTTAGAAAGAAGGATTATTTATAAAGAAAGAAAGATTAGTTTGAAAGAAAGATTAGGTAGTTAGAAGGAAAAAAAACAGAAAGAAAGATTAGTTAGAAAGAAAGAACGAATAGTTTGAAAGAGAGAAAGAAAGAAAGAAAGAAAGAAAGAAAGACATATTATTTAGAAAGCAAGAAAGAAATATTAGTTAGAAAGAAAGAAAGATTAGTTTCTTCCTGCTCAGCTACTGTTCGGACGCTCTTGCTTACTGCTCCGCGCTTTGCTCTATCGCTTTTATATTTTTATATTTTATCTTCTTTTATCAACTAATTTTAACCTCAGCAAATCAGCACAGTGCTCAAAC
The DNA here is from genome assembly GCF_949152265.1 of Phoxinus phoxinus. Classification (NCBI taxonomy): domain Eukaryota; kingdom Metazoa; phylum Chordata; class Actinopteri; order Cypriniformes; family Leuciscidae; genus Phoxinus; species Phoxinus phoxinus. The sequence continues at coordinate 20,799,921 of NC_136896.1, read as the reverse complement.
GCTTGGATTACTACAAAAAAGCTGAATTATTTTATTCGACCAGCCTCCCTCTGAAAGCTTACATTCCGGGGAAGAGAAAACACAACTGCATAAGGATAAGAGAAAATGCCTCTTCTGGAATCTACTTGCTGCAGTAACTGCCACAGACTTTTACAAAGGATTGCAGTTCTTGAAACAAAGTTATTTGCGGACCTACCAAACCAGACGGAACACACAACAGAGCTCCGTCATGGACGCCATCAGCATACAGCAGGTGAGCCCCATGAATCTACTGCTCCTCAACAGGCCATACTGAGTGTAGAGAAACAAGCTGATCAACTTACAAATCGATGGCACTATCAGGGAGCGAGACCCAAAGGCACTCGAGACATTAGATTGTCACGAGTATCACATATTGCCGCAGTAGCATCCTCTACCCCAGATACGGCTCTGACAAGGATTGCAAACACTGGTCTCCTACCACCGCCTATACATCTTGAGAACAGATTTGAAGTATTAATGAATGTAAATGAGGAATCTCCAAACGTGATGAATGTGATCGAACACAGACTGGATAAGCCAGTAGCTAACACTGATGCTAACTTGCGCTTAAGGTCGAGCAGACAGCGGCACTCAGCTCAGAGCCTAGCCGAGCACACGACTCTGATAGTGGGTGACTCCATTATCAGAAACATTAGTAGCAGGGATACAGCTACATGCTGCCTTCCACAAGCAACAACTTCTGATGTAAACAGGGAACTTGAGAACATTCTGATGAAACATAAGACTGCAAATCGACTCATCATTCATGTGGGGAAAAATGATATTCATAAAGAGCAGTCGGAACTCCTTAAGAAGGATTTCAATGAACTGTTTGAAACACTTAAAAGACTAAAAGTACAAACATTCATCAGTGGACCACTACCAGCAAGAGGAACAAACAGGTTTTCACGGTTGCTTGGGCTTAATACATGGCTCCAAAAAACCTGCAATATAAAAGGAGTGAACTTCATTGACAACTTCAATCTTTTCTGGAGTCAGAGGCAACTGTTCCAACAGGACAGACACCACCCAAACAAACTTGGTTCAAGAGTGCTAAAGGACAATATCTACTTCTCCCTCAATCATCCTTCTGCAGTGTGTACCAATCCACTCAACCTGAATGGCACACACACACCTGGACACAGTATGAATGACCACAGGACTTCACTCCAGCACCTGAATGGACATGCGGTTGACACGTCACACAAGGACAATGATAACACCACTCAGCCACAAAAACTTCTGCTCACGGACACAATCTCAGCTGAGCCCTGCCCACAGAGCTCACCACAGACAGACTGTGACATACTAGAACTGCTCCAAGATTCAGCATCCAAGGACGACTTCCTGGAAAACAGCCAGGGAAACCAGGACAGCATATTACAGCCTCCGATAACACCAGAGACCCTCTCACCAGACACGCTATCTCTATCTCCAGCATCTCCACTTCTGTGCTTCTCAGAGAGAATGAAAAAACTGGTGTATGCTGGAACCAAACTATCCCACTCTTTTGCAAGCCCCCAGATATCAACCAAAAAAAGGCAGGCCCCACGACCACCAAAGCCTGCTGGCCCCGCTCGCCCTCCCCCTCCTCCTGCAAGAGTTCTTCGGGCTCTACCACAACGACAGGGCTCACACCCTCCTCCTTCTGCTCGAGGTGAACTAAAAACAACTGATACCAGCTCTCAGTGATATGTGTCGGGTCCCCGCTATGATAACAGTAACTTTCTCAAATGTTTACAGAACAAGCGGGAACCCAGTGTGCCTGTATCTTTCTCTATTGCTGTTCGATTACATGATAGAAAGTCTAAGGCCTTCAAATGCCGTACAGCAAACCCATCTAATCTGGTGCCTATTACACGCCAAACTAAGACTGCTGTGGGGACAAAAAGTAAGAATGTTAAGTTAGCACTCTTAAACATCTGCTCACTTAAAAATAAATCACTTCTAGTCAATGACTTAATAACCACATACAACCTGGATTTTATGTTTCTAAATGAAACTTGGCTAGAAGACAACTGCAGTGCAACTGTCCTCAATGAAACATCCCCTCCTAACTTTACTTTTATGAGTGTCTGCAGAGCGGGTAGGAGAGGTGGGGGAGTAGCTGCTCTTTTTAAAGATGTCTATCAATGTAAGCAAATATCATTTGGTAATTACCCGTCTTTCGAATATCTGGGTATTGTGTTAAAAGGTGCTCCACGCATTTTACTAATCATTGTTTACAGGCCTCCAAAATACTCTTCAGCCTTTGCTGAGGACTTTACAGAACTGCTATCAACCATTTCCTTAGAGTTTGACTGTTTTGCTATTGCCGGAGATTTCAACATTCACATAGATAATGCAGAAAACAATATGGCAAAAGAAATCAAAACTGTTTTAAAGGGCACCTATTATGACATTTAAAATGTTCCTAATGTTGTTTTGGGAGTCCCCAACAACAGTTTTACATGCATGTAATGACAAAAAACACTTTTGTTGTCGTATAATATGCATTCATTTTTACCTGATTTGCTCACCGACTCCCAAATGATTCGTTCAACGACTCATTTTTCCAAACCCCTCCTCTGCGCGACGCTAATCTGCGATTGGTCAGATGACCCAGCAGTGTTTACAGAGATAATACTTATTGTTTAACACGGAGTACAATGATGCTTTTATCAATTAAATTGTGTTATAATAATGATTATAGTCCACTGCTTTGTAGTTTGTAGTAAAAAAAATAATAATAAGATAAAGAATTTAATATGTTAGCGAGCATAGCCCAGAGTTCATATTGTAAAAGCACAATCAGTCTTTGTTTGCGTTAGCCCGATGCATAAACATAACGTTTTTACAAAAAAACAAACAAACAAACAAAAAAATGCAGTTACGTTACTACGAGGTATTACTCTATTCTTTAAGACAACTCCGAAAACAACGACAAACACTTCACATATCTCAATACAATTGTCATTGAAGAACTAGAAGCTAAACGGTGCTTACACAACAAACAAAATAATAATTAAGCATACATAAAACATAAAAGCAACAATTATTAATAACACTTACAGGTTGTGATACGGAGGAGGAAGCTGATGCAAATACACTTAGAAATGAACCTTCCTTCAATATCAGCCGACTCGCGAATCCAAGTTTGATTGCATTTAAGTTGGTAAAGCAATCGTCTTCAAAATGGCGCGAACAAAGCACAAGGCTCGGACTATACTTCTGTGGTATAGTTGTATATATGAATTGTAGCCACTTAGTCTTCAAATGCTCCTCCTTGGGCAGATGAAAAAAGTTTGCTTTTGAGTCGCAGTTCAGAACACAGCGTCTCGTCACCATGATATTTTCCCTGGCCTTGGAGCGCAATAAGTGGGCATATCGTATTCAAATAACTTTACAAGTTGACGTCATCTAGTCAGAGAAAAAGCTTCGGTCTTCTAACGATTCATAAATATGACTCCGAGTCGACTCTTACTTTTGAAAGACAATAACTTTATATATGGTGCACTTTCATATTTCAAACTTTGCAGGATGTTTTTGTTCACTTAGATCTATGTTACACACTACATGAAAGGTAAATTTCAAAATTCCATAATAGGTGCCCTTTAAAAACTTTTGATCTGACTCAGCATGTACATGGACCGACACACAATCGTGGACACACTCTAGATCTACTTATCAGTAAGGGTCTAAACATTTCATTGATTGTTATTAAGGATGTAGCACTGTCTGATCATTTCTGTATTTTCTTTGATATATTGATCTCTCCTGCCATTGAAGCTAGATCTGTGTCTGTCAAGAAGAGATGCTTAAATGAGAACACTAGTGTACTATTTATGAAGGCTATATCTTCAACACCAAGCATTTCTGCTGACTCTGTTGATTTTCTCCTTGATTCTTTTAACTCAAAAGTTAAAAGTGTAATTGATGATATTGCTCCTGTGAAGGTCAGGAAGAGTGGTAGACAAAAAGCACCCTGGAGAAACTCAACAGCAGTGCAAAATATGAAAAGACAATGCAGAAAAGCAGAGCGCATGTGGCGGAAGACAAAACTTGTAGTCCATTATAACATCTACAAAGACACCATCCATGCTTTCAATATGGAATTAGGCAAAGCTAGACAGACTTTCTTCTCAAATATTATTAACAGCAACTTAAACAACACACGCACTCTTTTTGCTACTGTAGAGAGACTGACAAACCCCCCGAGCCAGATTCCCAGTGAAATGCTCTCAGACAGCAAGTGCAGTGAGTTTGCTTCTTTCTTCTCTGAGAAAATCAATAATATCAGAAAGGTGATCAGCACATCCTTGAGTTGCACTGGGGTCAGACAGATCAGACCACAACCTGAGAAAGTAGTTACTATGTCTGATTTCAAAGAAATTGATGGCAAAATTTTGGAAGAAACCGTACAGCACCTTAAAACATCAACCTGCGCCCTTGACGCTCTTCCCACATGTTTCTTCAAAAGTGTGTTAAACAGCTTAGAAGCAGATCTCCTAGAAGTGGTAAATGCCTCACTTCTCTCTGGAAGTTTTCTAAACTCCCTGAAAACTGCAGTTGTCAAACCCCTCCTGAAAAAGAGCAATCTGGATAAGACTATATTAAGCAATTATAGACCAATCTCAAATCTTCCTTTCATTGGCAAGATCATTGAAAAAGTTGTTTTCAATCAGCTGAACAAATTATTAAGCTCAAACGGATACTTTGACAATTTTCAATCTGGTTTCCGATCGCATCACAGCACAGCTCATAAAGATAATTAACGATATTCGCTTAAATACGGATACAGGCAAATTATCAGTGTTGGTACTACTCGACCTCAGTGCCGCTTTTGACACTGTCGATCACAACATACTTCTTGACAGGCTGGAAAACTGGGTGGGGCTTTCTGGGATAGTCCTAAAATGGTTCAGGTCATACTTAGAAGCGAGAGGTTATTATGTGAGTATAGGAGACCATAAGTCTGAGTGGACATCCATGACATGCGGAGTCCCTCAAGGCTCAATTCTTGCGCCACTCCTATTCAACCTGTACATGCTCCCAATGAGCCAAATAATGAGAAAGAACCAAATTGCTTACCACAGCTATGCAGACAACACACAGATCTACTTAGCCCTATCGCCAAACGATTACAGCCCCATTGACTCCCTGTTCCAATGCATTGAGGAAGTAAACAGCTGGATGTGCCAAAACTTTCTTCAGTTAAACAAAGACAAAACTGAAGTCATTGCGTTTGGAAACAAAGATGAAGTTCTCAAGGTGAATGCATACCTTCACTCTAGAGGTCAAACAAACTAAAAATCAAGTCAGGAATCTTGGTGGGTCTCTAGAGTCAGACCTTAGCTTCAGTAGTCATGTCAAATCAATAACTAAATCAGCATACTATCATCTGAAAAATATTGCAAGAATTAGAGGCTTTGTTTCCAGTCAGGACTTAGAAAAACTTGTGCATTCTTTCATCACCAGCAGGGTGTATTACTGTAATGGACTCCTTACTGGCCTTCCCAAAAAGACCATAAGACAGTTGCAGCTCGTACAGAACGCTGCCGCCAGGATCCTGAGCAGAACCAGAAAATATGAACATATCACACCAGTCCTCAGGTCTTTACACTGGCTCCCAGTCACATTTAGGATTGATTTTAAAGTATTATTACTGGTATATAAATCATTTAATGGCCTAGGTCCTCAATACATTGCAGATATGCTCACTGAATATAAACCCAACAGATCACTCAGATCATTAGGATCACATCAACTAGAAATACCAAGGGTTCACTCAAAGCAAGGAGAGTCCGCTTTTAGCTATTATGCCAGCCGCAGCTGGAACCAGCTTCCAGAAGAGATCAGGTGTGCTCCTACAGTAGCCACATTCAAATCCAGACTCAAAACACATCTGTTTAGCTTAGCATTTACTGAATGAGCACTGTGCCAATGTGCGTCCAACTGTTTGCACTGTATTTTATTTTTTATTCTAAACTGTTTTAATTAGGGCCCAAGCCTTGAAAAGGCGAAGGCCCTATTGTTTTCCTTCGGATTATTATTATTAGGGCCCAAGCCTTGAAAAGGCGAAGGCCCTATTGTTTTCCTTCGGATTATTATTATTATTATTATTTTTCTTACGACTATTCGGGCACTTTTGGGTCTCTTAACGTGCTCAAAAACTCTTGAAACTTTGCACAAATGTCAGAACCCGCGGCCATTAGAGCCGGACTGAAGCTGGTACCCGGGCGTGGCAGGGGGGCTCGACAGCGCCCCCTGGAACGCGGTCCGAAAACTTGGTCCATAAATCAAACACGCTTGCGTGTAATAATATGAAACTCGGTACACTTATAGATCTCATCGGTTCATATATCCTTCGTGCTCTGACTTTTTACCCCAGCCCAACAGGAAGTCGGCTATTTGGCGTAGTTTAAAAAACACATGCAATGGAATTTAAAATACTCCTCCTAGAAAATTCAACCAATCACCACGAAACTCGGTGTGCATGAAGTCAAGACATGGAGGATGAAAAATTGCCAGGGGATTTTTGATATCTCGAACGGTTTGGCCGTGGCGAGGAAACGAATTTATGGCGAATATTGGAAACAGGAAGTGTGTTATAACATCCTCATACATTAATTGATCTGGATGAAACTTCAGCAGTGTGTTCGCTGTAAGAGGCCGATCACATGGATGTGACTATTGTAAGTCAAAGTTATAGCGCCACCAACTGGCAGCAGGAAGTGTGTCACTTTCAAAATGCTTTAAAATCACCCTCTTATTTTTACCCGATTTGCTTCAAACTTTATGTGTATAATGTAAACACACGGCAGATGTAGACCTGTGAAAGGATTATTGATATCTTAAATACTGTTGCCATGGCAACGCAGCAAACTTTAATATTCTTTTTTAAAGTTTTTGAGACTCTTAGCATGCTTGAAATTGCATGAAACTCGACAGACACTTTACATTTATTGCCTAGTACACTTGTGCAAAGTTTCAGAAACGGGCGTGGTAAGGGGCTCAGTAGCGCCACCTTTAGTCAAAAATGGGGTATTAGTTTTACCTACAGTAACAAAAATCGGTATCTATATTTATCTCCTCGAGCCGGACAACTTTCTAATTGACAGTCATTAGCTCCGACCAACAGGAAGTCAGATATTTTGGTTTGAATGTGATTTGATGGGAATTTTGCCAGTCTCTCTCAGTGTCTGTGTGTGTGAGAGAGGAGGGGGGCTTTATTTTAACCCTTTCTCTGCTGTGTGCTACTTCTCTGGCACTTTTGAGGGCCTTAACATGCTCGAAAACTCTTGAAATTTTGCACACAGGTCAGAACCCGCGGCCATCAGGGCCAGGCTGAAGCTGGTACCCAGGCGTGGCATGGGGGCTCGACAGCGCCCCCTAGAATGGGATTCGAACACTTGTCCATATATCAAACACGCTTCTTGCATGAATAAGTATGAAACTCGGTACACATTTAGATATCATCGGGCCGAACAACTTTCGTGCTCTAAGTTTTACGCCAGTCCAACAGGAAGTCGGCTATTATGGGCTGTATGAAAATGCATGCCCCTGGAATTTGATATACTCCTCCAAGAAAAATTATCCTATCGCCACCAAACTCAGTCAGCATGAAGTAAAGACATTGAGGATGCTAAATTGCGGACGGATTTTTGATATCTCGAACGGTTTGGCCGTGGCGAGGAAACGAAGTTATGGCGAGAAAAGAAAAACACAATGTGTTATAACGTCTTCATACATTTATTGATCTTGATGAAACTTCAGCAGTGTGTTTGTTGTAAGAGGGCGTTCACATGGATGTGACTATTATGAGTCAAAGTTATAGCGCCACCAACTGGCAGCAGAAAGTGTGTTACTTTCAAGATACTTTTGACTAAAGTGGGGGGGGGGGGGGGTATTTTTACCTACAGTCACAAAACTCGATCTGTATATTGTGCTTATCGATCCGGACAACTTTCTCATTTACAGTCATTAGCTCCGACCAACAGGAAGTCAGATATTTTGGTTTGAATGTGGTTTTGTCTCTCTCTGTGTGTGTCTCTGTGTTTGTCTCTCTCTGTGTGTGGGGAGGGAGGGAGGGCACACACACAGACAGCCCCCCCTTTTCTGTGTGTGTTTGGAGGGGAGCAGAAAGACTCACACTGCTCTAAAGCAGACTTCTTCTCGACAGTCAAAGCGGGGTTACGTTATTGCCCGTCGTGCACAGGAACCCGAAAGGCAACGGGGTGGCGGCTTTATATATATATATATATATATATATATATATATATATATATATATATATATAAATAAATATAGCTGCAAGCAGCGATGGAGGGCCCAAGCCGGTGGCAGCGCCAGCCCGGTGCCTTTAGTGTAACTAAAGGCACCAGGGTGGCGGTGCCACCGGCTTGGGCCCGTAATCGCTGCTTGCAGCTATATTTATTATTATTTTTCTTACGACTATTTGGGCACTTTTGGGTCTCTTAACGTGCTCGAAAACTCTTGAAACTTTGCACACGGGTCAGAACCCGTGGCCATTAGAGCCGGACTGAAGCTGGTACCCGGGCGTGGCAGGGGGGCTCGACAGCGCCCCCTGGAACGGGGTCCGAAAACTTGGTCCATAAATCAAACACGCTTGCATGGAATAATATGAAACTCGGTACACTTATAGATCTCATCGGTTCATATATCCTTCGTGCTCTGACTTTTTACCCCAGCCCAACAGGAAGTCGGCTATTTGGCGTAGTTTAAAAAACACATGCAATGGAATTTAAAATACTCCTCCTAGAAAATTCAACCAATCACCACGAAACTCGGTGTGCATGAAGTCAAGACATGGAGGATGAAAAATTGCCAGGGGATTTTTGATATCTCGAACGGTTTGGCCGTGGCGAGGAAACAAATTTATGGCGAATATTGGAAACAGGAAGTGTGTTATAACATCCTCATACATTAATTGATCTGGATGAAACTTCAGCAGTGTGTTCGCTGTAAGAGGCCGATCACATGGATGTGAGTATTGTGAGTCAAAGTTATAGCGCCACCAACTGGCAGCAGGAAGTGTGTCACTTTCAAAATGCTTTAAAATCACCCTCTTATTTTTACCCGATTTGCTTCAAACTTTATGTGTATAATGTAAACACACGGCAGATGTAGACCTGTGAAAGGATTATTGATATCTTAAATACTGTTGCCATGGCAACGCATCAAACTTTAATATTCTTTTTTAAAGTTTTTGAGACTCTTAACATGCTTGAAATTGCATGAAACTCGACAGACCCTTTACATTTATTGCCTAGTACACTTGTGCAAAGTTTCAGAAACGGGAGTGGTAAGGGGCTCAGTAGCGCCACCTTTAGTCAAAAATGGGGTATTAGTTTTACCTACAGTAACAAAAATCGGTATTTATATTTATCTCCCCGAGCCGGACAACTTTCTAATTTACAGTCATTAGCTCCGACCAACAGGAAGTCAGATATTTTGGTTTGAATGTGATTTGATGGGAATTTTGCCAGTCTCTCTCAGTGTCTGTGTGTGTGAGAGAGGAGGGGGGGCTTTATTTTAACCCTTTCTCTGCTGTGTGGGACTTCTCGGGCACTTTTGGGGCCCTTAACGTGCTTGAAAACTCTTGAAACTTTGCACACAGGTCAGAACCTGCGGCCATCAGGGCCGGGCTGAAGCTGGTACCCGGGCGTGGCAGGGGGGCTCAACAGCGCCCCCTTTAACGGGGTCCGAAAACTTGGTCCATATATCAAACTGAATATTGCATGAATTAGTATGAAACTCGGTACACATATAGATCTCATCGGGCCGAACAACTTTCGTGCTCTAAGTTTTACGCCAGCCCAACAGGAAGTCGGCTATTATGGGTTGTATGAAAACGCACGCCCCTGGAATTTTATATACTCCTCCAAGAAATTTTATTTGATCTTCACCAAACTCGGTCAGCATGAAGTCAAGACATTGAGGACGCTAAATTGCGGACGGATTTTTGATATCTCGAATGGTTTGGCCGTGGCGAGGAAACGAAGTTATGGCGAGAAAAGAACACAAAAGTGTTATAACGTCTTCATACATTTATTGATCTTGATGAAACTTCAGCAGTGTGTTTGTTGTAAGAGGGCTATCACATGGATGTGACTATTGTGAGTCAAAGTTATAGCGCCACCAACTGGCAGCATGAAGTGTGTTACTTTCAAGATACTTTTGACTAAAGTGGGGGGGTTATTTTTACCTACAGTCACAAAACTCGGTCTGTATATTATGCTTATCGATCCGGACAACTTTCTCTTTTACAGTCATAAGCTCCGACCAACAGGAAGTCAGATATTTTGGTTTGAATGTGGTTTTGTCTCTCTCTGACAGAGTTCCCCCTGCCATTCTCTCTCTGTGTGTGTTTGTGTGTGTGTGTGTGTGGGGGGGGGGGGGCGGGCACACACACAGACAGCCCCCCCCCCTTTTCTGTGTGTGTTTGGAGGGGAGCAGAAAGACTCACACTGATACAAGCTCTAAAGCAGACTTCTTCTCGACAGTCAAAGCGGGGTTACGTTATTGCCCGTCGTGCACAGGAACCCGAAAGGCAACGGGGTGGCGGCTTTATATATATATATATATATATATATATATATATATATATATATATATATATATATATATAAATATAGCTGCAAGCAGCGATGGAGGGCCCAAGTCGGTGGCAGCGCCAGCCCGGTGCCTTTAGTGTAACTAAAGGCACCAGGGTGGCGGTGCCACCAGCTTGGGCCCGTAATCGCTGCTTGCAGCTATATTTATTCTTATTTCTTTTGATTATTTTAATTTCTTCTATGTAAAGCACTTTGAATTACCATTGTGTATGAAATGTGCTATATAAATAAACTTGCCTTGCCTTGCCTAGTTAGACAGAAAGAAAGATAGATTAGTTAGAAAGAAAGAAAGAAAGAAAGAAAGAAAGAAAGAAAGAAAGAAAGAAAAGTTTGAAAGAAAGAAAGAGACAGATAGGTTAGAAATGTCAGAAAGAAAAAGGAAATATTGGAAAGAAAGAAAGAAAGAAAGATTAGTTAGAAAGAAAGATAGAAAGATTAGTTAGAAACAAAGGAAGAAAGAAAAAAAGAAGGAGAAAGAAAGAAAAATAAATATTAGTTAGAAAGAAAGATTAGTTAGAAAGAAAGGAAGAAAGATTAGTTAGAAACAAAGGAAGAAAGAAAAAAAGGAGAAAGAAAGAAAAATAAATATTAGTTAGAAAGAAAGATTAGTTAGAAAGAAAGGAAGAAAGATTAGTTAGAAACAAAGGAAGAAAGAAAAAAAGAAGGAGAAAGAAAGAAAAATAAATATTAGTTAGAAAGAAAGATTATTTAAAAGAAAGAAAGATTATTTAAAAAGAAAGAAAGATTAGTTAGAAAGAAAGAAAGATTAGCAAGAAAGAAAGATAAATAAATAAATATTAGAAAGAAAGAAAGAAAGAGAAAGAAAGAAAGAAAAAAGAAAGAAAGATTAGCTAGAAAGAAAGTAAGAAAGATTAGTTAGAAACAAAGGAAGGAAGAAAGAAGAAAAGAAAGAAAAATAAATATTAGTTAGAAAGAAGGATTATTTATAAAGAGAAATTATTTTTAAAGAAAGAAAGATTAGTTCTAGAAAGATTAGAAAGAAAGGCTTCATTATTGAAGCCAAGACGTCGCACCAGGCTTGACATTTTTACCTAACGCTCGCTGAAAATGTCCAAAACCCCTACATTGAATAGGTAACAGATTGCTGATCTGTGTCGGCGACGACACATTCGGTTCTAAACGGTTAAAGAAAAACTCGAACTGCATTGGAGTTAAAGAAAAAATCAGGAGTTATCTTGTATGGTGCTCATATAGCCTAGGCTACCCGGTAGAGATGCGCGGATCGGGCGGATGACGTGACGAAAAATTATATTTTAATTAAATTTGGGCGGGTGGCGGGCGGTTGAACCAATCAAATGACAAATACATGTATACATTGTTAAATATTGTTATCTGACTATCCAAAAAAAGAAAATAGGGGAATGAATCATATTACATGCGCTTCATTAAGGCACACGTGCGCGTTCTCTTGCTCTCTCTCTTCATCTCTGCCGTGCACGCGCTACGCGGTTTGGAGCACAGACTCTGTCTCGCGGGCGCGCTCGCTCTAGATTCCGGGAGATTTTAACTAATTCGCGGGCATCAGTGAGCCGCTATCAATATGCGGGAGACTCCCAGAACTTCCTTTGGGATGTCTGTATTTCTATACTGAAATAATATCGGCATTATAATTATTGATTTTTTTATTGAAATAATAGCCCATCCGCGCATCTCTACTACCCGGGCTGGGAAGGTGTGAATTTTGATTAATATGTTCTGTGATAATAAAGAAATAAAACGCTATGTGGAATAGCCTATTGATGACTGTCTTTCCTGTTATTGTTATCCTGCAGTGTTAATTTAGTCGGATGACTGACGTTATTCATTGCCAGGAGTCACGACTTCTAGGTGCATTTAAAGGGGGCCGTGTGTCTGTCAATTAAGCTGCATACTGCATACACATACTGTGTGAGGCGCTGCAAACGGCTTTTCAATTTTGGTAACGCATGAGTACTCTAACGCGTTACTTTTATGAATAGATAACGCTGAAACGTAACTGATTACTTTTAATTGATGGTAACGTTGTAACCTAATTAACTACTTTCCAAAGTAACTATACCCAACACTGATATTGACCTATAAAGATTATTTTACATCTACCTTGTAAATATATGATTTGCTATTTTATTAAAAAGTGTTCACATGTAAATCAACAACAATTACAATTTTAACAATATTTCAAGTGTAATCTTTCTTTTTTTTAAGTATCATACATATTTCAAAGTTAAGGATTCATTAGTTTGATATAGCCTAACGTTACATTGGAACAAACACTATAAAATCTGCGTGCGCGGCAGAGAGGAAGAGAGAGCAAGAGACCGTGCGCGTGTGCCTCATGAAGCGCATGTAATATGTTTGATGGACACAGGACAAAATGGACACAGGAACCCAACAGAACCGTCACGGTGGAAAAAGTGTATCTGAGCATGCGACTGTCTATCCGAGTTTTGTCGAGAGCCGGAGGCGGCACCAAATTTGACGGAGTAATTCTCCGCCTCGTAATTCTCTGCAGGAAAAAGGAGTAAATATTGGTGGGGACAATTTTGTCATTTTAAAATATTGATTGGGACTAGTACCTAGCGCCCCCCCCCCCCTAAACCTACGCCCATGTCGTCTGCATATTTGTATAGGCTGACAGAACTGTGATGTGATGTGTGCTGGTTTGTGTAGAGAGAGAATAACCGGGGTGAGAGAACACAGCCTTGGGGTGCGCCTGTGCTGAGGAACAGAGGGGAGGATGTGTTATTGTTAATCTTTACCTTCTGTTGCCTGTTCCAAAGAAAACTGTAAATCCAGTGACAGATGCATGGGTCGATATTCATGTCCAGTAATATATTGAACAGTTTGGCTGGGTTTATTGTATTAAATGCAGAACTGAAATCCATGAACAGGATGCGGGCATATTTGTTTGCGGACTCAAGGTGGTTCAGTATGTGATGAATTGCTAAGTTGACGGTGTCCTCAACTGACCTGTTGGCTCTGTATGCAAATTGGAATGGGTGCATGAGGGGGGTGGTGACGGTTTTTAGGTGATTGAGTAAGATGCACTCAAATGATTTCATGACTGATGATGTCAAGGCAATAGGTCTGTAATCATTGAGGCAGGAGATGGTCTTGGTCTTGGGAACCGGGATGATAATGGATTCTTTGAAGCACTTGGGTACTGAGTTTTGACAGAGGGAGGTATTGAAAATATCGGCGAAGACCCCAGCCAGTTCTGCAGCGCAGTGGTGGAGAACGGTGGGGCTGATGTTGTCTGGGCCAGGGGCTTTATTCCTCTTAAGTCCGCTGAAGATGCTCCTCACCTCCTCTTCGTAAATGGTAAAAGGGGGGGAGGGGTCGGGGGGAAATGGTGGTGTAGCCGGTACCTGCTCAAACCTCCCATAAAAGAAGTTGAGTGTATCAGAGAGCTGATTATCGCCGTCAGGTGTGGGGGTGGGCTTCTTTTTGTTATTTGTCATGTTTTGGAGATTTTTCCAGATAAAACGTGTATCATTAGTGGTGATTTGTTCTTCTAGTTTAGTAGCATACTTGGATTTGGCTCTCCTTATAGCAGATCTCTGCTTGTATTTGGAAGCCATATATCGTTCTTTGTTTCCTGATAGATGAGCTGCATTTTTCTTCTTTCTTAACTGTTTAATGTCCTTGTTAACCCACGGTTTGTTGTTATTGTAATGTTTGATGTTTTTGAGTGGTATGCACAGGTCAACGCAGTAATTGACGTATGATGTTATTGTGCCGTGACGTCATGGAGATCGCTTGCAACACACAAAACTTCCCAGTCTGTGCACGCGAAACAACCACAAAGTTTTTTGATAGCCTCAGAGGACCAGCACCGGACGAGTTTTGTTGGTGACTTGGATCCTTAACTTTTTGTCTGTATTGTGGAATTAGCAGCAGCATTGCGTGGTCAGACCTGCCCAGCGGAGCCCTCGGGAAAGCATGGTAAGCCTCTTTGATTGTAATATAGCAGTGGTCCAGCGTGTTGGTCCCTCTGCTAGGGCAGGCTACCTGCTTGATGGTAGCCGGGGAGCTCAGATGACAGATTATTCTGGTTAAAGTCCCAGAGGACAATGACTGCTGCGTCCGGGTGTATATTTTCCACTGAGGAGACGTAGTTGACTAACTCGGCTATCTATGGTGGTGATAGCGTTAGCCTCAGGTGGAATGTACACACAGATCATGATTACTGACGCGAACTCCCGTGGGAGAAATTATGGTCTGCATCGTTTTATTACTGAGCGGCAGCTTTTTTGGCAACATACGAAGGCTTTTTAATATTCTTTATTCCCTGGAAACTCCACCTACAGCAGAGGTTTTGCTCGCCCTTGATGCTCACAAAGCATTTGACCATATTGGGTATAAGTAACTTTTTGCAACTCTGGGGAGGTTCGGTTTTGGACCGGCTTTTTGTTCGTGGATAAGGATCCTATATGCTACACCGCAGGCCTCCGTCCGCACTAATAAAATAATTTCCAACTATTTTCCAATAGGAAATATTGTATATTGTTGTATATAAAATATTGTCCATTGAGCCCACTTCTGTTTGACCTCACCATTGAACCACTAGCGGTTGCACTTAGGAGTGCCTAAGGCATTAGAAATTATCTCTAGCTTTGGAGAGATTTCAGGCTACAGAATCAACCTTACTAAGGCCCCGTTTACACGATGCGAAAACGCAGATATTTCTCTGCGTTTTGGCCTGTCATTTACACGAAAACGCCGTTTTTATCCCAGAAAACGATTATTTCTAAAAACTCCGGCCAAAGTGGAGATTTCTGAAAACGCCGGTTATATGTTGCCGTGTCAACTGGGAGAAACGGGGTTTTAGGTTCTCTCTTGTCGATTCACAATCAGACGCCATTGCGTTTTAATCTCTATTGGCCAGACGTCTTAATTTTGGCAATTGGAAGTCAGATATGCCTTCCACACACAGGCGCTGGGTTGAGAATGTAATGGCACACTTGAAACTTGAGAAGTTGAAACACACAATTAGGGGTTCAACCCAGAGATTTTGAAAGAAAGAAAGAAAGAAAGAAAGACATTGTTTAGAAAGAAAGAAAGAAAGAAAGAAAGAAAGAAAGAAAGACAGAAAGAAAGAAAGAAAGAAAGAAAGATTAGTTTGAAATAAAGAAAGAAAGATTAGTTAGAAAGAAAGAAAGATTAGTTTGAAAGATAGATTAGTTTGAAAGATAGATTAGTTATAAAGAAAGAAAGACATATTAGTTATAAAGAAAGAAAGATTGATTAGTTATAAAGAAAGAAAGATTAGTTTGAAAGAAAGAAATACTAGTTAGAAAGAAAGGAAGAAAGAAAGATAGATTAGTAAGAAAGAAAGAAAGAAAGAAAGATAGATTAGTTAGAAAGAAAGATAGATTAGTTAGAAAGAAAGAAAGATAGAAAGATAGATTAGTAAGAAAGAAAGAAAGAAAGAAAGAGAATAGTTAGAAAGAAATATGTGTTTGAAAGAAAGAAGAAATAAAGAAAGATTAGTTAGAAAGATAGAAAGAAATACATTATTTAGAAAGGAAGAAAGAAACAAAACATAATAGTTAAAAAAAAAAAAAAGTTATTATTAATAAAAGACAATCCTACTAGTAATTCTACTAATAATGACAATATACAACCATAGTCTATTAAAAATATATATAGTATAGGCCTACAACACATGAGCTGCTGGGTTCATGAATGTTAATCACCTTGAGAGCGTTCGTTCGCTCTGATTTGCTGAAATTAAGCATCTCTTCTGCTTGTTCTTAAAAGCTGAATAATACCAGATGAAAATACAAACGTGAATATAATTTACATGTAACGCGTCAATTTTGCGTGGTATAATGTAACGGTGGTGATCCACTTGTCTGTGCGACACTTCTGTCGCGCCGCACTCCACTTTATTCCTATGGGTGACGTCAAGCGACTTAGCGATGCTTTGCAAGCCCGCAAAGCATTCCGGGAAGGCGTCGCTTCATTTGAAAAAATGCTGCGCGTCAAAAAGCTGGCCGATGACCATCTTTATGCAAATTAATTCCGTTGAACGCAACGCGGCTATCCAATAGAAGCAAGCACATGGAGACGGAGGGAAGTCTCTCGTGGGTCCTTTGTTCTAGACTGGCCGCTGGCTCAAAACCACGCCCATAGTGGTAAACTAGAGGAACGCCCATCAACGTACAAATGTGGGGAGGCGTCGCGACACCACGCAACATTCGCGTCGGACAAGTGGATCAGTACCGTAAGACTCTCTCTTGCTCTCTTTGCGTACGTGAGAGAAACGCGGCGGCGAGTCGCGCGCCTTCACACTAGAGCAGGGGTGCCCAATCCTGCTCCTGCCGATCGACTGTCCTGCACAGTTCATCTCCAACCCTAATCAAACACACCTGAAGCAACCAATTAAGGTCTTCAGAGCACATCAGGATCACTTGAAAATTAAAGGCAGGTGTGTTTGATTAGGGTTGGAGATGAACTGTGCTGGACAGTCGATAGCCAGGAGCAGGATTGGGCACCCCTTCACTAGAGTTTACAGTACGTCACACACAGGTTTGCTGAGCTGAATGATCGCTTGTAGGAGAGCAAAACTCTCAAGAGCTCAGTTGTTAGTGTTCAGCGAGTGGAAATATATCAATGCTAAACTTATACTTGGCATCTGCATTTTCATTTGAATTTCCTGTTGCTGTCTAACGTCACCCAGGTCAGATAAATATCATCATATAGAGACTGTGTCTGTTCCTCAAATTAGAAAATACAAAAATATTCCAAACCCATCTAAGGGTAAAAATTGTATTGATGTTAACAAATAAAAAACAGATATAATAACAAATTAACAAATGATAAAGCTCGGTTTCTCACATCAAAAGCACTTATTGTTAATGATATGATTACAGACCATGACCTAGATGTGCTGTTTGACAGAAACCTGGCTAAAACCAAACAATTGCATAGTGTCCACTTACAATCAAAACAAAACGTTGTGCTTTTCTAAAATAATGATATTAAACAGGGTGTGCTTTCTGCCTCTCCGTCTCGTAATTTTTTTTTTACTTGAGCATGTCTCTAAACATAAACAAAACTCAGCGAATACTTGTCACACATTCATGAGCTATATATCTTTATAAACATTTAAGTGTGTAGTTTTAAATTATCTGATTCAAAAATAAAATATTCCCTGTTTAAGTAATTTGTATAAAACCAACAAGATTTCTCAAACGCTTGCTCATTAGTTTTAATGTGACCACTCGCGCAAAAGATATTGACATGCAAATCGCCCACGCGTCACGCCAACCTGCTCATTACCTCAAAAACAAAGCACCAAACTTCATCAGTCCTCTACTGTTCGTCGAGTTTGGAAGACACGCTAGCTGTGAGCTTATTGGATTTACACCAGAAGAAGAAGAACGCGATTTGAAGACAAGAAAGGTTAAGGTAAGAAATAATTCTGAATTATATTAGTTAGTGTTATTGTTGCATAAACTTCACATTGCAGTTGAACTGTTGCTCGATGCTTCAGTAAATCTTCTCTGCACGCGCTGTGAGTTTGAGTCAGTCGCGTGACATGCATTTGAAAAGCAAAATGCACCAAACATTAGGCTTCATGTTTTTACTCCAATCTCATTTCATAACGTCATATCGATTGTAAACATTTGAAGTAACATATGATAATCAATATATTTTTCTCTAATGTAGTGTTACTTAAGTGTTCCTTTTTAACGATGCCTGCTATACTATTGTTATTATTATTTTATGCAGCCCTGCACGTATATGCCTACAAGGCACAACAAACCTAGTGTTCATTATATATATATATATCTGTGTAAATTTGGTAAATTTTAAAAAGCAATTTTAACCAGAACAAATCCAAAATGTATTCCCAAAATCGTGCAACCCTAGATTCTCTTGATATCAGCATTCACATGTTATTTTATTTTTTATTTCTTTCTCTTTTTTTAGGGACCATATGCCCCACAGATGAGTCCTGCTGACTTAAACATGAGCATGAGCGTGGTAAAGTGAAAAATCAAACACCTTGGAAATGACAGGTATGTACTATGTTTCAGGAATGACACAAAGGTGTGTGACTAGTTAAGTCTCTGTCTTTAGTTCAGTGTGTTAAATAATGTGCTTTTTTTGTCATTTGTTGGGTATCTTTGGATTATGTTGTGTTGTAAATAAATCCAAACAATCAAAAAGCCATTCTTTTTTAAATCTCCTCATTCTTTGTGCAAGATTCCTCATAGGACCTGATAGCACCTAATAGGGCCATTATGGGAGGGTCTTTGTCTTTCTCAGGTGTGAAACACTCAATATTCATGGGTGGTTTACATATACTCGCATAAGCTTTCTTACACAAGACATGTCTAACAAATTTTAAAACAATATATTGTCTTATCTGAATGAGTAGTCAGGATGATTTTCACATAGTTTTGGAGCAAATATTCTAGGCTATGTGATACAATTTTCAAAAGTCTTGTGAAGAAATAATCAGTTTGGGTTTCATGACCTTATTTCAGTGACACTTTTTTGTTATTTTCACAAACCACGCATAAATGTCATTATCTCGAAGTTACAAACTTTTACATACATGCTGCTGACATATTATTGTAGCAGAGTTTGTGCTGAATACAGTGTAATAAGACTTTAGCCATGAAAATGTCACAAGTAACAGAAATAAGCACAAATGTCAGAGCATGTCAGAACACCTCCAGGACCCAGAAAATACCTCAAGCCCCAGAGGGTTTTAAAAACCCTGTAACTTCCATTTAGTTAAATGAGCTAAACCTAAAAAAGGAAGAACTTATCAGTCTTGAATACGACAAAAGAGCTAACAGAAACATCTCTGGTGAGCCACTTCCTCGGTTGTGCCTGTTTGCTAAGGCTAAGGCAAACACAAACCAGTCTGACATGCTCTACATTGCGTTATAGAGGAGATAGGTGAACAGAGTCTATATACAATACCTCCAGTTGCTATGGTGATTTGCCTCACTTGGTGTCCATAGAAAAGGAAGTTAAAGGTTAGTGCCACCCGCTAGCAAATCGAAATATAGAGGAGGAGATAGTGGGGGAAAAAGGAAATGAGTTAAAAAGCCAAGTAACAACATAATTGCAAGCTACAATAAATGTAGTTTTATTTGCCCATCAGGTGCTTATTTCCATAAAAATACAGGAATATATGTGTGGTTGTCTCACCGATGCCTGCCGGTGTGTGTTGGACAGGATAGTGTGCACTCTTACAGGTCCTTGATCCACTGAATCAAGATTCACCCACAGTTCCTGTGTACGTTTGTCACCAGGACCAAAACTGTGCCAGGAGTAGTACCTCTGAGAGTCCTCCTTAGAGACAAATAGAGAGAATGTGAATAATATGCCCATACAATTTTCAAAAAGGGATAATCATCGAATGGTTATTAAAAAATAAAACAGGATTAGGAAGAAGAGGTCAAAAGAATAAAATAAGGACAATGCACTGCAAATCATTTTCGTTATTAATATTTTTCTCTTGTTTTCCAGTAAAAATATCACAATGTCCTAAAAGATTTATGATTTGCTAAATGCTATTCTTGATCATCTGGATTTTCTTAAATAGAGATCACGGTTCTCCCATAATTCTAACCATTAGACAACTAAACAAAAAAAATAAAAACAAAAAACAAACAAACATGTAATTAACTTGAGAGTTTCTGACAAAATGTTTAATTTATAAAACATCTATTTATAATTGTATAAAATGTTATAGATTAGTTATTAAAAATATTTATTAATTTTCTTCATCTTTTTTTGGACAAAATATCAGAGTATAACTCGTCCCGCACCATTTGTCGTAGACCCATGAATGGGGTAAATTCAGATGGGAAATCAGTCTGTAAGTATCATCATGCTAACTGTGCAGCCACACCCTAGCAACCATTCAGAGCACCCAAGCAACCGTATAGCAAAATGAAGAAGCCATATCTTAGCACCTGAACATTGACTTTCTGTTACCTTAAATTATACTTTTATCTCTGTAAAGCTCAATTAAGAGTAAGGATGAAATACTATAGAACATTTTTTTAGGACAGAAAAATAGAATCATAATTTAAAAATAGAGACGAGAAAAATATAGCCTTTATTTCATATTGTATACGCCTAGACGTCGGTGGGCGACATAAGCCTATTGCCCGTTGGGAGCAGTGTGATAATTTTTTTTTTAAATAATAGGGCTGTCAAAAGATTAATCGCGATTAATCACATCCAAAATAAAAGTTTGTGTTTACATAATATATGTGTGTGTACTGTGTATGATTATTTATATATATAAAAACACACACAATCATGTATATATTTAAGAAAAATTGGTTATATTTATATATAAAATATTTATATATAATATAAATTATATAAATGTATATACAGTATATAAATACAATTATATAAAGCTGATAATTGTTTTACTATTATTGAGGAATGAGACGAATGAAGAGAGCTTCTCTGGAGAACATACACTGGAGAAACGTACGTTTGGGCATTTCTCAGTGAGTAAATGCATGGCCGAGTGGTAGAATTGACATATCGATCATTTAGATGACAGGTTCAAATCCCGAACAAACATGGACTATTGTATATTTTATATTAGCATATTAATGCATGCCATAGCCTATTATTAATGCAGACAAACAAACAAACAAATTTTGTTTTATATGTAGCCTATATAGGATAGCCTATATCATTTATTTATTTATTTTATTTTATTTTTATTTTTATTTATTTATTTTTGGGGGGGGGGGGGTATATAGCCTATATAAAGAGTTTTTAAAAACATGGTTTTAAGCAAGGTGTGATTTGCCAGGGGGGACGGGGATTTCCTTCTGGTCTAAACATCCCTGCTTCTACTGAATTATTTTAATCCCCCCTCCCTCCACAGTAATCAGTGCTATAAATTACTTCACCAATAGACCATATAAAATATTTAATATAAAGATATACAACAGGCACGTTTAAACGACAAACAATAAAATCAGAACCAGTTTCAGTTACGTTCATGGTTCCAGTGGCCTTAATGCATGCACCGCTTTTCAAAATGTCACAAAGCATTTTGAGATCATTTTGAATTAAATATTGATGTTTATAATTAAGTATTTTGGCACACCACGCCGAGGTCACAATCACCGTCTGTCTTCCTCATCTGTCTCTGCACCACACTCCCCAGAATCCTCCTTGGCGCACACCTGCACTCACTCTCCTCTAAGTAGTAATCACCGTCACCTGGATCTCATTATCAGCTCACCTTTATATTCAGCACTCTCCCTTCACTCCTGGTCTGATCTCGTCTATACACGATACAGACTCTCTGCCATACTTACCTGCATTCCTACCTACGATCTCAATCTTCTCAGCCAGTCTGGGGGGGCTTGCAAAAGAGTGGGATAGTTTGGTTCCAGCATACACCAGTTTTTCCATTTTCTCTGAGAAGCACAGAAGTGGAGATGCTGGAGAAAGGGATAACGTGTCTGGTGTTATCGGAGGCTGTAATATGCTGTCCTGGTTTCCCTGGCTGGTTTCCAGGAAGTCGTCCTTGGGTGCTGAATCTTGGAGCAGTTCTAGTATTGTATGTCACAGTCTGTTTGTGGTGAGCTCTGTGGGCAGGGCTCAGCTGAGATAGTGTCCGTGAGCAGAGGTTGTTGTGGCTGAGTGATGTTATCATTGTCCTTGTGTGACGTGTCAACCGCATGTCCATTTAGGTGCTGAAGTGAAGTCCTGTGGTCATTCATACTATATCCAGGTGTGTGCGTGCCATTCAGGTTGAGTTTGGCACACACTGCAGAAGGATGATTGAGGGAGAAGTAGATATTGTCCTTTAGCACTCTTTAACAAAGTTTGTTTGGGTGGTGGCCATCCTGTTGAAACAGTTGCCTCTGACTCCAGAAAAGATTGAAGTTGTCAATGAAGTTCACTCCTTTTATATTGCAGGTTTTTTGGAGCCATGTATTAAGCCCAAGCAACTGTGAAAATCTGTTTGTTCCTCTTGCTGGGAGTGGTCCACTGATGAATGTTTGAACTTTCAGTCTTTTAAGTGTTTCAAAAAGTTCATTGAAATCCTTTTTAAGGAGTTCTGACTACTCTTTATGAATATAATTTTCCCCCACATGAATGATGAGTCGATGTGCAGTCATATGTTTCATCAGAATGTTCTCAAGTTCCCGGTTTACATCAGAAGTTGTTGCTTGTGGAAGGCAGCACGTAGTTGTATCCCTGCTACTAATGTTCCTGATTATGGAGTCACCCACTATCAGAATCCTGTGCTTGGCTGCGCTCTGAGCTGAGCTCAAGTGTCTGCTCGACCTTAAGCGCCAGTTAGAATCAGTGTTAGCTACTGGCTGATTCAGTCTGTGTTCGATCACATTCATCACGTTTGGGGATTCCTCATTTACATTCATTAATACTTCAAATCTATTCTCAAGATGTATAGGCGGTGGTAGGAGACCAGTGTTTGCAATCCTTGTAAGAGCCGTATCTGGGGTAGAGGATGCTACTGCGGCAATATGAGATACTCGTGACAATCTGATGTCTCGAGTACCTTTGGGTCTCGCTCCCTGTTTGTGCCGTCGATTTGTAAGTCGATCTACACTCCGTATGGCCTGTCGAGGAGCACTAAATTCATGGGACTCACCGGCTGTATGCTGAGGGTGTCCATGACGGTGTTCTGTTGTGCGTTTCGTCTGGTTTGGTGGTCCAGCAAGTAACTTTGTTTCAATAACTGCAATCCTTTGTAAAAGTCTGTGGCAGTTACTGCTGCAAGTAGATTCCAGAAGAGGCATTTTCTCTTATCCATGAGGCAGTTGTGTTTTCTCTTCCCCGAATGTAAGCTTTCAGTGGGAGGCTGGTCGAATAAAATAATTCAGCTTTTTTGTAGTAATCAAAGCGTTTGAGCACTGTGCTGAATTGCTGAAGTTAAAATTAGGTAAAATATAAAAGCGATAAAGCAAAGCTCGGAGCAGTAAGCAAGAGCGTCCGAACAGTAGCTGAGCAGGAAGTACTGAGACAGCTCTCATTAGTCACAAATTATTTGCTCTTATCATCCAACCGTGGCTATTAGTGTTACTCGACTTTAGTGCTAGATTTTACACTATCAACCACAACATTCTGTTGAATAGACTCAAAAATTATGTTGGCATTAATGGAATTGCATTGGCATGGTTCAAATCATACTTTTCTGACCATTATCAGTTTGTAGTAGTAAATGAAGAGATGTCTTATCGATCACAATTTCAGTATGGAGTACCACAAGCTCAGTACTTAGGACTGTTGCTATTCACCCTGTACATGCTACCCTTGGGAGATGCTACCTCATTAGGAGGCATGGCATTAGTTTTCACTGTTATGCTGATGATACTCAGCTGTATATTTCTTCGCGCCCTGACAAAACTTATCAATTCACAAAATTAACAGAATGCATAGCTGATATAAAAAAAAACTTGATGACTTGTAATTTCCTACTACTTAATTCTGAAAAAAAAACAGTTGCTAATGATTGGAACAAAAACCTCTGCACGTACAAACTTGGAATACTGTCTAACAATTGATGGATGCTCTGTCAAGTCTTCGTCGTCGGTAAGGAACCTGGGTGTGCTCTTTGATACCAATCTTTCATTTGAAACCAACGTTTCTAGTATCTATAAAACCGCATTCTTCCATCTTAAAAATATATCTAAATTACAACATATGCTTTCAATGAAAAATGCGGAACAGTTAGTTCATGCATTCAAGACCTCAAGGCTAGATTATTGTAATGCTCTAAAGGGTGGTTGCCCTGCACGCATAATAAACAAACTACAGCTGGTCCAAAAATCAGCAGCACTGTTCGTTCGTTGGCCAGAGGAGAACCCGACTGAGCCTGGTTTCTCCCAAGTTTTTTTTTCTCCATTCTGTCTCCGGTGGAGTTTTGGTTCCTTGCCACTGTCGTTTTCACCTTTGGTTTTTGGCTTGCTTAGTTGGGGACATTTAATTTAATATTCACCAATATAATTGCTATAATGTATTAACCTTCTGGGGTCGGCAATCACGCCGGCATTATTTACGCGATTGTTTTCACATAGCAGCTGAATAGACTTAAAATACTCTGTCATTAATGGTCATACAGACTTAAATAATCTGTGAGATGTCTACTTTTGTATGTGTCCACTTACAATCAAAACAAAACGTTGTGCTTTTGTAAAATAAAGATATTTAACAGGGTGTGCTTTCTGCCTCTCCGTCTCGTGAACTTTTTTTTCTTGAGCACGTCTCTAAACATAAACAAAACAGCGAATACTTGTCACACATTTATGAGCTCTATATCTTTAAAAACATTTAAGTGTGTAGTTTTAATTGATCGGATTTAAAACAAAAACAAATATTCTCTAAGTTATTTGTATAAAACCAACAAGATATCCAGTTTCTCTAACGCTTGCTTAATGTGACCACACCCATACGCGCAAAAGATATTGACATGCAAATCATCCACGCGCCACGCAAACACACTCATTACCTCAAAAACAAAACGAATTCCCTACAGACCAAGCCTTAAACTAATTGTCTGGCCTTAAAATTTTGAAACAGAATTTTATCACTTTAGGGTAGATAACCAAAATATTGTCTGACTCCGGGTCGAAATGAACACCGCTACTGAGTTTCTGTTTTAATATTATCAGATGAGATTGTCCTGACACTGCCGGCAGCAGCTGCTGATTTGCATTTAAAGGGATACACACTAAAACGGTGCGTTTTTCTGAGCCCCAAAAAGTGACAATTTAAACATGCTGAAAAAAATTATCTGTTGGCTATTTTGAGCTAAAACTTCACATACACACTCTGGGGACATCAGATACTTATTTTACATCTTGTGAAAAGGGGCATAATAGGTGTCCTTTAAAATATTGCTGATTACTTACAAAGCACTAAATGGTTCAGCTCCCCAGTATTGAGCGAGCTCTTAACACATTATAGTCCTTCACGCCTATTGCGATCTCCAAATTCTGGGCAGTTGATAATACCTAGAATATCGAAATCAACTGCTGGTGGTAGATCCTTTTCTTGTTGAGACTCTGGAACAGTCTTTCTAGCTTTGTCCGGGAAGCAGACACACTCAGTCAGTTTAAAACACATCTCTTTAACCTGGCATTTAACATAATTAAAAATGATTGTTAGGCTGCATACATTTGGAACACTTCCCATAACACCTGATGTACTCAATACATAAGAAGAAGAATGGCATCTACGGTAATACTAATCTCTCTGTTTATCCCAAGGTTTACCATAGACTACCGGCTCCGTGCCGTATCCAGATCAGATGAAGGACTTTTGCTTAGACACAGCACTGAAGTGTCAGCAGAGACTCTGCCAACAGGGGTTTTCCAACATTATGGAGCCAGGGACCCCTTACACGGGGAAAACATTTCCAAGGACCCCCTCATATATTATAACAGTGATTGAGGCCAAAGACAATGTGGAAGCGGTTAATGAAGTATTTTTGCACAAATGTTCTCCACCCAGGGACGTATGCAGGGTTTTCTGAATAGCCTACTGAGGTCCCAAAAGTGATCTTGCTAGGGGGGTTCGGGGGCAATTTTAGATTTTCTTGATCTACACATGTGCATTTTAAGGTGTTTTAAGGCAAAAAAATATTTTGGATAACTATAGCTTTAAAAGCATGTCAGTGGCATCCATTTTTGGTCAAGCAGGTGACAGTTTAAATTTTACAATGAATGATCCACATACAAAATGGAAATGCAGAATGTATATGATTATTGTTCACATGAACATCAAAACACAATCACATATTCCAAACAGGAATGGCTTTAAATGAGAAATGTTTCAAGGATTATTTTGCATAGATGGTAAATTCCTCGAAATACACATTCGAGGTACACAAATATAGCCTGGCCTATTTATACAATAATAATGTCAATATGTGTAATATGTGTTTGTGTTGTTAAACTGAGCTTATATCCACTGTTTAGCAGAAAGAAAAAACATACAGTATATCTGTGTTAAATAGGAATCCATTGTAATAATGTTAATCTCATCCTGGGCACAGTATGCTTCTCTTGACCTGTAGCTATTTCCTTTCCCAAAGTTTCTGTTTCTGTCGTTCGTTTAAAACTTCAATCTAAAACAATGTTTTACTTTAGCTATTTACATCTTATCTCGCACTTCTTGACCGTTAACTGAAGCGTCATGTGGGAATTCACGCTCGGCTTGCAGCTTCTGTGAACATAAGACTCATCTCTGACTCAAACATTTTGACTTTGACGAGCGCTGTTAGTCTACTGAAGCAGCTGAGAAGGGCAGTTATCATCAAAATGTGCAATATCCTTGCAGCACCAAATTAGAGTTAATATTAGGCAATTATTTCACAACTTTTATTATATACACACAAAGAAAAATTACAGAGGTCCAAACATCGGGGATATCAATTGTGGGTCTGGCCCTGTCCCTATATGCACTTTTTAATAATAGCTACAGCACAATTTTATAATTTACCGTATTTTCCAAGAAAATAAGGTGCACCTGACCTGAGTGTGTAATACTTTGTTGCGTTGTTGAGCTGTATTAGCCTTCCCCTCACTCCACAGCAAATCCTTAAGTTAATGGTATTCAATCAGAACAAAAAGGGAATGAAAAATAAGTAGGCTACCCTATAAGATAATAATAATAATGATAATAATAATAGTATACAGACAACATTTATTTAAAACATAAAGTCTAAACGAATTAAGTTGAATCGAAACTGAAACTGCACAGACGTTGGGCTCGTGCAACTCTCATTCAGTCCAAAGTTTCCATATTTGCGATGTAGCCTAACATTTGGATGCTTAACTATTTATGTAAAGAAAGCTGCATGCTTCAGTCCCAATGTAGGCCTACACGTATCAGCACCTTCACATGCGGAGAAATTAAATTGGAATAACAGCAAGTCGACAGTATAATGATTGACCGGCACTGCCTTCATAGTGTATGCCTTCACGTTTTTGACGTTTGCACGGAGATGATAAAGTATTGTTTTCAAAAAACCTATTTCAAAGTTTGCCTTCTCAGCCCACCAAACACGCTGTTGTGTAAATGAATGGTCGGAACGTATTAAAAGTTTTCTGTTTTCGGTTGAGTGTAGTGTCGTGAAAAGGGCCCTAATAACTAATGATTTTACAACCGAAGTGAATCAATCAAAAACTTACTTAAACTGGACAATAACTTTCTTCGAGAGCTACTGTACAGCCAAAACAATCTTTGTTACATTAATTTCCTATTATCACTGTAAAAATGCTTTGAAACAATCTGTATTGTAAAAAGTGCTATGTAAATGAAGGTGACTTGACATGCGCGGCTTGTTTAAAGGAGCCGTTCTATTGGCTGGCGCCTAGCCAATGAAATGGGTCTTCTATTGTACGTGATGATGTCACGAAACCCGCCTCCTCGTGGACTATCTGAAACGCTAACATGGCTTAATGCATTAGACTGATTTTAAATAAATAAATGATATTATCAAACTCAGTAATAATAATAATAATAATAATAACCTTTATTTTCTATTGCGCCTTTAAATGTAGATCTCAAAGCGCTGTACAAAAACAATTAAAAATACAAAGATACACCACACAAATAAACATAATACACTGTAAAACAGACATAAAAACAAATCAATTAAAGGCTAACCTAAAAAAATAAGTCTTAAGCTTAGACTTAAAAATACCAAGAGATTTAGCTTGCCTAATCTCAATCGGAAGAGAATTCCAGAGTTTTGGAGCCAATGAAGAAAACGCCCTGTCTCCAATTGTTTTTAAACGAGTCGAGGGAACAGTTAAAAGAGCGGTTTCCGAAGAACGAAGATTACGTTTTGGAGAATATGGAGTTAAAAGCTCGGTCAAGTATTCAGGTGCCAAATCATGTAGTGACTTGTATGTAAGCATTAAAATTTTAAAATCCACCCTAAAACGAATGGGAAGCCAGTGCAACGACTCCAAAACGGGAGTAATATGGTCACGTATATTACATCTAGAGAGAATTCTGGCAGCAGAATTTTGCAACACCTGCATTCTGTTTAAGATAGCTTTTGATACGCCAGCTAACAAGGCATTACAGTAATCAATACGCGAAAACACAAAGGTGTTTATCAATCTCTCAGCAACGGTAAACGATAGCATCGGACGCAATCTTGCAATATTTCTAAGATGGAAATATGAAATCTTAACAGTATTCAAAACATGAGGCTCAAATGATAGATTCGCATCATAGATTACTCCTAGATTCCTCAATTTTGTTTTAAACTCCACATTTGAGCCGTCAAGTATAAGAGTAGCCGGCTCTGCTTTGCATAGTTGGTGGGGTGAACCAACAAGCATAATCTCTGTCTTTTCACTGTTAAGACAGAGACAATTATCTGTCATCCATTCTTTCATCCTAGAAATACACTCAGAAATAAAATTTCTTTTTTATTTTTTGCACAATTTCATTAGGTCTAAAATGAATATAGATCTGAGTATCATCTGCATAAAAGTGAAATTTTAGACCAAGTGATCTCAAAAGCTGGCCAAGTGGATAAACATAAATATTAAAAAGAAGAGGGCCCAAAATTGACCCCTGGGGTACACCAGACTGCACAACATTAACCTCAGATCTAAATCCACCCTTGGCAACAAACTGTTTCCGATCAAAAAGGTAAGATTTAAACCAATTAAGGACAGTATTTGAAACCCCAAAAACATTTTCAAGACGAGAAATTAAAATTGAATGATCAACAGTGTCAAAAGCGGCACTGAGATTAAGTAGGAGCAAAACCGAAAGACAGCCAGAATCTGAAGCGATTAGCAAGTCGTTGGTAACCCTAACCAGAGCTGTTTCTGTACTATGTAATTTACGAAAACCTGATTGCAGAAGCAACCACACGTTCCAGAAGTTTTGCCAAAAAAGACATATTAGATATTGGTCGAAATTTTTTGAAATTCTCATATTGAATATTCAACTTTTTTGGCACAGGGGTAATTGCATTAAATGTTGTTGGTAAACACCAAAGTAATTAAGCATAGCCTACTATAAAGCAGACGAGCCCAGAATATGACATAAGCAAGCAAATTTGTGTTCAGTGCAAATAAACCTGCCTGTTATATTAATAATAACGAATTGTGTTTTTTTATTTTTACAAAGCATTTTTATACAGCCATTAAGCCTCATTAAGCGTTTTCTTGGTTTTCTCTGGGAGGAAAATGCATAATGTACAATTAAACGCGTGTCGTTGATTATTAGTATGGTGTTTACTGAGTTTGATAATATAATTTATTTCTTTTAATATCAGTCTTAAGGCATTATTTATTTTTATTTATTTTTTGCTAAATGGGGGATATCTATCCACCTTATATATATATATATATATATATATATATATATATATATATATTTTTTTTTTTTTTTTTTTTTTTCAAAATTACAGAAATCAATATCAAGTTCTTGTCACATTTCTTTTAATTTTTTATACACATTTTCACATTTTGTATAACTTGAAACAACAATAATTTAAATAAAAAGAAACAAACAAACATTTAAAAAATAATAATAAAGGGCATCACAAACATAGGCTATGTTAAATTCATTTAGCAGAGATACAGATCTCTGGGCTTTTTGATTTTTTAAAAACTTTACAGACTCAAACTACATTTTAAAGGCTGCTTTAAAATTAGCAAAATTGGGTTTTGAGTTACTCCATTTAGTTTGATGAATATACAATTTTCATAATAACAAAAACAAATCGATAACATATATTGTTCACACTCAAATGAGGGAAACATAACCCAAACAAATTTAGATGGAGGAGAAGAATTATTAACAAAAAGAGATCTAATCGATTGGTTACTGCATTAATCATTAATTAAATCAAGTTTATCTAAAAACAAATGTTTGGAGACTTTAATTCCTACTGTGTTACACCAAGAGCCCTGATTTCTGAATAGAGATACAATTTTGGCAGAAAAAGAATTGATTAGAATAAAATATTCTTTAACAGAAATATGACAGTAATACCCCAAAACTCACCATCAGAATTCAACAACTGACCAACATATATACATATATAGTAGGCTATATCAGACTCAAACCAATGTTTAAAAAATAAAGCTTTTCTTTGTTGTGTAATATATTTATTATTCCAAATAAAAAACGAGTGAGGAGAGAAGTTACGTTTAAAAGCCAAACACCAAGTCAAAAATAATTGCTTGTGAAAATCAGCTTGCATGTGCATTAAGCCATGTTAGCGTTTCAGACATAGACAGTATATTAACTGGACACAGCGACCCCATAGGTTTCAACGGAGAAAGTCAATTAGAAGCACTCACTTCCTGATGGCCGGGCGAACTGTGCAGGCTCAAACTGAGTTTGACGACGTAGATGTGACGTGGGCAACCTGTAGGTCTTCTAGTAGCTGTGCCGAGAGAAATCTGAATCATTCCCTTCCGAATCTCGCAGAGACTGAGAGCGTGAGTATAAGCTGTCCGTGAGCTAGCAGCAGGATCAACTCCCTTGACTTTATCAGACTTTATGCCTCCACGTCCCCCCGATTGCATGCGAGCTTCTCTGCCAGTCTGTACGGTAATTTCTCGACTTGTGCGACAGAGTCGCGTGGTTATGACGCAATCGTTAGCCTATTTTTACAAAAACTGCTTCTACGGGGCCATAACGTAAGATACAAGGTAATGGAGCCTTTTATACATTGTCGGGTTTCTTTAGAAATAAACAATGGACAAATGGAGTCTTTAAACGCCTCAGATGTAAAGTTATTCGCTGTCAAAGTGACGCCAAAATGAATGGGAGTCAATGGAATGCTAACAGCAAGTGGGGGTCCAGATAGTCAGATAGTCCACGAGGAGGCGGGTTTCGTGACATCATCACGCACAATAGAAGACCCAGGTAACACTTTATAATAACTGCACACTGTTAATCATTAGTTAAGCATTAGTAAACAGTTAATTCGTCATTTATAAAGCATTAATAGACAATAATAAGCAGTTTATAAATAGTTAAAAATGCTTTATTCTTGATTTAAAAGCATATCTATAATGTGTTTAATAATTATATTTTCATATGTTATTGTAACACCCTACTCAGACAGAAGGTTCTTCTTTTCAGAGATATTTAGAGTGATCACACGGGTTCTTTTATTTTTGTCTCTCGACTAATTTTGGGAACTAGTTTTAAAACTAAACGGACAATAGTCTAACCTCTTATTGATATGGAGCACAGAAAATTAAACCCTCAAAATTAGTATTTAACCACACCACTATCACTCTTTAAAATACAAAACCAAAGTAAGGAAATTAATCTGTGCTTTCACCATAAACAATTACAAATTTATTTGAAATCAAAGTTATTTGAATATAGAATGAAAAGAAAGAATATGTAACTAGAGAAAATACAATTTACAAAGTTTCAAACCCACATTTTACATGTAGCCTTACTGAGGAAATGTCACTCAATACAACACAAATAAATCACTTGAATATTTCAGATGACAAATTGCATAGTTTGAATTTTTAACTATATAAATGAACCCTTCAAATCAACATATGGGGGAAAAAACGGATCCTCTTACTCAGATGAACCAAAGTTATAATAAAATAATCGTGGGCCCACACACACACACTTTCACACAGTCTCACGTGCGCGCTTTACCCCACCCCCGCGTTGCAGGCCTGTAGCGTTGCTTGTGTGCGTTGTGGCCTTTAAAGCAAACTCAAAATTGGCCTCTTCACTCCAAAGAGCAAAAACAAAAAGTAACGTTAATAATACCTGCAAGTCCCGAAGCTGTCCGTTGGGCTTGGCAAACGAGTGTTTCGCTCTCTTGTCAGCTCTCGATAAGTAGTCAGGGGCTCCGCGTGTCCCACGTAGCCAGAGGAACTCTGAACCTCACGGTGATTCAGAGCGCTATCTGGATAATCATTCTTTACGATGACGACTATAACTTTAACACGAGTGGCCTCAGAAACGCAGCGCTAAACTGCCGTCTAGTCCCCGGAGATCATATCGCTCTCTCTCTCTCTCACGTCGCGCCCATCGCGGCAAAACCGAATGATGTCTTCGTTCAGAAGTCAAGTTCAAACTCCACTAAATATTTGTCTTTCACAAATTAATCTTAAACAGTACTCACAAATCACTTACTAACGGTTAGTTAGTAAAACTAGCAACGATATAGAAAATCAATCCGATCTGGATTTCTCCATTTCACTCACTGACTTAGCCTGTCAAATTTTCTGTCTCCTCTCCCACAACAGCCAATCACCATCACGACTACCTCTCTAAGAGGTGGGCTTTGCGATCTCTTATCCAATAACAAAAGAAATGATCAAACATGCTTGTAAAAACCACATTTTCGAGCAAGTACATTTCAACCAAACAAAATAACAAAACTGAATTTTAAAGAAACAGTCAATA
This sequence comes from Phoxinus phoxinus, assembly GCF_949152265.1. NCBI lineage: Eukaryota > Metazoa > Chordata > Actinopteri > Cypriniformes > Leuciscidae > Phoxinus > Phoxinus phoxinus. The sequence goes on along the minus strand of NC_136896.1, from coordinate 20,766,868 downwards.
TGTATTGAGATTTGTGAATTGCATTAAACATAACATATATAGTAAGTACTCTATTTACACTACATTAAATTGCTTAAATTCACCCAGGTTACACCCTTCCCCTTCTCAAAATCTCATGACCCCATGAGACTATTAACTGTTGACTTAACTATGTCTGGTAGTTACTGTAGGTGAGGATATGTTGGGTTTTTGTTCACAACAGGCACATAGTGCTAATGGATGACACCAAACGGTGCTACAAGAATATCTCTTTTGAGACAGCCCCTCAACTCGTATGAGCATACCTCCATAAGCAATGGATAAAGGCTGATCTGAAGGCTCTCCCAACTCATCATAGCTCAGCTTTACAACTGGTTTCACCTTTCGCTTTGGACGGCTTTCCATATTGTTTATCTCCCTTCTAGGAGAATGTCTACACTGACTCTCCCCACCATCTGTTAACAGGTTCTCTTTTGAGCCAGGAAATACATGGGAGGAATTGTCCTCCATCAGTTCTTCAGGAAGATGATTATTTTCAGGACCACAGGCTACAGCTTCCTCTTCTACTACTACAGGCTCAGGGAAGTCTAAAGACAATGGCTTAGTCAATGTACTACTCCAGTCAGGATTTCCATGATAGTACCCACTCTCATCATCATCTTCAGAGGACACCTCCAAACTTGGAATCTCTTGGCCTGCTTCTTTCTCTTTTCTTAACTGCTCTTTCTGTGCAGTTTGTGCTCGAGTTACTGGAGGTTTTACCACTTCTCTTTCTGTATCTGGTTTCTGAAATCTCACATTATCTCCAATGGACAGTAAATGATCCCTATGAAGTGTTTTCACCCCTCCCATTCCTGTCTCTGGTTTTAGTTTGTACACTGGTAAGTTCTCTAGTTGCTCTATCACAATATATGGTAAAGATTTCCATTTATCCTGCAACTTGTGTTTTCCTGTCAGAGCAAGATTCCTAATGAGAACTCGATCACCTTTTTCCAAGTGCTGATGTTTCACTTTCTTGTCATAGTACCGTTTATTTCTCTGATGGCTTTTCAGAGATCGTTCTGCAGCCAACTGGTATGCTTTTTGCAGTTCACCTTTCATTCTTTGAACATACTGCAAGTGAGTTTTTCCTGCTTCCTCATCCAGTGACAGGCCAAAACACAGATCTACTGGCAATCTCGCCTCTCGCCCAAACAAGAGGTAATATGGGGAGTATCCAGTGGACTCATTTTTAGTGCAGTTGTATGCGTGCACCAACTGACTAATATGCTGGCTCCAACGGTTCTTTTGAGCTGGATCAAGGGTACCTAACATGGAAAGCAGTGTCCTGTTAAACCTTTCAGGCTGAGGATCACCCTGTGGGTGATAAGGGGAGGTTCGGGACTTTCGAATACCCAGCATTCTGCACAGTTCTTTAATCAGATGACTTTCAAAGTCCCTTCCTTGATCAGAATGTATTCTGGCCGGTAGACCATAATGCACAAAGAACTTTTCCCATAGCACCTTAGCAACAGTTAGGGCCTTCTGATCCTTTGTAGGAAATGCCTGGGCATATCTGGTAAAATGATCAGTTACGATCAGAACATTTACGATTCCCTTTGAGTCAGGTTCAATTGAAAGAAAGTCAATGCACACCAAATCTAAGGGCCCATTGCTAGAGATTTGATTTAACGGGGAACATCTCTGAGGCAAGGTCTTTCTGACAATACACCTGCCACAATTTTTCACATACAACTCAATGTCATTCGTCATTTTAGGCCAGTAGAACCTATCTTTTAGAAGTTCAGTTGTTTTTTCCACTCCGAGGTGTCCACTATCGTCGTGCAGAGACTGCATCACTTGAAAGTGGTATTTATCAGGCAGTACTAACTGTGACTTTTCCTTTCCATCGTCATTTTTAGTTACTCGATATAGAAGTTGGTGTTTGATTATTAGCTTTTTCCCTTGCCTCTGCATCAATACCACATTTGGATCTGAACTTTTCGGCATGGAAAATATACTTCCCGATTCTACTGCTTTTTTCACAAGGCCAATGACGGTGTCTTGCTCTTGAGCATCCCTAAACTCCTCAAATGTAACTCCAGCCACTTGATCAGGGCCAAGTTGCACAGGACACACATATAGCTGTGGAATGATCTGTGGAGGGACCCCAAGTTGATCAATCAACCTGACGGAAATCTCTGAACAACTGGTCATTTGACACACAGCTTTCACAGCTGACTCCGATACTTCTTTCCACTCATCCATATCAACTGCACTTGTTGGGTATCGGGATAACACGTCAGCATCCAAATTATGCTTGCCTGGTTTATACTGTAACTTGAAGTCGTAGGTAGCCAAGGCAGCTAACCATCTATGTCCAGTTGCATTTAACTTAGCACTCGTCAAGACATATGTTAGTGGATTATTGTCTGTTCGCACAGTGAACTTAGCGCCATACAGATAATCGTGGAATTTGTCCACTACAGCCCATTTCAGCGCAAGAAATTCCAGTTGGTGAATTGGATAGCTTTTTTCAGCAGCATTCAATTTTCTACTGGCATAGGCTACTGGTCTAAGTCCTTCAGGGTATTCTTGATTTAGAACAGCCCCTAATCCCTTTAAACTGGCATCCACATGGAGGACATAGGGTTTTTCAGGATCAGCAAAGGCCAAGACTGGAGCATGGGTAAGACAATAGATAATGTTGTCAAATGCATTTGTGCACTCTTGGTCCCAACGTTCTCCAAACAGGTCAGTTTCCCTGAAATACATCTTCCCTTTAGATGTGAGCTTCCTTTTCCCCTTCGCATGTAAGTAACCTTTTGTCAGCTCTGTCAGAGGTCTCACAATGGCAGAATAGTTTTTAATGAACCTGCGGTAAAACCCACAGAACCCCAGAAAAGATCGTAAGGTTTTCAGGTCTGTCGGCATCTTCCAGCTGGTAATGGCTTTCACTTTTTCAGGATCAGGGGATATTCCTTCTGGCGAAACAATATGCCCCACATACTTAACTTGTGTCTGGCAGAACTGACATTTGTCAATTGAAACTTTCAACCCATTCTCCTCCAAGCGATCTAGAACCTTGAGGAGTCGCTCTTCATGCTCTTCCAGCGTCCGACCAAATACAATGATGTCGTCCAAATATACAATGACCTGCAGAAGGTGCATGTCCCCTACCGCTCTTTCCATTAACCGCTGGAACGTCGCTGGAGCTCCCGTGATTCCCTGCGGCATGCGTTCAAATTGATAGAACCCCAGCGGACAAATGAATGCGGTCTTTTCTTTGCTTTCGTCTGCCATCTTTATCTGGTAGTACCCACTGCGAAGGTCAAGGACAGAGAACCATTTGCTACCAACAAGACAATCAAGGGCATCGTCAATCCTTGGGGTGGTGTACTGGTCTGGAATTGTTCTTTGGTTAAGTGTCCTATAATCTATACACATCCTCACAGCCCCATTCTTCTTGCGAGCTATAACAATGGGAGATGCATAAGGGCTTCTCGATTCTGTAATAATACCTGCTGCCTGTAGATCTTTTATGTGCCTTCGAACGTCCTCGATGTCTGCAGGCGCCAGGCGACGAGACCTCTCTCTAAAAGGTCTGGGATCATGCAGGTTTATGTGATGTTCAACCCCTTTGGCAATTCCTACGTCCCATTCCTCCAAAGAGAACACATTTCCTTTGTCCGACAATTTCTGACTCAACCTTTTCTTCCATCCTTCTGGAACACTGGAGTTTCCAAAATTAAACAATTCTGGATTAATGCTGGTAGGAACATTTTTACTCTTTTGAGCAACAGCAACTGTATCAGTCGAATACACTTGCGCAACTACAGTCCCAGGTGGAAGAGAGATGTCTCTCGAGGTCTCATTGTGTATTGGTACTCGAAGATGATTCAACTTTTCCTCTTGTAAGGGTAAAACCACAGGAGGAATGAACAGTCCTGAAGGCAACTGATCCTCTGCTGAAGTTTCCACAAGGAAAATGTCATTTTGTATGGGCTTCTCACACTCTACTTGACATATTGCTTGGAGTTCCTTTTTTGAAGGTACTGTCAGAGAACCGGGTCCCACCCACTTGACTCTTCCCTGTGAACAGTCGGCACTTTCTTTTGGTTTAGGTTTTTGCAGACAACACAGTTCCTGGTAAGGCGAACTGATCCTGAAGCTGTGAGCAATGTTGGAAGAATCAGTCTCTTCTGTTAGAGCAGCCAACCTTGTGAAAAAACTGGCATTTGTCCCAATTATCACTGGGACTGACTGGGGTCCTTGGGGCTCGGGACAGACCAATGCTAGAATGGAAATGGTTTCCTCCACTTTGGTACCGGAGGTGGGGAAAGAGGCATCAACCACAATATATCCCTTGTAAGGATAATTAGATGAACTGAGTCCCCATATAGATAGTCCATGAAGTGGTTGAATTGGCACATCAAGCAAGTATTTAGAATACCAAGACTCAAACACAATAGTGACTTGGGATCCACTGTCCAAAAGAGCTCTACAAGGATGTCCATTGAGCTTCAGGGACACTGTAGAGGTAGGCCCCACCAATCCTTTAGGGAGACATGCTGTTTCTAAGGCATCAATCTGGCTTTTCTTTGAAAAACAATCAGGTTTTCCTGCCTTACTGCTGTCATTTGGTGTTTCACTTCGTTCACTCTTAGCCTTCCTTAGTGAACGGACTAGCTTTTGGATCACTTTTGTGGGATTTTCAGGGGCTTGGCACCTAGTTGCTATGTGTCCATCTTCTCCACATCGATAGCAGAAGAAATCTTCCTGAATCTGTCTAGATCTGCCTTTGGGCGGCATAGACCAAGTGCTGGGTGGTCTTTGAGCTTGCTCTGGCGACTGGCTGGAAGTTACACTCATCACACTTATCGTCTGCTGCAATTGCTTAATTTGGTCTTTCAGAGATTGCACTTCCAAATCACGGTGGGTATCAACATGTTTTTTTGAAGTAGGCCCAGACTCTAACATCACAGAAGCAGCAGAGACATTTGGGGACCCTTGTACTAGCCTGGCTCTCAGATCCTTGATGTCTGCTTTTAACTCTTTCACCACAGAAAAGCTAAGTTTCCCTTCGTCAAGACCCTGAACAGACTTTACAGTGGCTTTTATTTTCTGCCTGGCAGCTTCATTTTCCTCAGCTTCTCTGACCTCATTCAAAAGAGTCAAAAAGGTTGGCGGCTGATTTTTCCTCTCTCTTAGCCTCAGCTGCAGAAGCATTAGGTCTGACTCAACGGCCCCTCGAATTAGTTGCTCAACCCTGACTCGATCCACCATTTGTGGAGACACGCCACCTTTCTGCACCACTTTGTTTAGGGCTTTATCTACTCTGCGCAGAAAATCTGATAAGGCTTCCCCAGAACATTGTCTTAAAAGGCGAAAGGCAAAATACAAATCCTCTCCTGACTCAGAAGTTCCAAAAGTAGTTTCGAGTGCTTCTATGTATTGTAAAACACTAGCTTCAGGATTAGAGAATCGTACGGCCTTGATGATTTCGAGTGCCGGCCCTTTTAGGCTCTCTACTACCCTTCGTCTCTTCTCCCTTTCTGAGCACTCACACTCAGCAATCATCATTCGGGCTTGATCAATCCAGCCCTCCAATGTTTCCTCCCCTTGAGGAGTGGGCACAGTGCCAGAAAAAGTGCGTAATCTTCTATAGACATTATCACTGGGCGGTTTACCTGTTTTCTCTAACAGCTCCCCCACCGCACGTATGATAGCTTCTGGAGAACTGGCACTTGGACCTGAAGGAGACACTAAGCCTTGTAAATCAGTTAACGATTTTCCCTCTCCTACCAAAAACCTGGCAAGCTTCTCTTCAAAACCTCCAGATGTAGGTACACTCCTCTGAAATACAACAACTTTCCAGGGTTCTTCCCCTTCAGCAGACAACAGTTCAGTGGGAACAAGCTCAGGGTTAATAGTCTCACGGCACTCACACAACACCAGTTGTTTAAGTGGGCTGGAACCTGCCTTGGTAGCTCTAACTCGCACTCTTCCCCAAGCTTTTACAGATTGTGTGACATCCTCAATATGTGCCACTTCCACCTCTGCTGATACTCCTACCAACAATATGGCATGAGTTTTATCAATCAGAACCTCTTCACACCAATTAGTGAGTTCTGCTTGGAAATCACAAGAGCTAGACAAATCCATCTTGAATTACAAAACAGTCAACAAGTGGTAAACTAGTTCCCCGTACGGGCCACCATTTTATGTAACACCCTACTCAGACAGAAGGTTCTTCTTTTCAGAGATATTTAGAGTGATCACACGGGTTCTTTTATTTTTGTCTCTCGACTAATTTTGGGAACTAGTTTTAAAACTAAACGGACAATAGTCTAACCTCTTATTGATATGGAGCACAGAAAATTAAACCCTCAAAATTAGTATTTAACCACACCACTATCACTCTTTAAAATACAAAACCAAAGTAAGGAAATTAATCTGTGCTTTCACCATAAACAATTACAAATTTATTTGAAATCAAAGTTATTTGAATATAGAATGAAAAGAAAGAATATGTAACTAGAGAAAATACAATTTACAAAGTTTCAAACCCACATTTTACATGTAGCCTTACTGAGGAAATGTCACTCAATACAACACAAATAAATCACTTGAATATTTCAGATGACAAATTGCATAGTTTGAATTTTTAACTATATAAATGAACCCTTCAAATCAACATATGGGGGAAAAAACGGATCCTCTTACTCAGATGAACCAAAGTTATAATAAAATAATCGTGGGCCCACACACACACACTTTCACACAGTCTCACGTGCGCGCTTTACCCCACCCCCGCGTTGCAGGCCTGTAGCGTTGCTTGTGTGCGTTGTGGCCTTTAAAGCAAACTCAAAATTGGCCTCTTCACTCCAAAGAGCAAAAACAAAAAGTAACGTTAATAATACCTGCAAGTCCCGAAGCTGTCCGTTGGGCTTGGCAAACGAGTGTTTCGCTCTCTTGTCAGCTCTCGATAAGTAGTCAGGGGCTCCGCGTGTCCCACGTAGCCAGAGGAACTCTGAACCTCACGGTGATTCAGAGCGCTATCTGGATAATCATTCTTTACGATGACGACTATAACTTTAACACGAGTGGCCTCAGAAACGCAGCGCTAAACTGCCGTCTAGTCCCCGGAGATCATATCGCTCTCTCTCTCTCTCACGTCGCGCCCATCGCGGCAAAACCGAATGATGTCTTCGTTCAGAAGTCAAGTTCAAACTCCACTAAATATTTGTCTTTCACAAATTAATCTTAAACAGTACTCACAAATCACTTACTAACGGTTAGTTAGTAAAACTAGCAACGATATAGAAAATCAATCCGATCTGGATTTCTCCATTTCACTCACTGACTTAGCCTGTCAAATTTTCTGTCTCCTCTCCCACAACAGCCAATCACCATCACGACTACCTCTCTAAGAGGTGGGCTTTGCGATCTCTTATCCAATAACAAAAGAAATGATCAAACATGCTTGTAAAAACCACATTTTCGAGCAAGTACATTTCAACCAAACAAAATAACAAAACTGAATTTTAAAGAAACAGTCAATATGTATTGAGATTTGTGAATTGCATTAAACATAACATATATAGTAAGTACTCTATTTACACTACATTAAATTGCTTAAATTCACCCAGGTTACATTATTAATGATCAATTTATCATTTCTAAATTAAGTACTGCATTATTTACAAACCAGTTATTTAACAGTTGTCAGTGGTTCATAATATTACTTAGAAAGTGTATGTAAATGATTAATAAACTATTTAAATGTACATTCACATCGATGTACATCTTATTATTCAGACATATAATAATAGTTACTTAGTGTGTTAGTAAATGCTTTATTAACATGTATTTCTACTGTAATTCATGGTTAATTCAGGTAGTTATAAAGCATTTAGTAGTGGTCAGTTAACTATTTTTGTGAGCTCATCTAAAGTGAGGACTATTTATGCCTTGTAAAGCATTTACAAAGGAGATTTAAAGGCTGTTAATATTTCTATGTTCTGTATCACTGTGTTGTGTCTTTTTTTCTGTTTAGAAGACAAATGAGCCTTTAAATCTCCTTTGTAAACGCTTTACAAGGCATGAATAGTCCTCACTTTAGATGAGCTCACAAAAATAGTTAACTCACCACTACTAAATGCTTTATAACTACCTGCATTTACTACATTTACTTACACTTTCTAAGTGATCTTATGAATCACTGACAACTCTTAAATAACTGGTTTGTAAATAATGCTATACTTCGTTTAGAAATTACAAATAGATATGCTTATAAATCAAGAATAAAGCATTTGTAGCTGTATTTATAAACTGCTTTTTAATGTATATTAATGCTTTATAAATGATGAATTAACTGTTTACTAATGCTTAACTAATGATTAATAGTGTGCAGTTATTATAAAGTGTTACCGAAGACCCATTTCATTGGCTAGGCGCCAGCCAATAGAACGGCTCATTTAAACACCCCCGCTCCCGCCCACCCCCATCTCTCGCGCCTCTGAGTTGCAAGTGCACAAGTCAGTTTTGCACCTCATATATCGCGAAAAGAGTAGCAAAAGCCAAGGCGCGAAATTTGAACATGTAGTGACAGATTTGAGGAGTTGCAAGTGCCTATTTGAGGTTGTACTGGGAATATGAATGTAAGAAGAAGGGCAAATATATATTACACGTTTGTGTCAGTCATTGTATTTTTGTGAATGGCATTTTACACATTTGTGACTACTTGTGAGCAGCTTCAAATTCAGAATACAGGTTTGTGACGATTCTCTGCGAGTACAAATTTCAACATTCAACTTCAGATTTTTATTTTACAGGTTTTCACATCAGAGCTGTGAGTTTGATTTATAAATTTGAGCATACAAGTACAAATATTTATTATACAAGTTCTCAAATTCACATCTACGTGCTCTCGAGTTTTGCTACTCATTTACCTTCATAGATTTTCAGCATGTTTCCTACAACAACGTCTGACATGTTTACATTTTATGTGGTGTAAGAAAGTGAGGGGTCAGACTGAATCAGATTTTCAGAAATGTGATTTGAATAGTATTTTAAACCGCATGTGAAACAGATTTTCATGTGATTTTTTTCTTCTTCCTTTTTTTTTTACGTTGCACACTTGCTAAATATGATTGGCTTCCAATGGGATATGCACAAAAATCTGATTTGGACTGACAGTCTGAACAGGGCTTAAAGCATCTGAGACAGAATGGTATGAATCAGTAATGAATGTGATACTAAGACCATTCAAAACCGAAAAAGGTCAAAAGTTACAAAAGTAATACCATAGTTTACTCACCACCACTTGTGTCATGTTGTCAGGGAGCGTGTCAATGGACAGCCCATTGATTGGCTCTTGTCCCGTTCGGTTCTGAGTGCGTCTGCTGGGATCCTGCTGGTCTCTTCTTGTTCTCTGGATGTCTGATGGACCTCCATCAGTCTTTTCTGACTGCCCATAAATTATACCTGACATAAAAACAAAACCAAATTGGATGTTACCTTTGTCTTCAATGTCTTCAGACTGAGATAAAGTTGGCATGAAATGAAAATTCACCTTAATGCATGTTATTGATCTTATTGTAAACAATTCATGTGTGCATACGTTCCATTCTTTAAAACTTAATGTTTCTTAATTCTTAATCTGAATCATACCCTTTTCTTACAATTGAATGCAGGCTCATATTCAGATCTGCCTCCATCCAATCAGCAACAGGTGGAAAACAAAGACCAGTACATGTACTAACTGGCTAAGACATTTCAAACAAATCAAAGTTTATCAGAAATAATCTTTAAAACAGAAATACAACCTTGAAGTTTTCTGTCAGGCAGCCAGTCATTTCCTTTTTAGAGGTAAGAAAAATATGCAGCAGCCAAATGTCAAGTTTTTATGAAAAGGACCTTTGGATGGCTACTCTTCACCAAGCTGAAGAAGAAGAAGAAGAAGAAGAAGAAGAAGAAGAAGAAGAAGAAGAAGAAGAAGAAGAAGAAGAAGAAGAAGAAGAAGAAGAAAATTCGCCTTTCAGTGCTTGGGCCCTAATAATTAAAGCTGCAAGCAGCAATTAAAGGGCTCTCGCACCGGTGATGAGATGGGTATTTAAACTGCTACCATCATCAGAGCTGTGTTGGGGCTGGCGATCAAATCCAGGTTGGCAGACGGAAGAGATGGACGGTGGCATTTTCGAAAGACTGCAAGTAAAACTTTTACAACTGAGAAAGATTCTAATCAAAACGGAGACCAAATTGGCACTGATAGATGAATAAAGCATGGATGATAGCTTGGAGGGCATAGATTGGGCAGACGAAGATGAGGAAGGATTTGAGGAAGTAAGATATAATACAAAGAGTAAAAGGTTCAAACAGTTCATCACCCAAAAAGAACAACAGTGAGATAAGGAAAATGAAAATACTTAGGGCTGAAGTAGAAGAATCAAGTGAGCAAAGAAAAGATGGAACAGAATTTAAACCGATATTAGAATTCGAAAACAAAGAAGGGAGACACCTGCATCCCCTAAAACTGTCATAAGCAATAGATAAAAGTTTTGGTGCAGTAAAAAATGCGATATGTTTGCGAGGATGTTGAGTAATAGTGATAGCTAACAGTCAAAAACAGCTGGACCAAATCATGAAATATAAAACATTAAATGGAGGAAAAATAACGACGAAAGAGATAGGGAAAAGCAATGGAAACAGAGGGGTAATCTCAGGGGTTCCAACATCGTTCACAAATGAATAAACTAAAGAAAACTTGAAAGGAGGAATAGTCTAAAATATCAAATAGAGACAAAAAAACAGGACAGTCTCAGTGCAATGATGCATTTCCGTGATTCAATTCCTAATCGGGTTGTACTGGGCATGATAAGATATCAAGTAAGAGAATAATACCTTCTCCTCTGAGATGCTTCAAATGTCAAAGAATAGGACATGTAGCATCAGTTTCCAGAGGAAAACAAAGATGTGCACTGTAAAAAAAAATGTAACCTCTCCAAGTCAAAATATTCTAGTGACTGGTCACATCTAATTTTTTAATTGGCCCAAGTGAAATTCTGTAAAATAAATTGAATTAATTGTTGCAATAGTCTGTTAACAATGGCTCAATGAGAAATTGACTATTTGAAAAATTTAGATGTGATCAGTCACTAGAAAATTTTGACTTGGGGATGTAATTTTTTTTTTTACAGTGTGTAAAATGTGGGGACGAGAATGAATATGAGCAATGTAAAGTCGTCAAGTCACATTTATTTATTTACCGCTTTTTACAATAAAGATTGTTTCAAAGCAGCTTTACAGAGATAACAGGAACATAATGCAACAAAGTTTGTTTCCAGAAGAAAATAGCGTCACAGTCCAGCTTAAGTAAGTGTAGTGATGTTTCATTTTTATTGTAAAAAAATTTAGTTAATTTATATATATAGCCGCTCTGGAGAAACCGTGATATCATTGTCCAACTCAGTTCAGTTCTCATATAATGGTGTCAATGCAGGCAGATCAGTATTATTTTTGAATATTAAATTAAATGTTACATTTTATGTCCCATACTAAGCAAGCCAAAAGCCAATGGCAACAAAGGTGAAAAGGCAACAAAGGTGAAAAGTCGACAAAGGCGAAAAAGGCGACAGTGGCAAGGAACCAAAACTAAGCTGGCAAAATGGAGAAAAAAACCTTGGGAGAAACCAGGCTCAGTCGGGGGGCCAGTTCTCCTCTGGCCAACGAACAAACAGTTTATGATTATGGAGAAAAAAACCTTGGGAGAAACCAGGCTCAGTCGGGGGGCCAGTTCTCCTCTGGCCAACGAACAAACAGTTTATGATTATGATTCAGGCAGCATTATAGGTCAGAAGTCAGATTGGATTGGACCAATCAGAATATTATCCAGTTCCATCTGGTTGAGTCATCACGCCGGTATGGAGATGGGTCTGTTGTGGATCAGTGCCGATGGCTGTCGTGTTGATGAGGCCTTAAAAGGGAGAGTCTAGTTGACACAACCTCTGCTGACACTTCAGAGATACGTTGTGGTCGTGTCTAGGCGCAGGTTCTCTATCTAATCTGGATACGGCCCGGATCCAGCTGACTACATCATGCGTTGTGGTCGTGTCTAAGTGCAGGTCCACCATCTTATCTGGATACGGCCCAGATCCGGCTGACTACAGTAACCTCAGAATAAGCAGAAACAGTTAGAAAACTAACATTAGCGTAGATGCCATTCTTCTTATGATGTAACGAGTACATCGGGTGTTATAGGAAGTGTTCCCGGTTCCGGCTGACCTAATTGCCTAATAATCATTTAACTGATTTGAATAATATAAATGTATAATTGTCTATGTGTACGCCAGGTTAAAGAGGTGTGTTTTTAGTCTAGATTTAAACTGACAGAGCATGTATGCTTCCCGGACAATGTTAGGGAGACTGTTCCAGAATTTAGGTGCTAGAGAGGAAAAGGATCTACCGCCAGCAGTCAATTTTGATATTCTAGGTATTATCAACTGGACAGAATTGTGAGATCACAATAGACGTTAAGGACTATAATGCGTTAAGAGCTTGCAGAAGTACTGGGGAGCTAAACCATTTAGTGCTTTGTAAGTGATCAGCAATATTTATAAATGTATCCAATGTTTAATAGGGAGCAATGCAGTGTTGACAGAACCAGGCTAGGCTAATATGGTCATACTTACTGGTTCTAGTAAGAAGCTGCTGCGTTTTGGACCAGCTGTAGTTTGTTTATTATGCATGCAGGGCAACCACCCATAAGAGCATTACAATAATCTAGCCTTGAGGTCATGAACTAACTGTTCCGCATTTTTCATTGAAAGCATATGAAAGTTTTTTCACAAGTTTTTTCACTGACTGGGAGATATCCCTATAATGGGATAACTAGATGGCGGCGCGCAGCAGTGCAGCGGCTTCTCAATTACCGGCGCACATACTACAAATGCCTTATATTAATACCAACACGAGTAATTGTGTGGTAAAGCACAGTTTAAAATATAGTTTTTCTGGACTTCTTAAACTTAAAAATCGCATTGCAGCGATTAAACCAGAGCTTAAAGCAACATTGGGCAGGTTATGGCTTCTGAACACAGCGAGGTGGAAGAGCGATACACACCGGCTAAAGGTCTGATAGACAGGCTAAAGGCTAATAACAGACCCACTTTTCCAATGCTTTTTCTGGCAAATGTCCGCTCGCTGGATAACAAGATGGACTTAATGAGACTCAGACTAAGCAGCTACAAGGAAATGAGAAACTGTTGTGTACTTCTGTTAACGGAGACATGGCTATGTAACAACATCCCTGACTCAGTTTACCATATTGACGGTTTACTCCTCTTCCGAGCCGATCAAAACCATCTCTCTGGGAAAACTCGCGGAGGAGGACTCTGTGTTTACATAAACAAAGACTGGTGTACAAACTGCTCTCTGGTAAGCAGCCACTGTTCTGAAGCGGTGGAATATTTGACATTGAAATGCCGACCATACTACTTGCCTCGGGAGTTTACAGTTGTGTTTATTGTGGCTGTTTACATCTCCCCGAGTGCTAACGCTAGCATGGCTCATAGAACATATCTATGGGTTACAGAACAAGCACCCAGAGGCTTTATTTGTGGTAGCAGGTGATTTTAACCATGTTAATTTGAAGGATATTCTGCCTCGGTTTCACCAGCATGTCTCCATAGCAAACAGGGTAGACAACACGCTGGACCGTGTGCATACTAATAGACGGGAAGCATACAGAGCGGTGCCCCGCCCCCACCTGGGCTTCTCTGACCACATTTCCATCCTGCTGGTTCCTGCTTATCAGCCTGTGCTGAAAGTCAACAAGCCCACAGTATAAACCATCACGGTGTGGCCAAGTGGAGCTGCCTTCATGCTCTAGGACTGTTTTGAGCTCACCAACTGGCAGATCTTCAGAGAAGCGGCAACCAGCGTTGGTGGGGTGGACCTGGAGGAATATGCATCATCTGTTTGCGGCTACATCAGTAAATGTATTGATGATGTCACAACTACCAGGAAGATCCAAATCAGAAACCCTGGCTGAATGGAGAGGTGCGGTGTCTTCTGAGGGCACGGGACTTTGCCTTTAGGACAGGAGACGCATTTACACTGAGAACGGCGAGGAAGGAACTAGAGGTTGGGATCAAGAGGGCAAAGGCTAAGTATGCACACAGAATACAGGGTCACTTTTGCACCAATGACCCCCGGAGCATGTGGAAGGGCATCAAGAGCATCATTGATTACAGCAAGAAAGATGCTGTTTGCTTTCAGGATCCATCTCCTCCCGATGCCCTGAATACTTTTTATGCCCGCTTTGAGACATCCAATCCCCCTGCCTTCTCTTGTCTCACACTCCATCCAGCTGAAAATGAATACATGTAAAGCAGCAGCTCCGGATAATATCCCGGGGAGGGCTCTGAAAGACTGTGCTCATGAACTGGCTGGGGTGCTGACTGATATCTTTAACACCTCACTCTCACAGGCTGTGGTGCCAGTGTGTCTAAAGACATCTACTATCATCCCTGTTCCCAAAAGCTCGGCCGTGAACTGCATGAATGACTACCGTCCAATGGCCCTAACTCCGATAATTAGGGCTGAACGATTTTGGAAAATAATCTAATTGCGATTATTTTTACCAATATTGCGATTGCGATTTAATATGCGATTATTTTTTAAGCTCTTTATCTTTTATATTATTCAACAAACACAAGCAATAAATCATTGTAAAATATGGATGGGAATCTTTTTTTATTTATTAATTAATCTTATTAATAAAACTTTTAATATTTATTTAATGACATATGTAATTATAAGTAGGCTACTGAAATAATTACACATTAAAAAACTAAATTAATACAATTACATGTTAAGAATTTTAAATAGGCTATATAGCCTAAGCGAATAGCTTCAAAACATAAAAGCTATCAATAACAAAGAGGGGAAAAAAACATTACAAGCAATAAACAGAGTGCTTTCAGTATTTTAAGAGTAGCCTAGTCTGAATGTTTTCCACTCGAGCTGTGATTAAGTGATGTTTCTTTCTCAGTTTAGATACGATAAGCTGCTTCACACTAATGCACAGATCTCTTTTGAAATATAAGATGTGGTTTGTCCTGTCTGTTTAATACAGACATAACTGACTGTTTAATTAATTTCGCGTCATAAACGCATTTTGAGATGCAAGTAGCCTACATTTAACCACGTAGACTGAGTCGCTCACAGCCGCATGAGAGAGCGCTCTTCACAAAGCGGCCGTGAGTATTTGAAATTGAAAGCAGCTTCTGTCGATGGTTTTCATATTTTTATTTTTAATATATAAGCCAACTGCATTCCAAAAGACATGCCTTTATAGAGCATTTGTAAGGAAAATACCGGCGGGCGGGACCGCGCACTACTAGAGTAACATCAAGCGCGCGTATCTCACAGCGAGTGCCATATGATCTTCTAGTCAGTGCAATGAAGCCCGCGAATGTCCAATTCGCTTCAACTTTTCCGAACTGTATGAAAGACTATTTTTCGGAAGGTTCGAATGTGTGTGTGTGTGTGTGTGTGTGTGTGACAGAGGAATTAGAAGCCAGCAGAATATTGTGTATAAAGCACACGCAGCGTCATCACGCATCTGTGTTTAAAACTAAGCTCAGACTCGATTCTGAAATTATCTGAATCCATACAGAATCGTTGAAGAGAATCTATAACACAATCACATAAATTAAACAAACTGTTCTTTCCTGTGTAGCCTATGGCAGGTCTATATGCGTAGCGTGCCAAGTTGATGCTTCATCTGCAGTGCAGACTGCTTTACTATCGCGTGTCACGTGACCAGTTTAATCGCAGCTTCTGCGATTACAAAATCGCGTTTCATCATATCGCGATATTATCGCAAATGCAATTAATCGTTCAGCCCTACCGATAAGTATGAAATGCTTTGAAAGGTTGGTTATGTCCCACATGAAGGATACCATCGACATTAATGTGGACCCCATCAGTATGCTTACAGGGAGAACCGGTCTGCATCGGATGCAGTTTCATCGGTCATCCACTCTGCTCTCACTCATCTGGAGAGCAGGGACTCCTATGTCAGGCTGCTCTTCCTGGACTTCAGTTCGGCCTTTAATACAATTGTTCCACGGACTCTAGTTAATAAACTGCTGTTACTTGGATTTAAACCATCACTTTGTAACTGGGTCCATGACTTTTTAACAAACAGGACACAGATTGTCAAGGTCCATGGCATTTCATCTTTTCTTAGGAGTTTGAAGCGGGCTGGTCTCAACACTCCGGTTCTGTTAGCTTTTTACCGGTGTGTGGTGGAAAGTACACTCACCTTTTCCATTACTACCTGGTACAGAAACTGTTCTGCTGCTGACAAGAAATTGCAGCGGGTGGTAAAATCTGCCCAAAAAATTACTTCTAGCAGCCTTCCCTCTGTTGAGGATACTTATACCAGCAGGTGCAGAAGCAGGGCATCCTGTATTATGAAGGATCCCACTCACCCGGCAATCGAACTGTTCAATCCCCTCCCCTCAGGCAGGAGGCTAAGACCTGTTTAGCTTTGCATTTACTGAATGAGCATTGTGCCACTGTGCATCCGACTGTTTGCACTATTTTTTTTAAACTGTTTTAATTATTCTCATTTCTTTTGATTATTTTAATTTCTTCTATGTAAAGCACTTTGAATTACCATTGTGTATGAAATGTGCTATATAAATAAACTTGCCTTGCCTTGCCTTGCCTTGTTAAAGCCAGAACCAAAACACTCAAATGCAGCTTCTTTCCAGAGGCTGTGAGACTCATGAATTCCCTGCCTTAGTGACTGATTTCTTATTATTTATTCCTCATATTTACTGTGCCTTGTCATAATGATGCTCTGGTTTATATGTGAATTTGATGCACTGCTTTTAAAAATTAGCTGCTTATTTATTATAAAGGTTTTACTTTTCAGGTATTTTTAGTTTACTAAGTTCTTTCAAAATTTAAGCTATTTTTAACTTATTGTAATACAGTATGTTGTATATTATTAATAATTTGTTTACGCTGCTGGTCCCGAGTACATATTTCGTTCTCATGTGTCAACATGTACAGAATGACAATAAATACCTTGAACCTTGATATGACGTAATTTTTATATATTTTTACGATGGAAGAATGTGGTTTTACAGATGCTAGAAACATGGCTTTCAAATGAAAGATTGGTATAAAAGAGCACACCCAGGTTCCAAACCGACCACGAAGACTTGACAGAGAAGCCATTAATTGTTAGACAGTATTCTAGGCTAGGACATGTTGAGATTTTTGATCCAATCAGTTTTGTCAAAATTAGGAAATTACTAGTCATCCAAATTTGTATATCAACTATGCATTCCGTTAATTTCTTGAATTGGCAAGTTTCGTCAGGGTGCAAAGAGATATAGAGATGAGTATCATCAGCAGAACAGTGAAAATAAACAGAGACTAAAAGCAAGTTGTAGGAGAACAATTAAAACAGTGAAAAGAGAATACTGGAGGAAACATTGCACAACGATTGGACAAGAGACTAGTTTAAGTGAAGTCTGGAACATTTTAAAGGAAGTGGGTGGTAAGGGAAATATACAAACATCCCAGTGATGGTAGAAAATTGTTTAGAACATATAAAAGAAAAGGATAAAGCCAATTTAATTGGTAAGACATTTTCTGAAGTATACACTTTGAATATGGATGAGGCATATTATAATAAAAGACAAGAATTTTTTGAGAAATATCCAGATATTAATACACTAAAGTAACCAATGGAAAACACACTAGATGTGGAGTTTGACATTAACTAAATAGAGCAATATGCTTCTCTGCTCGGTCATCGAAAATTCACTATGAGTATCTCTATTCTAAGGGCATCTATCTTGTCTGTTAACGCTGGCCCACTCAGTGGCGAATTAAGCGACCCGATTCAGCAAGACGAAGGGTGCATGTCCAATCTCAGATTTGGGCATTCGGAACAGCTAAGGTCAGACATATTACCAAGCCTACTCAGGCTTCGTTCATCCACGCTTCAAAGAATTATCCTATATCGGCTGCTAACGTCCTTTTGGGTCGAAGTGGTGTTAAAACTTGTATGTGATAAGTAACGACGCTCTGTTGCGTCACTAAGGCAGATCTTGTCAGGCGGTCATTCTATTTCTGAATGTTTATCTGGCAATCAGTAGTCTCTAATTTCATGATTAAGGTCGCGCTCATTCCTGGCCACTGCAATGCCATATCTACGCGCTTTCAAGCTTTAGTCTTCAGGCTTCAGATGGCTTTGCCCTTCAGCAACCCGGATCCATCACCCTGCCCTCCTCTAACAGAGATCATGTAAATTAAGTCAATCCAGCTAGACCATATTTCACTGAAGGCATGGCTCCCAACACCTTAAAAGCTCAGACTCTGCAGTATTTGTTATAATGTTTCGCTTATCTTTTCAGATTCCTCTTATTTCCCATCCTGATCACGGCCGGTTGTTCCTTCCTCGTCTACAATTACAAAATCTATGTGTGGTAGGTCTCCGGTGTCCCCAGGGTGTGTGCGAGGGGTTTTGGCTCGGAAAGCCCCACAGATATTTTCGTATAGGATGCCGGAATTGTCATTTAGGGTGACTGAAGCACACAGTTTTTGTCTATCCCTCGGATGCAGTCAGGCTACTGCTCCCAGCACAGGGGGCAGTTTCAAAACCTCGTACTACAGCTTCGCTTACCCCTCACAGACAAATTTCAAAACTTTTAGCTTGTTCAAATCAGAGTCAGTCAAAGATGGAGAGACCCAAGAAGTGTCAACATGTAGACCTCACTTCAGGACGGTTAGTTCATGATTATGCAGCTTATGCGTAGTTATCTTCTATTCATCGATTTGCTCATTCTGTTTTGGTATCTATAAATCATATTCTGGGGACTGGATTTATGTAATTTTAGGGTTTGTGATGCCACAAACCCAGGAGGAATGCTGCTCAGCGTTTGTCGTAGTCCTTAAAGCAATCTCGTTAAATGAAAATCTTCCATGGTTGACCTTTTGAGTGTTGTAACTTTGCAGAATGTACTCTAGAATTCAAGTTCTGTTATCACATTAACAATTTCCAAAATTAGCAATAAATTCTGTTCCTTCTCATCTATGATTAAATTCCTTAAAATCTGCCCAAGTTCTCAGATCACTCCCCCTGTTATCCAACCTAACGAAGCACCTCTATCTAAAGCCTGGTTCAGGGCTCATTTAGTTGCTGTCCTCAAAAGCTGCCGTCTATCCCCTTCTCTATACTGGCCATTCCTCCAGAATTGGGGCAGCCACTACAGCAGCTGAACGAGGAGTTTCTACATCAGCCATTAAGATCATGGGAAGATGGTCTTCCTCTGCTTTTGAATCCTATATAAGAACCGATTCAAAAAAGATTCTTGAAGCTCAGCAAGCTCTCCAGTAACAATCAAGGTAAATCCTCATGCAAATACTGGTGGTGGTGGTGGTGTTTTGTTTGCATATCACCCATTCACTGAGCAGTAGCCCTAATTCGCACTCTCTGATAAACCACATCGCGTCTGTCTCTGTGTCGCAGCTCTGTTCCGTGTGGCTGTTTCAGCCTGTCTTTCGTCTCTGTGTGATCCTCCTCTGCCTAGTGGCCGAGCTCGGTCTTGTCCCAAGTAGCCTATCATAGCCATGGTCTGTGTGGCCTATTATGGCCCTGTCCTCACGGTCCATCGTGGCCTGGTTCGTGTGGCCTAGCGGCCTTGTCTCGTGAAACTCGTCTTTTGTGTGGCATTAGCAGCCGTTGTGACCTAAGCGGTCTCGTCTCTGTGGTCTCCCATGGCCGTGTGGCCTACTGTGGCCTTGTCCTGTAAGGCCATTGTGGTCTAGTGACCTCTAGAGGTCGTGGTTTCATGTGGCTTTATGGCCGTGTCTATGTTTAGCCCGTCTATGTGTGGCCTTTAGCGGCTTTGTAGCTTATTGCTGCCCTGTCCCGTGTGTGGCCATTCGTGGTCTGGGGTCCATCGCGGCCTTTGTTCTGTGTGGTCTATCATGGCCGTGTGGCCTATTGTGGCCTTGTCCTATGTGTGGCCCACCGTGGTCTGTGGTCCATCGTGGCCTCGGTTCCGTGTGGCTTAGTTGCCTTGTCTTATAGGCTTTGTCTCTGTGTGGCATTAGCGGCCGTTGTGGCTCCTAAGCAGTCTCGTGTCTGTGGTCTCCCATGGCCGTGTGGCCTACTGTGGCCTTGTCCTCCAAGGCCCATCGTGGTCTAGTGACCTATAGAGGTCTTGGTTTCGTGTGGCCTAGTGACCTATAGAGGTCTTGGTTTCGTGTGGCCTTAGTGGCCTTGTCCTATGTGTGGCCCATTGTGGCATGTGGTCCATCGCGGCCGCTGTTTCGTGTGGCTTAGTAGCCTTGTCTTATAGGTTCGTATTCATGTGGCATTAGCGGTCTCGTCTCTGTGGTCTACCATGGCCGTGTGGCCTACTGTGGCCTTGTCCCTTATGCGGCCATCATGGCCTTGTGGTCCATCGCAGCCTTGGTTTTATGTGGTCCAATGGCCGTGTGGTCTATCGTGGCCTGTCCTGTGTGTGGCCCATCTTGGTCTCGTGGCCATCGTGGCCCTGCTTATATGTGGTCTATCATGGCCGTGTGGCCATTGCGGCTTGTCTGTGTGTGCCTTTGAGGTATGTTGGTCCATCGAGGCCTTGCTACGTGTGGTCGACGCCGGCCTTGTGGTCAAGCATGACCTTGTGTTTATGTGGTCTATCATGGCCCGTGGTCAAGCATGACCTTGTGTTTATGTGGTCTATCATGGCCTGTGGTCAAGCATGACCTTGTGTTTATTGTGGTCTATCATGACCTGGCGCCTCATGGGCTTTTATGTGCGGCCTATCATGGTCAAGTGGTCCATCGCGGCCTCGTCTATATGTGGTCATCTCGACCTTGCGCTATTATGGCTTCTGTGTGTGGTCCATTGGACCTCGTCTCTATGTTGTCTGTTATACCATGTTCACGTGCGGCCATTATGGTCTAATGGTCCATCGCAGCCGTGTCTATAGGCGGCCATCATAACCATGCATTATATAAAAAAATAAAAATAAAAAGGTTTTGTGTATATACCCAACGATTGCTTTTATCACGTTTATTTCTTCTAACTTTTCTTTCTCGTTTCAGGAACTGCAGGATGCACAACCGGTGGGTATATTTACTTTCAGTTCTTTGGGGGTGGGCTCCGTCCCGGTGGAATTATTCCTCCACCTATCTTTGGGGGTCGGCTGCGCCCCTGCCTTCGTCTTCAGGCAGGATATGCAGATTCCGCTACCCTCGCATTGCTCTCTAAGGACGGGGCCTACGCCAAAGAACTTTACAAATTCATGCTTGCTGGGCTGTTAATAAATATACGCTGTTATATCAATTTATCTCCCGAGTCTTTCTGGTAGAAATGAAAGCTTTAGCGTAAGTTCTGCCAGGAAGACTCAATCAGCGTGCCACGTAATACTTCACTTCTAACCAATCATGTGCTAACACTCACAGTATAAAAGATCGGTACTTACATTCGTCTGAGTTCGCAGATGCTGACGCTGCCAATTACTTCCATCCTCCCCAACCACCACCGAGATGGTACCTTCCCCTTCATCCTCCCCACCACCACCAGGATGGTCCCTTCCTTAACCTCCAGGGGGGTCGGCTGCGCCCCTGCCTTCGTCTTCAGGCAGGATATGCAGATTCCACTACCCTCGCATTGCTCTCTAAGGACGGGGCCTACACCAAAGAACTTTACAAATTCATGCTTGCTGGGCTGTTAATAAATATACGCTGTTATATCAATTTATCTCCCGAGTCTTTCTGGTAGAACTACAATTGATGAATGTAAAAATACAGCACCGGGAGAACACCAAATATGTCATATCATGTTCAAACATATTTCAATAGAAACATGTGAAAACATACGTAAACTATTTAACACTAGAACAACCATGACGGTCATTTTGACCGTTTTGAATTTTATATCTGCAATAACTTTATATCTGCAAATAAAATCCTGCTGGTACCTGACTTTTCCTAAAAGTGTCTGTATTTCCATTTAAAATGTTTTTACACAAGGCAAAAAATATATAAAAAAATGAACATATTGTCATATTGACCGCACTGAATTTCGTGGTATACTTTTGTTACATTTCCCGCAGTTGACCTTTGTCTCTCTCACTGTCAACAGAAATGTCAGTAGCTGTCCTGGGTGTTTGCATATATGCTAATTTCTACAAACAAAAAGTATATTAGATTAAATTTGTTGATCAGAAATAGGCTAATAATACCTGAATACATTATCTATTTATGTAGATACTCTCTATTATATACGAGTTATTAGACTATTTTATCTGTTATAATATTAAAATAAAATGTTTTATAATTGAATAAGATACTTTTAGTTGTTATAAACTTTTTCTGAGTTATGTTGAATGGATATGGAAATATAGCCTATCTGTTGTGAATATGCGATAATTACGGTAGGCTACTAATGATATTATTATTGATGAATGTATAATTAAACTTGTTTAAATGTACAGTTTGGTGTTGTTTTTTTGTTTTTAAAGGATATCCCAATACAATAAATGCATTAAACTCTCAATTGGGTATTTATCATAATGATATAGAGTTTGGAATGACCGCTTGTGGCAGTTATAGTAGTTAGTAATAGCAGTACTACTATAGTAGTAGTTATGATACAAGGAAGGATGTTAAACTGGACAGAGATAATTTAAAGTTAAGGTGGGAAATGAAGTGTCAGAATCATACAAAATAGAGTGTGGAGTACCGCAAGGAAGTGTAATTAGTCCAATACTTTTTAACATTATGATTAACAATATTTTTAATGGAATAGAATTGGGAATTGGAACTGTTTTATATACAGATAATGGTACATTATGGAAAAGAAGAAGATATATAAAATATATAACAGAAGTCCTTCAAAAACCAATAACAGAGGTGGAAAGATGGTCCATAACATGGGGTTCTCTCGTACTTTGTAATAGCATTACGCTATGGGTAAAGTCAATGATTCTTAATTTTTGTATTTATTGTCAACGCAGTGCAGCAGCAGGCAGACCTTAAGCAGGCTGACTAGTGTGCTCATTGGCTGCCGTGTGGCAACTGCAGCAGTCTACCGCTGAGCCTTGCGTGACGTCACCCCCTATGAGGGTGCTTTCCCGCAACCTGCCGGATCCAGGCCGTATCCAGATCTGACGAAGGACCTTCGCCTGGACCCGATGTCAACCCAGTGCTGAAGTGCCAACTAGCCTCTCCCTATGGAGGATCCCTTTACCTCTCTACAGATAAAGCATTGTGGAAAATTTGCATATCTAGCCCGTAGTGATTAAAAAAAATTCTGTATCAAATTTATAGGCAGGACAAGTAGTTTGTTTAGGCTTGGTTTGTAGGGAATTACAAACATGTGCACATATATTCAAACGCACATAACTATAGAATTAATTCTTGATGCGCACGTGATCGACATTAGCGTTTCTCACAGGTTCACGTTTAAAGTCTGTTTAGAGAGAACGGTGTCGTCTTAGCGGCCCCTAATTTAATAACAAATTATCCTTTCGACGGAAGTGAATCAATCAAAACTAACTTTAGCTGGAAAATAACATTATTCAAGAACCGCTATAAAGCCAAAACAATCTGTTACCTTAAATTATACGTTTATCTCTGTAAAGCAGCTTTGAAACAATCTACATTGTTAAAAGCACTATATAAATGAAGATGACTTGACTTGAGTTGACTTGACTTCACGCCCTATGAGGGTGCTTTGCGCCCTCACGCATCATAGCCCGCCAGAATGGGGGTGGCTTAGCATATAAAAGGAAGGGCTCAGGGGCTGCTAACCTTATTTTGATCTCTTCAGCGAAGCTCTACGCATCGCTGGACTCTGAGAGAAGCAGTTCTACGCATCGCTGGACTCTGAGAGAAGCCACCGTCGAAACAAGCGACCAGCAAGCTTAGGACAGCGTTTGAGGAAGCCGGCCGTCTTCGCCGCCTTCAGCCCTCTGTGCCTGCTACGCTATCCGGCGACAATATCCTTTTACTTCCTCTCCGTGCGTTCACCGTTTTCCTGTGGCTCTTGCAAAGCCCCGCTCAGCGACGGAGACCGCCATGTGATCTGCGCTCTCTGCCTGGGACGCAGCCCTCGCTCTGTTTTCGGGAGGCTGCGCCCACTACGATGAGCTGCCAATGTCGACTCTGCGGGCTCAACTTGCCGTGTTCGACGCTGAAGCTGTCACTCCGTCTGTCTCCGGCGGGCCGTGCAAGAAGAAACGCCGCTCCCAGAGACCTCCGGAGTCCGATATGTCGCTCGCGAGCGCTCGCCGGAACCCTTCCCTTGAGCCTCGCTCTCCCCCTTTCTCCGCCGCTGGACAGGCTGCTTCCGCCCTGCATTCAATGGCAGTCTTGCAGATTCTCCAGGCCGATCTTCTCCAACGAGAAGGCCCCGGACCAGACTGTCGTCACGGACCTGCGCAACGCAACAGACCTTTCCCTTCGTGTCACTAAGTCCGCAGCCCAGGCCATTTGGATGCATGGCCTATCCGTGTTCCTCAACGCCCCGCTCTCCCCCGCCGGTCTCTTCGGCCCAGCAGTAAGCGGGATTGTGCATCGCTTTTGAACGATGGCCCAGACAAACTGTCCAGGGACAAGGTTCCCCCGGGGGAATGGTCCCTGCACCCACAGACAGTCCAGTCGCTATGGCATCTTTTTGGCAAAGCGAAAGTCGACCTCTTTGTGTCAAAAGACAACGCTCATTGCCCAAGGTTCTATTCGAAGAACGAGGATGCGCTGGCTAGAGGTCTTCACGGGTCCAAAAATTCTTACCCGAACCGGAAGGGACCCGTAATTTGCTACACCGAACCGACCCGGACCCGACTATTATTTCAAAAGCTGGACCCGGACCCGTGCAGACCCGATAAATGCCTAACAAGACCCTACCTGGACCCGTCGATTATTTTTGTAAGCTGGACCCGAAACTGCCGGGAAGACACAGACCCGACTGGACCCGATTGTCACATTTTCCACCTTAAACTGCTATTACAAGTCAATAAACCTGTTGCGAAAAATTTCAACTTTTTGTCTTACCTAATTTAAGGAGCCGTAGCAGCGTAACGTTAGTAGTCTCTCCATCCTTTCCTTGTAACGTTACGTTACAAGACTGGCTGTGATGCATTAACGTTACAATCCTTCGGCTCCGACAAGAAAGTTATCCATGTTATTCCTCTCGTTATTCCACCAAGTCCAAGCTTAATCCTTGTTATTTCAGCTTCAAACGTCCACTTGATGTCACGGACTCACGGTGACGGATGACAAATTAAACGAGTTAACGTTAGCTGCTAACTCGCACAAAACTTTTGGCTGTTTGCCTTTTTGAACTATAATAACGATTGCTCGTTCAGTGCCATGGCCGCTGCGCTGACGTTATTTATCATCTCCGTGCTCTCTGCTCTGCATCATCGAGTCTGAATCTGACCACTAAAACTTTAAGATTGAACAAAACAATTAATTGACATTGTAAAATCTAAAGCGCGGTTTGGCTGTCCCTCACTGAAGCTCTGCCTCTGGTAACTGGTTGCCATAGAAACATGACACGCGCTTGACTGCAAATGCGCGCTAGCTGGATGGATCAACCTAAAATATGCTTTTTAACGCAATTTATTTTGAGTGTCAAAGTAAACATTCATGT
This sequence comes from Phoxinus phoxinus, assembly GCF_949152265.1. Lineage (NCBI taxonomy): Eukaryota > Metazoa > Chordata > Actinopteri > Cypriniformes > Leuciscidae > Phoxinus > Phoxinus phoxinus. Next base: position 20,741,208 of record NC_136896.1, on the reverse strand, counting down.
GACAGTTCACCTCAGATTATGTTACTGATTTAAAATATATTAAATATGAGTGTGACAAGACGCATTTTTGAGATTTGATGACTCGCACGGGTATTACACACAATGTTAAACAGACCCGGGACCCGAAGTAATAGATTCGACCCGACCCGGACCCGGCTGATCATTTAAAATATAGACCCGAACCCGTACGGGTCCCGGGTCGGGTCCCGGGTCAACGGGTCAACGGGTTCACCTGAAGACCTCTAGCGCTGGCCCAAGCTTGGCCCAGCTGCCCGCTGTCCGCTTTCCCTCCGATCTCAATGCTACCACAGGTCATCAGGAGAATCAGGGAAGCTCGCCACTCGGTGCTCCTCATAGCCCCGCGATGGGAGAACCAGATGTGGTTCCCAGAGTTGCCAGGGAATAGGAAGAAACGAGTTCATCATCCGCTTTCTTAAGGGAGCCAGAGGATGAATCCACCGCGGCCCCCATCGGTTCCTATGTGGGATCTTACTTTGGTCTTGGAAGCCCTGAAAGCTCATCCCTTTGAACCCTTACACACTGTGGATCTGAAATACCTCACGCTCAAAAACGTTTTTCTGATAGCCCTATCATCAGTTAAACGCGTGGGTTAAATGCGTGGGTTATCTGTTAATGCCGCGTGTCTCAAGTTCAGACCCAATGACTCTAAAGTCATCCTCAAACCGAGACATGGTTATGTCCCCAAGGTGATCGACAACACTTTCAGAGCGCAGATCATTTCACTCTCGGCTTCGCCGGCATCTGGCAGCGAGGTCGACGGTACCCTCCTCTGCCCTGTCAGAGCGCTGAGAATTTACACCACGTGCTCCGCCACCTTCAGGCGCTCGGAGCAGCTCTTTGTTTTGTTTGGTGGGCGCACCAAGGGTCTAACAGCCTCGAAACACAGTCTGTCCAGATGGATAGTGGACGCTATTGCGGCAGCTTATGCGTCTAAAGACCTGCAGTGCCCTCTGGGCGTCAGGGCTTATTCCACCAGATGCATGGCCTTGTCATGGGCTTGGTCCAGCGGGATTTCTATTCAGGACATTTGTACAGCGGCAGGCTGGGCCTCCCCCTCTACATTTGATAGGTTCTATAACCTGGAAGTTCCCGCCTTGCAGGCTAGACTTCTTCAGTCCAAGTCTCGATTCAACTCTCCTGGTTGAGCTGCACTATAAGGGTAGATAAAATCCAGTACAGACCGGCTGTGTCGCTCTATATATCCCCTACTGTGTGCTTAAGTACATATCCGGGCCCACTCTGTTGGCCGTTTTGTTTTCCCACTTAACTGTGTCTCCCGGGTTGTTTTTCCCCCTGGGACTTATGCAGTGGATGCTTGGCGCGCACTGCGTTGACAAGGAGTTCCCGTAGCGTAATGCTAGTAAGAGAACGTACTCGGTTACCTAATGTAACCTCGGTTCTCTCTAGAAGAGGGAACGAGTACTGCGTAACCTGCTGTCGCTTCAGTCAATGAAAACCAGGTTAGCAGCCCCTGAGCCCTTCCTTATTATACGCTAAGCCACCCCTATTCTGGCGGGCTATGATGCGTGAGGGCGCAAAGCACCCTCATAGGGTGTGAAGTCACCCAAGGCTCAGCGGTAGGCTGCTGCAGTTGCCGCACGGCAGCCAATGAGCACACTAATCAGCCTGCTCAAGGTCTGCCTGCTGCTGCACTGTGTTGACAATAAATTAAAAAATTAAGGATAATTTTTTGGCTTCATATCTCGAGAAAAGATGCCTTAACCATAGCGTAATGCTATTACGCAGTACTCATTCCCTCTTCTAGAGTACGTTTTAAGTTATCTGTTAGTAAATCAAACTGTATGGTTTTCTCAAGGAAAAATATTCCTGAAAACATCAAACTATTTTTGTATGGGAATCAATTAGAGAGAGTGTCAGTATTTAAGTACTTAGGATTATGGTTTGATAGCAAATACACATGGATAACGCATATAAATTTGATAGAAAATAACTGCAAAAAAGTTATACATTTGATGAGGACTATATCAGGATGTGGATGGGGTGCAGATAAAACAACAACGATTAATATATATAGAGGTATGCTAAGACCCATTTTAGATTATGGTTTTACAATATACAGAGCAGCAGCTAATCAAACCTGGAAAATTTGGATATAATACAGGCTAAAGCTTTAAGAGTATGTACCGGAGCACTTTGACATACTCCAAATAATGCCTTCATGATAGCCACTAGAATAAGAACTGATACTAGATATAAGAAGAAACAAGATATCCCTGGCATATTGGAGTAGAACAAAAACAAGAACATCAAACTAAGAGAGTACTAGAAGATTGTTGGGAATATCAAATAAATACAGGAAGGGGTTTTTGATGGATAATAAAAGGTGAAGCAGATAAATGTAAATTATTGCAAAAAGTGTTACGACCATCTGTAGTAATAGGAAGAATCCCACCCTTGGTTGTTTCCTATAGCAAAGGTAGATGTAAATCTTAATAAGAATAAAGAAATTCATGAAAAGAAAAAAGTAAAGTATATATAGAGAAATACGTATAAGATAAATATTTTTCATATTTACAAATATTTACAGACGGATCAAAAATACCAGAATATTGGGTGCCTGGTATAGAGCTGGTAAGTCCCGCCCCCTCCGTAAAAGCCCGCTGGACCTCAAAGTTGAAAAACCGTCAATGCAAGTGAATGGGAGAAAATTATTATTTTCTGGTCCCGTTCGAATTGTGCCATGAATGTGAACATATGTTGTCTGTGAATTTTTTTATATAATCTTTCATGTTACAAGTTTGACAGTATATGGTATGATTCGTCGGCTAGCAGTTGTGGAAAAGACATAACGAGAAAGACTACATGTCGCCTATGTGACGTCACCCCATAAAGTTGACTTACCCGTGGTTTTCGCCAACCTCAACGATTTTGTCCTCTCCCTGAAAGAAGGCGGTGAAGTGCACCAAAGACACAGCCATGTCTAGCGGGATCCGTGAGCTAGAGCCGTGAGCTAGTGGTGTTGACGTTTCAAACGCGCCGAAAGCAGCGAAGAGTTGTAGTCCACAAAGTGCTCTCACACAAAGTCTACCCGTATCAAACTTCTACCCGCTAAATTGTAGCATTCTTCACACGAAAGATTATATAAAAAATTCACAGACAACATATGTTCACATTCATGGCACAATTCAAACGGGACCAGAAAATAATTATTTTTTCCCATTCACTTGCATTGACGCTTTTTCAACTTTGAGGTCCAGCGGGGTTAGCGGAGGGGGCGGGACTTACCAGCTCTATAGGAATATATATTCCGGAATTTGAAATAAGCATAAAAAATAAAGTCCGGGTGTTATTTTCATTGGTACTGATAATGTCAGAATAAAAAGAGGATTTAACAGAAGTCAATGCACTTTTAAATGAAAGATAATCAGTAAACATTTGTTGATGAATGGTTAGACCAGTTCTCTTACGAGAGATACTCTCGTACTGCGTTGTCGTAGCAACGCATTGGGGAAAATCCTTTTCCACGAGAATACTGAAGCAAAAAATTATCCTTAATTTTGTATCAATGTAAAGCGCATTGCCACAGCATACAGACCTAGGCGAGACAGCTCGCGCGCCTATTGGCTGCTGTGCGGCAAATGCTTAAGCCAATCGAGCGAGCCCTTGAGTGACGTCACACCCAATGAGTCACGTCCCGCCGAAACGGGCGTGGCTTAGGGCTATATATTTCGCTCACAGGCTTATGAACTCTGATTTTTAATCCTTCAGCGAAGACACCTCATCGCTGATCCGAGTTGGAAGCTGCGCCGTCGAGAGAGCACATCAGCGGGAGTGACGTGAAGCTGCTGGCACCGCCGCCTTCTTCGCCTTCCAGCTGCGCGTTCCGGCGCTTATATCCTTTCACTTGCAAACTAAACTGTATTTGTGTGTGTGTGATTTTCGCCGGCGCGACTCACACTTTGTATCTAAAAGAGCAGCGTCTTTTTCAAGATGCCTGCCTGCATACAGCCCGCTGCAGTCCCGGAACCTCCCTCCACCACGAGGAGCTCGCCGCTGCGGCCGCCAGCTTCTCCGCCCGCTTCGCTGGACTCTCTGACTGACGGACAAAGGCCGCTGTATGCCGCCGCGTCAGTCATGGACGAGGAAAATGAAGGACAGCATCGCTCACGCAGGCCGTCGCGAAGCCTCGGCCTCGAGTGATCGTCGCCCGTGGAGCCTGCGCTTACTGGCTGGATGGCTGCTTTCTGCAGGAGGATGTACGTTACCGTCCTCACGACTCACGCTTCTCTTCCTGAGTTTCACGAAGAAGTTGCAGAGTCCGGAAAAAGCCCCATTTCGACCAGGTTGCGTACTGCCGCTTCAGTTTTGAGCAGTCGCCACACATCCCTAGCCAGCCTAGGAAAGCGACGGTGTTCAAATACCGCTGCGGCCGGATTTTAACCGAAACTTTTCGCTCGCACGGTCCCAACACACGCGACCGTGCCAGTGTATTCTGCAGTCACCAAACCGGCATCAAGGCCCGTTTGCCTGCACACAAACGCCGTTTTCACGACGTCCCAGGTAAATCTAAAAATATATTTTCTGGTGTCCCGGCCACGGCCGATTGTGTTTTGTGTGTAACTGTAATGCCCACGACTCAGTGCTCATTCGTACACACAAGCACAGCCCTACACAATAGAGGGCTTGCACACATAAATCGACTCATGTCGATTGTGCATCACATGTAAGTTAGTGAACGTGCCCGCTTTTCAGTGCCCACAATCACTACACACTGCATGTCCCACGGTTTCTGTAAAAACGAAACGAATGCACGGTCAGTCAGTTCTGATAGACAGTACTCTCTGTGCTACGTGGTGTCCCGGCCACGGCCGCCGGTGTAACGTGTGTGACTGTAATGCCCACTACTCAGTGCCCATTCGTACACACAAGCACAGCCCTACACAATACAGGGCTTGCACACATAAATCGACTCATGTCGATTGTGCATCACATGTAAGTTAGTGAACGTGCCCGCTTTTCAGTGCCAACAATCACTACACACTGCATGTCCCACGGTTTCTGTAAAAACGAAACAAATACACGGTCAGTCAGTTCTGATAGACAGTACTCTCTGTGCTACGTGGTGTCCCGGCCACGGCCGATGGTGTTACGTGTGTGACTGTAATGCCCACCACTCAGTGCCCATTCGTACACACAAGCACAGCCCTGCACAATACAGGGCTTGCGCACTTAATATCGACTCATGTCGATTGTGCATCATATGTAGTGACGTGCCCGCTTTCAGTGCCCACAATCACTACAGGCTACATGTCACACGGTTTCTGTAAAACAAAACCGATGCACGGTCAGTCAGTTCTAATAGACAGTACTACCAGTGCTATAAATGTACCCGCGTTCACGCACCTACATTTATTCACAGACATGCCGAGCCCTACGGGACTCGCCCTGCGCGCTCCCTCTCAGCTGAGAGAGCTGAGGGCGCGCGGGCTGCCCGCTCGGTGAAGCGCGCCCCCGCATCAAACGCGGCAATGGCGTCCATGTTACAGCACACGGCTCTCGTGTCGCTGCCATTTCGCGACAGGGCCCGGTTTTTCAACCCGTGCACAAGCATTACAGTTCCAGTGGAACTCGTCCAGCCCTCCCCCTCCTGGATAACCACCGTAGAGGGGTCGAGCGCGGACATTCTGCCTGCTGTCATCGGCGCGGTCCCCACCTCAGATGTTACGAGCATGGCGCTTGAACGAAACCTGCGTGCAGGTGCTCCGCTCCGGCGAGCGATGCTATAAAGGTGGTAAACGTGCCCGATCCCCAGTGCCCGCGTCCTCACACAAGTACAGGCCCGTCGCGACAAGGCAAGCAAACCAAGCAATTGCTTGGGGCCCCGAGCTGGCCTGGGGCCCCAAGACAACGACTGGTTAAGAATAAAATGCAACGACAAACTGCGTGAGCACCCCTTTGATAGTCAATGCAGTAAAGTGCAATGACACTGTTATCGGGATACCCCTCAAGAGGGCCCCTCTTGCTGACAGCAGCCAGCCAACCACGCGATCTCTGCGACCGGCAAAATACAAAACCTCCTCGGTAGTCATAATGAAGCGGAATTATGCTTCAGGCCAGAAAAGAAAAAGAAAAACAAGATAGTGGTAAGTGATAAATTACACTGGATAAAATAGCTCTACTTGTCTTGTACAAGTGGTGTAATTTTGCAGCAGGTAGGCTAGCAAAAATATGTTTATGTTAGCTAACGTTACCTGCCTGACGGCAAATGCTGCTGGTAACGAACAGTTAGTGCAACTTTTTTTTTGCTTTAATATGTTTTTTTTAACGGGATAAGGAAGACGCAGATCTGTTCCAGAATCACTGTTTATCGTATTTAATGACATGACATTGCTATAGCTTGTAATAGGTTTTGATGAAAGTGGCATATCACGCTACAGCCTACTAACTATTCCACCGTGATGATCTATTTATGGGGGTTAGGAAAACCACACAATAAATTCTGTGCATCAAACATTAGCTTGGGATGCTTTTAAGCATTGGTAGTTTCTTCTCTTCCCTTCTAATATCAAAATATGGAAATGCTTACATATCTTTTCGGTAACACTTTATAATAACCATCATTAATAGATAGTAAATTGTTAGTTATTTAATCTTTAGTTAATTGTCATTTAACAGTTAGCAAACAGTCTTTTTACCCATCTATTAACAGTATTTAACCAGAAAGAGGCAGAGGAACATGATTTTTTCATAGCTTATCTTAATGTGCTAGTGTCGTGTGATATACGGTAGTAACAGTTTACGCAAATATGACATTATTTGTATAAGTTACCATACCAATGGACCTTGAACAGTTACTTTATTCTGTGTGGCAATTTTTACACTGTTACATTTTGAAGTACAGTATCAGGACAACCCACGTGTTTTACTGGTATTTCCATTTTGCTTGGGGCCCCCAAATTCCTTCAAACGGCCCTGCACAAGTATCACGGTTCCTACGGAGCCCCTCCAGCCCTCCCTCTCCCGCCTAAACGCTGTTGAGGGGTCGAGCGCGGACATTCTGCCTATGGCGTTATTTTCCTGTCAAATGTCGAGAGCGCATTATTGTAGCGCGAAAGTACATTAATATAATGTGCGAGCGCGAATCTCTCTGCTCGCGCACGGAATATAATGCGCGAGCGCGAATCTCTCTGCTCGCGCGCGGGAACTGGGCGCGCGCTCTCAGATATACGCTGCTCTTGTAAGAATTTTCTCTGGGCTCGCTCAGAGAATATGCCTGCACTTAAAACCTGTTCAGTGCCATCGCGAATCTCTCCTCTTCGCTTAAAGTAAGCGTGTATGTGCTCAGACTGTGACCCGTGCGTTCGCGCATGCCTAAGTACTCTTCTCTTCTATTTCTTTCTCTTTGCTCTTGGCATAAACGCTGTCAAAACGGCAACAACCAATCAGAAATAGGCTTCAACGACTGACCAATGAAAACGCGACATCGTACATGGAATCTTATTGGTTGACATTGAACCGCAGTTCAATCAAGACGAGCCGAGATGGATCCGCCGAATCGACGAGTTTTATTTGTTTTGATGTTAAATATGTCAAGAAATGTCTGGGAAGAGGGCGATTGGATTATTTTACATATAAATGACCTAGACTGTCTATCTGCACAATATGTTTTGTAAAAATTGGTACTCCAGACTCTAAAGTTATCTGAAAGGAAATGTTACAGGCCTGGATTTCCCGAAACCTTCTTTAAATTATTATACCTTAAGCTAAAGCTATATCTAACGTTAATACGTGTTTCCCGAAACGTTCTTATTTAATTATAACTTCTGTAAGTCATTCGTTAGTAAGGTTGGTCTGGACCACTCTTAGCTATAGGCTACCTTATCACTGTGATATATATACGAATATAATTCTGAAGCTGTAACACACCCAGTGTTCAATTAGGATTATGGCAAAGAATAAATGCAAAGATTCACTGCTAAATTCAAATGTGCTTTTGCACTGAACCAGAGACAAAGGCGCTCAACTCTTGTCATATTTCATACACATATCACATTTTTTCTATTCTACTAGTAGTAGGCTACGTGGTGGTGGGGTAGGCTACTTACGTTAGTTACTTACATTCTTATATGTATATGTATAAATATATTCCTTTGTGTTCAACAGATCAAAGAAATTCATACTGGTTTGAAACTACTTGAGTGGGAGTAAATTATGACTTTACTCTTTTAATTTTGGGTTTAATTTTCATTTTTCCCTTTAAGCAACAATAAGGTATAGTTCGGGCAACACGTCTAGAAAAGGTATCTTCATATACCTTTAGAGTCTTATCTTAGATTCCCCCTAAATATTTGTTCAGATTTTAATTTAGCAGTTGATCTCGCTACGTACTTAATGGTTAATAACTGGTGTGATTGCACGAGACAATATGTTAATTATCAGACGTAAAATATTATTTTTGCCTTTTGGAATCGGCTTTCAAATCTATTTGGCTCAAAAATCTCACTTTCAATGGGCATGGCACCTGTAGTGTGAACTAGAGGTCTTCACGGGTCCAAAAATTCTTACCCGAACCGGAAGGGACCCGTAATTTGCTACACCGAACCGACCCGGACCCGACTATTATTTCAAAAGCTGGACCCGGACCCGTGCAGACCCGATAAATGCCTAACAAGACCCTACCTGGACCCGTCGATTATTTTTGTAAGCTGGACCCGAAACTGCCGGGAAGACACAGACCCGACTGGACCCGATTGTCACATTTTCCACCTTAAACTGCTATTACAAGTCAATAAACCTGTTGCGAAAAATTTCAACTTTTTGTCTTACCTAATTTAAGGAGCCGTAGCAGCGTAACGTTAGTAGTCTCTCCATCCTTTCCTTGTAACGTTACGTTACAAGACTGGCTGTGATGCATTAACGTTACAATCCTTCGGCTCCGACAAGAAAGTTATCCATGTTATTCCTCTCGTTATTCCACCAAGTCCAAGCTTAATCCTTGTTATTTCAGCTTCAAACGTCCACTTGATGTCACGGACTCACGGTGACGGATGACAAATTAAACGAGTTAACGTTAGCTGCTAACTCGCACAAAACTTTTGGCTGTTTGCCTTTTTGAACTATAATAACGATTGCTCGTTCAGTGCCATGGCCGCTGCGCTGACGTTATTTATCATCTCCGTGCTCTCTGCTCTGCATCATCGAGTCTGAATCTGACCACTAAAACTTTAAGATTGAACAAAACAATTAATTGACATTGTAAAATCTAAAGCGCGGTTTGGCTGTGCCTCACTGAAGCTCTGCCTCTGGTAACTGGTTGCCATAGAAACATGACACGCGCTTGACTGCAAATGCGCGCTAGCTGGATGGATCAACCTAAAATATGCTTTTTAACGCAATTTATTTTGAGTGTCAAAGTAAACATTCATGTGACAGTTCACCTCAGATTATGTTACTGATTTAAAATATATTAAATATGAGTGTGACAAGACGCATTTTTGAGATTTGATGACTCGCACGGGTATTACACACAATGTTAAACAGACCCGGGACCCGAAGTAATAGATTCGACCCGACCCGGACCCGGCTGATCATTTAAAATATAGACCCGAACCCGTACGGGTCCCGGGTCGGGTCCCGGGTCAACGGGTCAACGGGTTCACCTGAAGACCTCTAGTGTGAACAATGTGGTTGACAGTCTAGGTCATTTATAGGCCTATGTAAAATAATCCAATCGCCCTCTTCCCAGACATTTCTAAGATACATTTGACATATTTAACATCAAAACAAATAAAACTCGTCGATTCGGCGGACCCATCTCGGCTCGTCTTGATTGAACTGCGGTTCAATGTCAACCAATAAGATTCCATGTACGATGTCGCGTTTTCATTGGTCAGTCGTTGAAGCCTATTTCTGATTGGTTGTTGCCGTTTTGACAGCGTTTGTGCCAAGAGCAAAGAGAAAGAAATGGAAGAGAAGAGTACTTAGGCATGCGCGAACGCACGGGTCACAGTCTGAGCACATACACGCTTACTTTAAGCGAAGAGGAGAGATTCGCGATGGCACTGAACAGGTTTTAAGTGCAGGCATATTCTCTGAGCGAGCCCAGAGAAAATTCTTACAAGAGCAGCGTATATCTGAGAGCGCGCGCCCAGTTCCCGCGCGTGAGCAGAGAGATTCGCGCTCGGTACATCATATTCCGCGCGCGAGCAGAGAGATTCGCGCTCGCGCATTATATTCCGTGCGCGAGCAGAGAGATTCGCGCTCGCACATTATATTAATGTACTTTCGCGCTACAATAATGCGCTCTCGACATTTGACAGGAAAATAACGCCATATCTGCCCGCTATCTTCAGCGTGGCCCCGGCCTCAGATGTTGCGAGCGAGACATTTCTGTCGCAGCTCACGAAAGCCGCTGTATCGCAAGTCGATCAGCCCCTAGCTACACGTGCAGATGCATGGGAAAAGCTTCCCGGGGTTTCAAAATGGGTGATAAACATCATAAAAGAAGGCTATTCGCTGCAGTTTCGCAGACGCCCTCGCCGCCATGCGGCGCGCGGCGAGACTCCGGTAGATTCGAATGTAGCACACCTACTTCGAGCCGAAATTCAGAGACTTCTGAGAAAAAGGGCTATCGAACCTTTATCTCAGGCTCAGAGCGAAGGGGGGCTATACAGCAGATACTTCCTGGTACCCAAAAAAGACGGGGGTCTCAGACGCATACTAGATCTGAGGCAGCTGAACAGAGCGCTTGTGAAACGCCAGTTCAGAATGCTAACGACCAGAAAAATCCTCGCGCATGTTCGCCAAGGAGACTGGTTCGTGTCATAGATCTAAAGGATGCGTATTTTCAAATACAGATTGCGTTACGTCACAGGCGATTTTTGAGATTCGCCTTCGAGGGCCAGGCATACCAGTACGAAGTCCTGCCGTTTGGCTTGTCTCTAGCACCCCGTACATTTACGAAGTGCATGGACACAGCACTCGCTCCCCTCAAACTGCAGGGTGTTCGAGTGCTGAACTATTTGGACAATTGGCTCATTCTAGCCCAATCTCAAACAGAGATAGTGGCGCACAGAGCCCTGCTGCTGAGTCGCCTCGAGAATCTCGGTCTCACAGTAAACTGGGAAGAGAGTTCGCTACCCCCCAGACAGAATATTTATTTTCTGGGACTGGAACTGAACTCACAGCGCGCGCTGCGCATTCAGCGCACAGTCAGCTCATTCCGCTGCGGCAGAATCTGAGGCAGTGGCAGGGGGATGCCCTTAGCGACAAGCAGGCAGAGGAACTGCCACCAGCGGCGGGGTGGAAGCAACAGAGGGCTGCTGGGGCTGGATGTGTCGGGTGGCTTCCGTCTGCGTCTGGGTGGCGGAGAGCTGTTGGTCGCAGCCCAATGATTTCCCACTAAAAGTGTAAACACTGTTTCTGTTTTTTATTTTGTCCCAAACTTCTTTTGCATTCTTTTACTCTCACATAATTTAATAAGCTAGCTCACTGTTGCTATTCTGTTTAGTCAGTCAGTCAGTCATATTTATTTATAGAGCACATTTAAAAACAACAGCTGTTGGCCAAAGTGCTGTACAACATGTAAGCAAGTATTCTAATGAGTAAACATAAAACCACAGATAAACAATACACAATACAATACAATACAATACAATACCACTATGCCCACTTATGACCATAAGCAGCAGTAAATAAGTGGGTTTTAAGCAAAGATTTAAAATCAATGTATGTTGGAGCTGTCTTTATGTGAGATGGCAGATTGTTCCAAAGCTGTGGAGCGGCCACTGAAAAGGCACGATCTCCTTTTAATTTTAGACGTGTTCTTGGAACAGTCAGCTGTAGACTGCTGGTTGACCTGAGATTTCTAAAGGCATTATGGTGGAATGAAAGGAGATCAGAGATGTATGGAGGAGCCAGTCCATGCAATCCCTTATAAACGAACAGTAGTGTTTTGAACTCAATACGATGTTTAACTGGCAGCCAATGGAGAGAGAACAATACTGGCGAAATATGTTCTCTTTTCCTTGTTCCTGTCAACAATCTAGCAGCAGCATTTTGGACTAGTTGAAGACGTGACAGTAGGGACTGTGAAACACCCAAGTACAGTACATTACAGTAATCTAATCTTGATGAAATAAAAGCATGTATCACGGACTCCATGTCTCTGGGTGTTAAAAATGCCTTAATTTTCGCAATATTCTTCAACTGATAAAAACAACTTCTGACCGCACCGTTGATCTGCTTGTCAAAAGTCAGAGCAGAGTCAAAAGTAACACCCAGATTGCGGACATGTGGATGGAGATTGCCAGATAAAGGTCCCAATTTACCTGCAACAACCTCTGTTAACGTAGATGAGCCAAAAATTAAAACTTCCGTCTTAGAATCGTTGAGCTGAAGGAAGTTTGCAGCCATCCACTGTTTAACGTCTCTTAAACAATCAAATAAACACTGCAAACTAGAGTCATCCTTTGGATGTAAAGGGACATAACACTGAGTATCATCTGCATAGCAGTGGTATGATACATTATACTTGCTAAAAATAGTATACAATGGAAGCATGTATAAGGAGAATAAAACAGGACCCAGAATCGAGCCCTGCGGAACCCCGTATAAAACTGGTGCACGAGATGATAGGTAATTTCCTGTCTCTACTGAAAAGGTTCGATCCTTTAAATATGAGGCAAACCAGTTCAAAGCACATCCTTGGATCCCAATTTGCTTTAAACGATTTAGAAGAATGCCATGGTCGAGAGTGTCAAATGCCGCGCTAAGATCCAGCAGAATTAAAACAGCACATTTACCAGAGTCGACAATCAGAAATAAGTCATTTAATACTTTAAGCAGTGCAGACTCTGTACTGTGCTGTGATCTAAAACCAGATTGATATTTATCCAAAATACCATTTTCCTGTAAGAAAGAAGAAAGCTGATTGAACACAACCTTCTCCAAAACTTTTGACAAAAATGGTAATTTAGAGATGGGACGATAGTTATTCAAAACTGTTGGATCAAGATTTGGCTTTTTGAGCAGCGGCTGCACAATGGCATGTTTAAAGTAAGATGGAACTAACCCACTAACTAAGCTACCATTGATTATTGACAGTAAGCTAGGACTAATAAAATCGAGTATATCTGATAAAAGGCGAGGATAAATAACATCCAGTGAGCAAAAGGTGAACTTCATTTGTTGAAAAATGTGTTGCAGATGACTATGAGACACTGGAGAGAACTCAGATAAATTTGTTAAAATCTGTGACTGTGTTGACTGAGGTAGGTCCAAGGAAGAAGAGTCCAAAATACATGATCTTATAGCACCAATTTTGTCGCAAAAAAACTTAAGGAAGTTTTCGCAGACCGTAGGAGAGGGATCAGGATATAAATTAGAAATCGGATTCAACACCTTATTTATAGTATTAAATAGTATTTTCGGGCTGTGTGCGTTTTTAGCAATGAGCTCTGAAAAATATTTTGCTTTTGCAAACTTAACGACTTTTTGATATTGGATCATACAGTCTCTAACACATTCATAAGATATTTGTAATTTGTCCCTCTTCCACTTCCTTTCAGCTTTCCTCCATTTCTGTCTAATAGCCCTAGTATTGTCATTAAACCAAGGGTGTACACAACTTCTAGTTCTCTTCAGTTTAAACGGGGCAACGACATTCAGTATGCTTGAACATAACATATTGAACATATTCACTAACTCATCAAGGTTTGCTCCAAGACAGTTTGACTCAATTTCATGAGTTTTTGGGGAACTAATATAAGCATCTAGGAATTTTTCAGATGTAGATGAGTTAAAAGAGCGAGCATACCGGGCTACCGGCACATAGAATGGTTCAGGACTAGGAATATCTATATTAAAAGAAATAATCTTATGATCAGACTGAAAAAATTCTTTGATAACTACGTTGCTGACTGAAAAGCCATATGATAAGATCAAGTCAAGTGTGTGCCCTTGTTTATGAGTAGGACCAAGGACAGACTGTGAAAGATTAAAAGTATCAATAGTTTGAAGAAATTCTTTAACCATCGGTTTAGAAGGACAACAAACATGTATGTTAAAATCGCCCAATATCAAAATCCTATCTGCATTTGGCACAACAGAAGATAAAAAATCAGAAAATTCATCTATAAAATCCTTGTTATACTTTGGGGGTCTGTAAACTAATATACATCAAATTGAATTACAGCCATCTTTCTTAAATAGCTGTGCTTCAAAACTGGAAAACAATTCTGTAGCAGATAGACGGCATTTAAACTTGTCTCTATAAATAGTAGCTAAGCCCCCACCACGACCAACTGACCGTGTCGTATTAAAAAATGTATAGTCTTTAGGACAGACTTCAGTGAGCGGTCCAAGTTCACCGGCATGTAGCCACGTCTCAGTAATAAACAAAAAGTCAAGCCCAAGGGATAAAATGTGTTCATTAATTGTGAATGTCTTGTTTGAAATCGATCTTACATTTAGTAACGCCATCTTCACGTCCTCAGTGCAATCTGTTTCCTGATATGTGGGTTGATGGTAGCGTGTTTTAAGATTGTGTTGATGCTGCAGCGACAATTAATAATCCAATGGACGAAGGTTGCAGAAATTTGCTCCTCTTCCGCAAACACGTGATCTTCTAGACAACCTCCTTGACGATAGCACTGGTCGTATTTGTTCGGGGTAGACGAAGTCGGGAGAGTGCTTAAAAGAGTACAAAAACCGGCCATGGTCACAGCTGGAAACCAGACCCACAAGATCCGTGTGACTCGGGCCTTCGCGCAGCGAGGCACGGAGGTCCCTCCTCACGCGTACCAACACACCGCCACGTGTTCCCCGTCTTCGATACCGTTTCTTTCTCTGGTGGTATTCGCATGCCGGTAGTCGGCATATTTCAGATGGCAGGAAGGTCGAAAAAGGAGGATCAGGAATCTTGTACCCCCTATAATTCGGATCTGAGAAGATTTCAACAGTCCTTCGTATATTGAGAAGAAACGAGCGATCGTAAACAAGCGCTGTGGTAATTTTTTGTGCAGACAAGCACACAAACAAGACTAATAAACTCAACAGAGAGGACATAGACAACAGACGACGGCTTGCCGAACACACTGGCGCCATCATTTCCGTTAAAAAAAATTCTCAATTTAGTTTACCAGGACAGTGTGCCCACAACAACTAGTAGAACCAAATTTTAAACCAGTCTGAAGTTTGTTATAATGTTTGTGAGAGAGTAGCCTTAGCATGCAGTGCTTGTTGCAGACTTCAAACATGAAAGATGACAGTGTGCACAGTGCACTTGACTCAAGCCCTCAGGTGTGTATAGCATGTGGTGATGACCAGGTGTAGTACTTCTGTTCAGACTTCAGTGTGTGATATGTCACTGTGTGCTCTCTGTATGGTCATGCTCAAACACAGCCTTTATCCTCATCTATTCATTAGCTGTCTGTTACATATTTCGCTGGATCTCACGCTCAGTATATCATGTACATATACTATCAGAGGGACCATAGAAAAGAGAAGTGTGGGAGGGACAGAGAGGCCAGTGAAAGTAGAGCAGCGCTGCCTGGCAGAGAGAAGAACCAGGCCTGCTAAAAATACAGTATCTCCAAGGAGGACAGAAATACACATTGGGGGTGTGCAGTTAAAAAAGAGAGAGAGAAACGTATAAAACAGGCCAAGCTGATATGTAGGATTGTTCTTTGTGTACAGTGCACATATATGCATATGCTCACATGACTTTGATCTTTTTCTGTGGATGCCTAAATGAAAAATAAAAAATATAAACTCCCAAACTTAGCCTTATAGGACTTAATAGGCGCAACGTTGATAAAACCCCATGTCGCATGACCCAGAAACATTGTGCTACTCTTTCCCTGTCCTCTGATAGACATATGTTAAATATAAAGTTGAGATGCATTGTGATGCACACAATAAAGCAGAACACTGACCTTCAGCCTACACACAGCATCTAATCAAGCATGAGCATATGCACCAATGCAATGGTTCTAAATTCTGATCATGGTGACCCTCTTATCGGCACATTTTCTATCTTATTTAACAGTGGTGGGTCACCTGGACTGGAACTAAGAACCACTACACTTAAGTCTATATGCGCAGAAAAACACACACTGTTTAACAGACAAAGAGGTAAGCTTGAAAGACAAACATAGTTAACCCTCAACCAAGGGTGGGACTGTATTATTTACCAACTAATGGAAAACATTGTCCAGAATCTTGTTTTTTAGTTCAATTTGTTAATTCTAGTGGCACTGAAATACATAATACATTTACTATTACTTAATGCAACTTCTGTAGCATTAAAGCTTTTATTTTCAGTTCACACATTCCCTGGGAAACTCATGACCTTCACGTTGCTAGCACTAGCTACAAGATTGCCTGTTTAAACAAAATATCCTTTAATCCTAAATTTGAGATCCAAACAATTAACTACAATAAGCTTATATTAATATTGAAACAAACAAGATTGTGCAAATCTTTGAATAAATGTTAATGAATGCATGAATAAATAATGCATGTTTTTAAAAAGCAATACATTTCTCATTTTTATATACTGTACAAATTTTGTTTTACATAGTTATTTTTATGTATAAATGTCAATTTTATATAAAATATGTTAAAATTACAGTTATTAATAATATGAATTCATATTTGTTTGTTTACCTTTTTTTTTCTTTTTTTTTTGTGCATGTGTGTGTGCTTGCTTTTGAGTCAAAGTAACCTTAAACGGAAGCAACATTACTGTACTGGATAACAATCATGTATTTATGCATGCATGTATTTATGTGTATTTTTAAAATGCATGCCTAATTTATGATACAACCTAGGGTTTATTTATCAATAAATAAATAAATAAATAGTCTACTGGAATTTTATTAGGTCTGTTTAACAAATTTGACGTGCAAATAAGAAATTACATTTAGAATTTACAGCTATTATGTTTATACATGCATCATTGGGATCTCTGGGATCCAAAATATCTGTCAATCTCAACAGAACAACATAGTTAAGTGTAGATAAACAAACAAGATAAGTTAAAATATTTGCCCATTGTCATCTATATGTCATCCATTGGAATGGAATTACACAAATTAACTGTTTAAATTATTTTGTGTTTCAGTGTCATGTTTATATCAATGAAAATGAGCATGTCTTACATGTTGTTAATTCAGTTTTACTCTGTAAGTGTTCAATAATGTCTTACCTCTCTGCTCCTGAGCCCACACTTTGGGCAGCTCTGCCTGCAAGAAACAGATCAAAACCACGGTACACAGACCCATGTCCACCTCACAATTCTTCTCTCGCTCTCCACTCTCCTGTCCTATCTTCTTACTCCTCCTTTTTCTCCTCCTGTCACCTCCCTCCTTTCTCTGAGCTGAGTTTTACATACTCTCCTCTTCCCTGTACGCATCCCCATCCTTTTCTTTTTCCCCCTCCCCTTCTGGCTTTTCCCCCTCTTTCAGTGACATTAAATAAAAAGACATATCTTCTAACTACATTCACAAAACCACTGACTCTTTCGGCAAAAAAAAGAAGAAAAAACCTTAAACCATTTCACCTGTTCTCAAATTTAAACAAATCTTTCAGATCATACACACATCAGGCAATATATAAACACTACAGAGCATTCAATACACTACATAAAAAAACAGCATCCAGAGCATAGTTACAGAAAAAAAAAATGTGCATGCTAAAAAATTGAACCGTACGGGATTCCTTGGCTCACAACAATTCGACTGCACCCATGGCATACAATTTCATGATGGAAAATGATGCCATGGGTGCAGTCAAATTTTTTTTAACTCCTCCTAGACGGTTTGTTCGATTTTCATGTATGGGACACTTTGAGGACACACAAAAAAGCAGTGGAACTGTGCCACTAAGTTGTGCTAAAATTAAACAAAACATGATATTGTCATTAACTAAAATACTGTCACACTCACAGAAGGGAACAGACAGATGGTTAGGTGAAATGGTTTATTCAAGTAAAAGCAGAGTGATGGGACAACAGCGGGAACCAGACGATGGTGAAATGATGGTGATGAAGACTTAACTGGCGATGACTGAAAAGGAAACTCTGTGCAGGTGAAGGTTGAAAATGATGACTGGAGATATGGATGACAGACAGGAGACTTGATGATCACAGGTGAATGTTCAGTTAAGTGAACTGTTTACATAGCAATATAACATTGACGAGACTGATGGAGGTTGATATAGGCTGTGTTGATGAGGGAGTGCAGGTGCAGGGAATCAGTATCTGCTGATGATCAGCAGCAGATGTGGTGATGGCTGACTGAGCAGGGGCGATTCCAGGATATTTTAAATGGGGGGGCACAGGGGGGACCAAGAACCAGTCAGGGGGGGCCAATCAGAAAATTCAACTGAAAATAAATACTGGTTTAGAAAATATTAAGCACGATCACCAAAATATAGATGGTATTACATTTTTCTTTTTTGCATGGATTAGGGGTTGTCAAACTTTTTGGAGCCAGGGACCCCTCCCTTCATATTTATAACAGTGACTGAGCCCAAAGTTAATGAGGGAGCGGGTACTGAAATATTTTTGCACAAATGGTCTTCACCCAGGGTCGTATACAGAGTTTTCTAAATAGCCTACTGAGGTCTGAAAAGTAATCTTACTAGGGGGGTTCGGGGGCATGCCCCCCCGAGGAATTTTTGTCTTTCTTGATCTACACATGTGTATTTCAAGGTGTTTTAAGGCAAAAACATTGGATAACTACAGCTTTCCAATTCCATTCCGTCTTTGTTATTCCAATACTTATACACATTCGAGGTACACAAATATAGCCTAGCTAGCCTATATTTTACAATAATAATGGAAATATGTTTAATAGGTGATTGTGTTATTTAATTGCACTTATATCCACTGTAATTAGCGGGAAAACACATACAGTATATCGGTGTTAAATAGAAATACATTGTAAAATGTTATCCAGGTCTCATCCTGGGCACAGTATGCTGACCTGTAGCTATATTTCCTTTCCCAAAGCTGAGCTTTGGATACTTTGCATACTGATTGTTTCTATTGTTCGTTTAAAACTTCTAGGCCTATATCTAAAATAGCTGTTTAGTTTAGCTATTTAAATCTTATCTCGCACTTTATGACTGTTAACTGCAGCGTCGTGCGGGAATTCACACTGGGCTTGTAGCTTCGATATTTCAAAATATATTTAGTGTGTAACTTACATACTTTCCTGCTGTTTTAAAAACGCGCAACTGTGCTTCCTCTTCGCGCGAGTCTCAAATCAAGCAGTGATTGACAATGGTGCGGTGGTGTCTCTTTCCTCCTGATTTAAAAACGCGCAACTGTGATCACTTCTTCTTCGCGTTCGCGCTAGTCTCAAATAATCAAACAGTGATTGACAGCGCTCTGGTCCAATGGTGCGGTGGGCATTTTCAGGTTGGTTGACAGCAAATCTAACCCAATGAGATTGGAGGGGGGGCACCAGGGGGGGCCAATCATATTCCAGGGGGGGCCGGTGCCACCCCGTGCCCCCCCTCTAGACACGCCCCTGTGACTGAGTGCAGGTGTGGACCAGAAGGGATGCTGGGAAGTGTAGTGCAGACAGGTTACAGAGTTGGTGACTGAGCTGGTGTCTGTGACAAATACAGTATTCTGACATAAATTGCTATATTTTACACATGCATTGGTGTATCATTACAAAACTCAGTTTGCCATCGGCACCATGCCCTGAAGGTACTCAAGACGTTTCATGACAAGTATGAAAGTTTTAATTACATTTTTAAAAAATGCTCATTTTGAATTTGAGTGTCAGCATTTGTTCCCTCTCTTGTATTGCGTAAGGCTAGCTTACACTATGGGAAAACTCATTTTCTCGAGAATATTGAAGCCAAAATTTTAAAACGCAGTGCAGCTCTACAGCAGGCACATATGAACGTCAGCGCAGTCATTGGCTGTGCTGCGGCAACTGCACGAACCTATGGCAAGGCGGCTCAGACGCGTGAACCAATCAGGGCACTTCGCGCCCTGGCACGTCAGAGCCCGCCAGAATGGGCATGGTCTACGACTATAAAAGGACCACGCCTCGTCTAGGAACTCCAGATTTTATCTCCTTCAGCGAACTCACCAGCAAACTTCAGTGGAACAAGCCACCTGCCTTGCACCTTCAGCCTTCTGTTCTGCTGTGCCATCCGGCGCGCTATATATCCTTTTAACGCATTAGTGTGTCCGCTAAGAGGAAAATTGAGGCATTGTTGCAAATGCCTCGAACCACCTGAGCCTCGTACAGAGGCCCTCTCTTTGGTGGAGACCGTCACATCCTCTGCGCTTCCTGTCTGGGCCGTGACCATGGCTGTGTTCGAAATCGCATACTCAATGAGTAGGTACTTAATTTCAATAAGTACTTACTTAATGAGCGCTAAAAGAGTAGGTACTTTATAGCCAAATCTCGTTAAGTATGAATGCGAACCGGACATCTGCCATGTTGACGTTATCATGTGACCTACGACGCATTATCACAAGTGCAACAACTTAAAAGATTTGAACGACCCATTTAATTAAACGCAAATGATCTGAGGCACATGCAAACATGCAAACCGGTCACATCAGCTCGATAAACACATCAAGTTTAATCAAATGAATGTACTGTGTCATCTTGCGAGGCTGTGAAGAATAATTCCTGGGAAACTTACCTCAGAAGTGCTGGTTTCACTTCAAGGAGCAATGGATCCAGTAGTTGAGGATTAGTAGTAAGTTTTTTATTCTTATATGCTTTGTTGTAATCGCGATATGGAACAGTGTCTGTAAACCGCAAAAATACTGTTTATATATGAATTGCGTTTTTGTGTGTGATGAATGAACGGTATATATGCGCGCTGTTGCTACTTGTGACTAGTTTTGTATAGACTATAACGTTTTTACTGTAAAATAGACATCAGATAAGCTTTTTTTAGCCAGTTTCTGCTCATATGTTAAATATATAGTATGTTTTGTCAAAAATAAACTCATCAACTAAGATGTTATAGTGTTTGTTCCAATGTAACGTTAGGCTATATCAAACTAATGTCACAGTGTCTGGTGGTTCCCTGGGTTTAACATTAGAGGTCTCAGTTTTCACGGTGTCTAGGCATTTTCACTACATTTCCCATAATCCTGTCTGTCACTGATTGTTAATTTCCTTCAGCTGTTTCTCGTCACCTTGTTTGCACTTGTGTGTATATATACCCTGTCTGTTTCAGTGTTTGTCACGGAGTCCTTGTATATTGTCCCCACACTTCCGTTGTGCTTTCAATCCTGTTTTCTAGTGTTTGTGTTTCATGTTTTTGGATTGCCATTTTGGATTTTGACCCTTGCCTGGACTAATTTTGTGAGTACGGATTACCCTATTAAAGTATACTGCATTTGGATCTCTCTCTCCTGTGTGTGTTCCGTGACAGAAGGACTCCGTCATCACAAGATCCAGCAGTATGTTTTTTAATGTCTCTTCCCCAGCCACCGAATGGGAGAGAAGACAATTTTTAGAGGGCACCCGATTGGTCAAATTTCGCGGGACCCGTGGAGGCCGCAGTGGAGGAGGTGGTCGAGTGGAAGCAAGACACCATTCTCCACTCTGGCCCCTCTTCGGCCCTAGGTTGGTGAGGTCAAGCCCAGAGTTCCATCCGCCGCTGATTCCGCCCAGCCCAGAGAACTGTTCGCCGTGGTGCCCGTCCAGTCCAGAGCCTGCACATTTCCGCCAGAAACAGCGGAGGAGGAGGAAGACCTTCAGCCTCCCCAAGGACCCGGAGGCCGTCCCCTCCGAGCAGCCCGCTGTCGTCCCGGAGGCCGTCCCCTCCGAGCAGCCCGCTGTCGTCCCGGAGGCCGTCCCCTCCGAGCAGCCCGCTGTCGTCCCGGAGGCCGTCCCCTCCGAGCAGCCCGCTGTCGTCCCGGAGGCCGTCCCCTCCGAGCAGCCCGCTGTCGTCCCGGAGGCCGTCCCCTCCGAGCAGCCCGCTGTCGTCCCGGAGGCCGTCCCCTCCGAGCAGCCCGCTGTCGTCCCGGAGGCCGTCCCCTCCGAGCAGCCCGCTGTCGTCCCGGAGGCCGTCCCCTCCGAGCAGCCCGCTGTCGTCCCGGAGGCCGTCCCCTCCGAGCAGCCCGCTGTCGTCCCGGAGGCCGTCCCCTCCGAGCAGCCCGCTGTCGTCCCGGAGGCCGTCCCCTCCGAGCAGCCCGCTGTCGTCCCGGAGGCCGTCCCCTCCGAGCAGCCCGCTGTCGTCCCGGAGGCCGTCCCCGAACAGCCCGCTGTCGTCCCGGAGGCCGTCCCCTCCGAGCAGCCCGCTGTCGTCCCGGAGGCCGTCCCCTCCGAGCAGCCCGCTGTCGTCCCGGAGGTCGCCCCGGGGCTGTACACCATTAGTCCTGCCACGGCAAGGAGGGCTGTCTTCCTTTTTTATGTGGTGGTTGTACTGCACGCACAGAGGAAGCACATGAGTTCCGCCCAGCCAGAAACTTCTCACGTCACGCCTGCCGAGCCTGAGCTTCGCGTCACGCCTGCCGTGCCGGAACAGCCCGCTGTCGTCCCGGAGGCCGTCCCCGAACAGCCCACCATCAGTCCTGCCACGGCCAGGAGAGCTGTCTTTGGGTTTTACTCATTGCCGGTTCTGCACGCTTGGGGGAAGCACTTGAGTTCCGCCCAGCCAGAGGCTGTTCCTGAGCCGGTGGTGTCTGTTGCAGTTCCTGAGCCGGTGGTGTCTGTTGCAGTTCCTGAGCCGGTGGTGTCTGTTGCAGTTCCTGAGCCGGTGGTGTCTGTTGCAGTTCCTGAGCCGGTGGTGTCTGTTGCAGTTCCTGAGCCGGTGGTGTCTGTTGCAGTTCCTGAGCCGGTGGTGTCTGTTGCAGTTCCTGAGCCGGTGGTGTCTGTTGCAGTTCCTGAGCCGGTGGTGTCTGTTGCAGTTCCTGAGCCGGTGGTGTCTGTTGCAGTTCCTGAGCCGGTGGTGTCTGTTGCAGTTCCTGAGCCGGTGGTGTCTGTTGCAGTTCCTGAGCCGGTGGTGTCTGTTGCAGTTCCTGAGCCGGTGGTGTCTGTTGCAGTTCCTGAGCCGGTGGTGTCTGTTGCAGTTCCTGAGCCGGTGATGTCTGTTGCTGTTCCAGTTCCTGAACCGGTGGTGTCTGTGACTGTTCCTGAGCCAGGGTCTTCAGCGCCATGGCCGCCCGAGTGGTCGTCTTCACCCTGGTCTTCTCCGCCGTGGCCGCCCGAGTGGTCGTCTTCACCCTGGTCTTCTCCGCCGTGGCCGCCCGAGGGGTCTTCACCGCCGTGGCCGCCCGAGGGGTCTTCACCGCCGTGGCCGCCCGAGGGGTCTTCACCGCCGTGGCCGCCCGAGGGGTCTTCACCGCCGTGGCCGCCCGAGGGGTCTTCACCGCCGTGGCCGCCCGAGGGGTCTTCACCGCCGTGGCCGCCCGAGGGGTCTTCACCGCCGTGGCCGCCCGAGGGGTCGTCTTCGTCCTGGTCGTCGGCCGAGGGGTCTTCTCCGCCGTGGCCGCCCGAGGGGTCGTCTTCGCCCTGGCCGCCCGATGGACTGTCTGCTTCGCCCTGGCCGCCCGATGGACTGTCTGTTTCGCCCTGGCTGCCGCTTAAGCCGTTCCCCCTTGTTCCTGATCCCCTCCATGGACCTGGCCCCCCATCCCACCCCCTGATCCTCCACCTTTCCACCTCCCGCCTGGACTCTTGTTTTGATTGTTTCTTGTGGTCTTGGAGCGTCTGGTAGCCGCTCCGTAGAGGGGAGGTTATGTCACAGTGTCTGGTGGTTCCCTGGGTTTAACATTAGAGGTCTCAGTTTTCACGGTGTCTAGGCATTTTCACTACATTTCCCATAATCCTGTCTGTCACTGATTGTTAATTTCCTTCAGCTGTTTCTCGTCACCTTGTTTGCACTTGTGTGTATATATACCCTGTCTGTTTCAGTGTTTGTCACGGAGTCCTTGTATATTGTCCCCACACTTCCGTTGTGCTTTCAATCCTGTTTTCTAGTGTTTGTTTCATGTTTTTGGATTGCCATTTTGGATTTTGACCCTTGCCTGGACTGGTTGTGAGTACGGATTTCCCCAAATAAATACTGCGCTTGGATCTACCTTTTCCTGTGTGTGTTCGTGACAACTAATGAATCCTTAACTTTGAAATATGCATGATACTTCAAAAAAAGAAAGATTACACTTGAAATATTGTTAATTGCAATTGTTGTTGATTTACATGTTAACACTTTTTAATAAAATAGCAAAAAATATATTTACAAGGTAGATGTAAAATAATCTTTATAGGTCAGTATAAGCCTTCTGATTAAATTATTTATTATTGTTTTGTATTAGTAACACATTTGGGCAGAGGATGTATTCCAAAACTTTCTGAAAATACAGTATGAGAATTAACTGCACAATTACTAGAAATGTTTACCTTGGATATTATACAATTTGCATGTATAAAAAAAAATTGTTCAAAAAAAGAAAAGTTTCCAAATCTAACTTTGAACCAATCCTGTAGAATGGCTCATATAGCCTATTTGAACAGGATTTGTTTCCATGTATGACTATGTACTAAAAATGTGCTTTTGATTTTAATTTATATTTGGATATATATATTTTGTCCTCACTTATTTTGTCCTCACATTCTTTCTTGTGTGACACACCTGAATGAAAGGCTCATTATGCGGGCCATTGTCTTCTCACTTACTATACATGATGTGTTGGATCAGTCACGCCCCTGCGCATATTGCCTTCCCAAACAAAAAGGGTTTTACAAAATGTAAATCAATGTATTGTTTTATGTGAATGATTAGTCAGAATGATTTTCAGATCAGTTTGAAGGAAAAACTCTAGGCGACAACGTCCATTACTCAAAAGTATTCTGAACACATTTTTACAATGTGTTTTGTGGCATCATTTCAGACACTTTAATTTTTTGTTTTTTGAATAACCATGCATAAACATTATTCTCTCAAAAATACAAACATGTACATGCATGTTGCTCACATATTATGGTAGCCCTGTTTGTGATAAATAGAGTGTAATTACACCTTTGCCATTAATATGTAAAAGCACAAATGTCAGGACATGTCAGAACATCTCAAGGACCCCAAAAACACCTTGGTCCCCAGAGGGTTAAGTTGAAGACGTGGGTCTTTTCTGGTAAAAGTAGGAGGGAGTCTGTTGGAAAACAGGAACAGGAGGTTACTCCAAAGACTGTAATCCTGCCAAATCAGCTTAAGGAGGAGGATAACAAAGCTGGCCTCGGCTATACCCTGGAGGATGACAAGCTTCATGTTATGGTTGGGATAAACTTCTCAAAGAGGAAGAGAAAGATGAGACTTGGCCAAGACCTTCAACTGGAAGAGGTGAGAGCTCGGACGCCAGACCCACTGACACGACGAGAGTTGCTTAGCCAAGTTTCTGGGCTGTACGACCCAGTTGGTCTGACGACGCCTGTAAAGCAGAAAGGAGCCATTTTGGTTCGGAGAGCATTTCAAGAGGCCAAATCCAAATGTAGTACCGTCAGAGACACTTGGGACCTTGCGCTACCAGAAAAGCTCAGAGAAGATGCCATCAGCCTTTTTGAAGAATACGCTGAGCTGAGCAAAGTCAAGTTCCCTAGAGCCTTGACACCAGTGAGCGTGCCAGCTGAGGCTGATGCAATTACCTTTTCTGATGGCAGTGATCATGCTTATGGTGCCGTCCTGTATCTGCGGTTGGACTGTGACCACAGTCAGACGGTGAGGCTGGTGGAGTCCAAAGCTAAGCTGGCTCCCCTAGACCACAAGGGGGAAGCAGTCAAGGCACAGCTATGTGGAGCAGTTTTCGCCGCTTGGTTAAAGAGGTACTTTGAACGACATGGCCGTTCAAAGCAGTGGTACCACTTTGTTGATAGCCAAACAGTACTTTGTTCAATTCAACGTGAGAGCTATGGGTTCCAGACCTGTTTTGACAAAAGGATTGGAGAAATCCAAACCAGCACACATATTCAGGATTGGTGGTGGATTCCTGGATCTCTGAACATCGCTGACATCATTACTCGTGGGGCTGGCCCAAAAGAGTTGACTGAAGATTCACCATGGCAGCAAGGACCAAAGTTCCTGAGTCTACCAGTTGAGGAGTGGCCGATTAAGTCTGCAAAGGATGTATCAGCAACTGCCAGAGACAGTGTTGGAAGAATGCAGAAGAAATCATTTGCTGCGGCTCTCACAAGAGCTCAGGTGAAGGAGCCACCAGACCGGGAGCATCGAAGGCCACCTGCTGGTGCTGCTGTCCGAAACCTGGTGGATGAAGGACGGTTCAGCAACCTGACTCACCTGGTTAAGACGATCGTCTGGGTCTGGAGGGCAGCAAAATGCTTTGCAGGTAAAAATAAGATCCTGGGAGCTCCAAAGTGAGAGGCGGTTTCATCTGCCGGGGTCATCACTATGACAGAGGGCCAAGATGCTTTAAGAGATCTTTTCCTTGCCACACAAGAAGGGGTGACCTTTCCAGCAACCACAATAGCTGGTAGTCTTCAAAGAGGAAGAAACCGAGTTACTGGTTTGTGGTGGGTGAGTCCAAGCCTTTAATGAAGACAGAGTTGGTGTCCCCCTCTTACCTTGCAGCGCCTGGGTCTCAACATTGCTGGTTCAGGAAGCTCACAGCAAGGGTCACGAAGGTGTGGCTGCGACTCTATTGAAGGTAAGAATGAGAGCATGGGTCATCAAGGGACGAATAATTGCTCGAAAAGTAATTGAGAATTGTGTGGTTTGCAAGAAAGCCAGAGTGAGAAGATGTCAGCAAGTGATGGGTGATCTGCCTCAAGAGAGAACCAGGCCAGCATCTCCATTTGAGTTCACAGCAGTTGACCTGTTTGGAACTTATCAGGTCAAAGATGATGTTAGGAAAAGAGTCACAATGAAAGTCTGGGGAGTCGTATTTTGCTGTATGGTCAGCAGAGCAATCCACACGGAGCTCGCCAACACAATGTCAACTGAAAGCTTCCTAATGGTTTATAGATGTTCACAGCAATTAGAGGCCACCCTAAGAAATATATGGTCTGATCCAGGGACTAATTTTGTTGGTGCCAAGTTCTGTTCTGTTCTGAAGGAGTTGTATCAGTTCCTGGACAGCCTGGATAGGTCAGCTGTGGAGGATACCTCAGCTCAAAATGGAACTGACTGGCACTGGAATATCCTGCCGGCTGATTCACCTCATCGGAATGGCTCTGCTGAAGCAACTGTTCGGATTGTGAAGAAGGCGTTCCAGAGTCTGGGAATAGAGTCAGGGCTCTGTTTCAGCGAGTTTCAGACGACACTTCAGCTCGCCGCTAATTTGGCAAATGAGCGGCCCATTGACGCCAGGGTGCAGAGCCTTGAAGATACAGTGCAGTACATCACGCCCAATACACTCCTGCTAGGACGAGCATCATCAAGTGGTGACTGGAAAACATTTGACTTCACAAGCTATCCCTATAAGAGACTTTCCATGGGAAGATCGAGTGGGAGGTGTTGAGCTGAGCTGCAGACCACACCCTTTCTGCCTGGGTGCTTTGGCGCTGGGTGTGGCGCCGAGCTGCAGACAGCTTGTTAGTCACCAGGTGAGAAGGATCTGGTGATTAGGGGAATTGGAGTCACTCACCGGATGGTAAGCAGGCTGTGAAGATGTGTGGAGAAACTGGGCCTGGAAAATGATACTGCAGGACTTTATCTCTAGGATACGTACCAAAAACCTTTTAGCTAGCTATGATTAAACCGCTTGTTAAAAAAACGCAACTTGATCCTAAAAAATTAGTCAATTACAGGGCGATTTCTAATCTGCCTTTTCTGTCAAAGATATTTGAAAAAGCAGTATCCTCACAACTGTGTTCCTTTCTTGAAAGAAATTATATCTGCAAGGATTTTCAGTCCGAATTTAGACCGTACCATAGTACCGAGACAGCTCTCGTTAAAGTCACAAATGATTTGCTCTTATCATCCGATCGTGGTTGTATCTCTCTATTAGTATTACTTGATCTTAGTGCTGCATTTGACACCATTGACCACAACATCCTTTTAAATAGACTCAAACATTATGTTGGCATTAGTGGAATTGCACTAGCATGGTTTAAATCATACTTATCTGACCGTTATCAGTTTGTAGCAGTAAATGAAGAGATGTCTTATCGATCACAAGTTCAGTATGGCGTACCACAAGGCTCAGTCCTAGGACCGCTGCTGTTCACTCTGTACATGCTACCATTAGGAGATATCATTAGGAAACATGGAATTAGCTTTCACTGTTATGCCGACGATACTCAGCTGTATATTTCTTCAAAACCTAACGAAACCTACCAATTCACAAAATTAACGGAATGCATAGCTGATATAAAAAATTGGATGACTAGTAATTTCCTACCACTAAATTCTGAAAAAACAGAGATTCTAATTATTGTACAAAAAAATTCCACACGTAATAACCTAGAATACTGTCTAACACTTGATGGCTGCTCTGTTAAGTCTTCGTCGTCGGTTAGGAACCTGGGTGTGCTCTTTGATACCAATCTTTCATTTGAAAGTCACGTGTCTAGTATCTGTAAAACCGCATTTTTCCATCTTAAAAATATATCTAAATTACGCCATATGCTCTCATTGACAATTGCGGAACAATTAGTTCATGACCTTAAGGCTAGATTATTGTAATGCTCTACTGGGTGGTTGCCCTGCACGCTTAACAAACAAACTACAGCTAGTTCAAAACACAGCAGCTCGAGTTCTTACCAGAACCAGGAAGTATGACCATATTATCCCCGTTCTGTCAACACTGCATTGCCTATTAAACATAATATACATTTTAAAATATTGCTGATTACTTACAAAGCACTAAATGGTTTAGCTCCGCAGTACTTGAGTGAGCTCTTAACGCATTATAGTCCTTCACGTCTATTGCGATCTCAAAATTCCGGCCAGTTAATAATACCTAGAATATCAAAATCGACTGCTGGCGGTAAATCCTTTTCCTATTTAGCACCAAAACTTTGGAACAGTCTTCCTACCATTGTCCGGGAAGCAGACACACTCTGTCAGTTCAAAGCTAGATTAAAGACACATCTCTTTGACCTAGCATTCACATAATGCATTATAGACTTCTATAACTCAATGTTAGGCTGTATAGATTAGGTCAGCCGGAACTGGGAACACTTCCCTTAAATCCTGATGTACTCGTTACATCATAAGAAGAATGGCATCTACGCTAATTTTAGTGTCTTTGTTTATCCCGAGGTTTTCCCGCAGCCTGCCGGATCCAGGCCATATCCAGATCTGACGAAGGACCTTCGCCTGGACCCGATGACAACGCAGTGGTGAAGTGCCAACTAGCCTCTCCCTATGGAGGATCCCTTTACCTCTCTACAGATAAAGCACTCTGGAAATTTCGCGTATCTCCCCCGTAGTGATAAAATGAAATTCTGTATCAAATTTATAGGCAGAACAAGTAGTTTAAGGCTTGGTTTGTAGAGAATTACAAACATGCGCACATATATTCAAACGCACATAACTATAGAATTAATTCTTGATGCGCACGTGAGCGCCATCAGTGTTTATCACAGGTTCGCGTTTAAAATCTGTGTAGAGAGAACAGTGTCGTCTTAGCGGCCCCTAATTTAATAACAAATTATCCTTTCGACGGAAGTGAATCAATCAAAACTAACTTTAGCTGGAAAATAACATTATTCAAGAACCGCTATAAAGCCAAAACAATCTGTTACCTTAAATTATACGTTTATCGCTGTAAAGCAGCTTTGAAACAATCTACATTGTTAACCCTCTGGGGTCTAAGGTGTTTTTGGGGTCCTTGAGATGTTTTGACATGCCCTGATATTTGAATTTTTTTTCAGTTGCTTATAAACATATTAATGGCAAAGGTGTAATTACACTCTATTTAGCACGAACATGGCAATCATACAGGCACGTGCGGGGGGGGGGGGGGGGGGGGGGGGGGCTTTGGGTGCTCGAGCCCCTGCCCTTTTTCAAAATAAATCAAAAGTGCCCTTCTCAAACAAATATCATTGATAATATTGTGGTCAATAAAACAAAATGCATTTGCTTATAATTTACATGACAATGTGTACAAGACTAAAGTAGCCTAAATTCACGTTTATTTTTACGTTTCTGTCAGTCTGAGGTGTCGTTGCTATAAGGCGTTGCTATGGGTTGCGTCACTTGCGTCAAGTTGTGCGTGTGTCTTGCTTCGGTCTTGACTGACAGTCTCCATTTTCGAGGGTCTAAAACTCCGGAGTAGTGTGTGGGCGGCAGGCATAACTGTAGCAAAAGTTATGCGTTTTAAAATGAAAATGTACTAGTGTACACGTAGGTATCCCACACAGTCTACTTGGGAACCGATGCTCTCGAGCGTCTTTCAGTGAGTATGGCTCGACGGCAGAAAAAAAAAAAAGCTTTTTTTTTTTTTTTTATAATAAAAGGTTGCGTGTCGATTCAATTAAAAATCCACATAACACATATTTTAAAATATTACTTAATTCGCTGAAGCCTGTTTGTCATGCATAATAAACCGACCAATCGTCATCTGGCACAAGAAGTTCAAATATCATTGGACGGTCATTTATAAATAAATCATTTGAAAATTACATGGACAGACGAATTTACATTGAATTGATCTGAATCTCCGTCGTTGACCTAATGGATGTTAATTGACTACAAACCAGCACCAAAAGTAGCATTAAGTATAGTAAGTATATGTAACCGGGGCAGGAATAGCCTGATATTTAATTAATTTCCCTGGTGAGTTGCCCTTATGTTTGCGTTGACTCAGCTGAGTGCGCTGTCCCCTTTAAGAGTGTGTGCATGCGCAGATGAGAGCGAGCGCGTCAGACTGAAAGAGAGCGCAGTTTGAGACAGAGACACAGAGGGCCCTATCTTGCACCCAGCGCAATTGACTTTGTACACCGACGCATGTATCATTCCTATTTTGCACCCGCGCACAGCGGACTTTTCCCTCCACAGACGCACGTCGGTAAATTAGGAAATGAACTTGCGCTCGCGGGGGCGGTTCAGCGCAAAGAGAAGGCGTGTTCCGGCGCAAAACTTCAATGGTGCTATTTTCCAGTTTTAGAAAGCAATTGCGCCATTGATCAAGAAAAAAACAGTCTAAAGACAGTGGCGCGTTGCGCGTTAGTGATATGGTATTTTAAGGGCGCGTGCTTGGCCATAATGTTAACCCGCATCCACTTTGATTCTCTAATATAAACAGATGCAGCAGTTTTCATTTTTGCAAATCATACATTATTACAAGGAAAAATATTAACACACGAGGGAAATCATTGGTATGTCCGTGAAGATGTGAAAAAGATCTATCTAGATAAAAAAAATAAAAAAATCTAGATTAGGCTACACATTTAGGCTACCCAAATTATACGCCTGTTTAACCTAATTTGGGTGGGTTTCTCCCATCATCCCCAGTGTCACTTCTCTGTGTTTTACGGCCCTGACGAGAACGTCGGTTTCCTCGGCTGTGAACCGCTCCTGGCGTGCGCTGGCAAATCCGCCGTTATAATAGCAATCCGCCATGGAACAAGCGCGTCTGCTCTTAAAGGGAATGTGAGAGGACGCTCTGATTGGTTTATTTCACGTTACGCCCAAACCACACCTATGAATAATGAAGCTACTTCAGACCAACCCCTTTTAGATTTGCGTCGGGCGCAAGAGTCATTTATCCGCCGGGAAAATAGCAACAGCGCCGGGATCCGCCCACAAAGTTACTTGCGCTTTGCACTTTGACACTTGCGTTTCAGATCGTTAAAATAGGGCCCAGAGTGAGAAATAGTCGATTAAACCGTTTAAAAAGAGAACGTTTCCAGGTTGAGATTGACTCAGTAAATCTGTGGTGACAACAGTCGTGCGATAGTGTCGAGTGTATGGTTGATTTCGCTGCTCAAACGAGTGTTGTGTTCCTGCACGTGAGAGATCTTCCGTGGGAAAAGGAAATCCTGAGGTGTTGGGGAAGATTGAGCGTGAGTTAATCTGTAATATGTTATAAAAAGTTGTTGCAAGGTTAAATAACAGTTTATTTCATATATTACTGTAACATTGAGTACTTACTTTTCTTTATGTTGTGTTAGAGGGGAGAACAGAGACACGTGATATTGCACGTGCACCAGCTACCACGTGAGCTTTTTCTGTGTGCTTCAAAGTCTCAATAAGAGTGAGTTCTGATCATTTTATTCTCTTAAAGTGTTTATGAATAAGTTTAGAAGAATATTTGAACCCTGTTTCAAGTGTATACTATTTCGTTGGGTCTAATTTCTGATTGATTTGAACAGAAGGGGTCAAACTGTGGAATGTAATGTATTCATGTGGTGAAATGTGCAGATTTCTCATGTATGCTGTTCTTTATTTCTTTCATTAGGCACATACAGGTCACTACCATTGTTTTTGGCACTCATTTTATTTGTTTCTGAGATTATCAATGTGAAAACCATTTTTTTATTATTTGTTTTTGCTTTGTAAGACTCTTATCACTTTTTCTGCACTCATTGCAGGATAGTTGGACAGTTTATTTTGTTATGCCAATTCCACTTATTAATTGGAAGATTTTTCTAGAACTGCTTTTCTCCTGAACAAAAATATACATTAATGCTGTGTCTCATTTGAGGCTCAGTCAGGAATAAAAGAACCCATTTTCTTTAGATGTTATGGCTGTGTCTTATTTCCTGGCATAACGTTTGAACGGCCACATCTAATTTGGTACCAGGAGTGGGGTTCCGTTTTTGTTTGGGGGTTGGTTTATTTTTGTGATAAGAGTGCTAAAATAGTAGGGTGCAAACAATGGTAGTGGCTAAGAGCGGCTGAGTGCTATAAGGACCTGCAGAATATTGTGTGCCATCCTGAAGAGAGCTGCAGGAGGACCGAGGGCCAGCAAACCAGGACTGCTGCGTCAGATTGTGAAGGACGGTGCTTTTCGAACTGATTGTTTGAGAACTGAGACTTTCTGCAATTGCGAGTCATGGACACTGAGGGCATGGACGATGCAGCCGCCCAGGCTGAGGACATTCAAGGTGCGGGTGCTGCAGTTCCGGAAATGGACATTGAGGGAGGTAACCCCATCTCGCAGTTACAGTCACAGATCCTGGAGTTGGGACGGAGACATGATCAAGTAATGTCGACACTTTCTAACATGACTAATGTACCTGCTAGATCTTATGTGTATATCCCAAGAGAAAAACAAATTGTACCTTTCAGTGGGGATCCGGGTAAAGATTGTCAAAATGTGGATGAGTTCATTGAGGAACTTGAGAGAGTAATCAGAGTGAGGGGTTTAAACACAGAGGATCAGGTAGATTTTATCCTATCCCACTTAAGGGGTTCTGCTCTAGATGAAGTCAGGTTGTGTATGGGAGGGGAGGATAAGTTGCCTCAAGACATGTTCTCCTATTTGAGGGCAGCCTTCAGGGAAAAGCGAAGCACCCCCCAGTTGTTGCATGCATTTTATGCACGGAAACAATTAGATGGTGAAGATTTTCGTGATTATTCACACGCCCTATCCTTGCTGCTCAATGCTGCACTCCAGCAGTCACCCCATATTGTTCCAAACATGCAGCTGGCATTGAGAGATCAGTTTATAGAGGGGGTGAGGGATTCAACTCTTCGTAGGGAACTGCGTAAGGTAGTTCGAGAGCGACCCCACGCTACATTATTTGACGTCCGTGAGGAGGCCCTCATGTGGTGTTTGGAAGAGAGACGCCGTGCAGCTAATCTTGCTAGAAACCGAAACCTAGTGGGTGTGGGGGAAAATGTAGAGCATGCGAGAATGTCCGCCACCGTACCAAGTGACTTGAATGTAGCGCTGCAAGAGGTAATTAAGGTAATTACACAACAAGGGAAAGCAATCGGGGAACTTACCAATGCTGTTCGTGATCTCACGGTCCGGAGGCCCGACCAAAGAGGTGAGAGTCCTAGTAAGGCCAGGTTTAAACCAAAATACACCCGTGATGGCCAACCCATTTGTTTGAGATGCGAAGGCGTTGGACACATAGCCCGGCAATGCACTGTGCCACGCTTCCATGAAAACCCTGTGCCAGCTACACCCGAGTCCCAGAGTCTTCAGGGAAACTGTGCGCCTCCATTGCGAAGAGCCGAGCAATGAGAGGTGGCACTGATGGCTCAAAAAGTGACACCCTGACTAAAGAGCGATTCCTGGAGCGTGCAGTGGGCAAGTGCCCAGAAGTCGAAATTCACATTGGGGGGGTAGCTGTCAGGTGCCTATTGGACACTGGCAGCAATGTGAGTACTTTGACAGAGAGTTTCTTTAAAGAGCATCTTCATGGAGAAGATAAAGACATGCATTGTACGACCAAGTGGTTGAAGATCACCGCTGCCAATAGATTGCCGCTTCCCTACCTTGGGTATGTCGAGCTCGATATCCAGGTAATGGGGTTGACTATACCTGGGTGCGGGTTCTTGGTGATTCGTGGCGAGGATGATGGGGTGACCGACTCTGCACCCCCAGGCATACTTGGCATGAACATAGCGCAGCGCTGTAAACAGTTGATTCTGGCTGAGTTTGACAATTCTTTGGAAGGGACGTTAGATGCTGACTGGAGAGCCGCCTTTAACCAGGTGCAAGAGGCTATCCCAGTGGAGGCAACCGCTATGGTCCGGACGGTAGGCACACATAAGTCATATGTACCCGCAGGCTCAGTTGCTACAATTCAGGCAAAAACACACAAGGAACTGATTGGAAATAGGAGCTTAGGATTGTTTGAACCAGGTAATACATCATTGCCAGGTGGCCTGGTCCTGGTTCCTACCTTGGTGTCATCGGGTAGTCGAGTGTTCCCAGTGCAGGTAGTAAACTTGTCACCAGAGGATGTGTGGTTGCCACCTAAGTTGAAACTTGGGATACTTACCCAGGGTCGTCGCTTTGAGGGTAGCTCCTGCGATGTTTCATTCCATCGTATCTCCGCAGATCATGAAGAAGTTACTGTCCACCAGAGATCAATGACAGGGGTTGGGAGTGACCTGCAGTGTCCATTGGAGAAAGTGCAGATAGGTGGTACCCCTACACAGCAGGCAGAGCTGAAGGCACTCCTGGTGAAATACTTGGATGTGTTTGCCATCTGTGACGAAGACCTTGGTTATGCTGACCTGGTAAAACATGAGATTCCCCTGAATGATGATCTCCCTGTCTCACAGCCATACCGACGAATACCCCCAAACCAATTTGAGGAGGTAAAGGACCATATCTCCGGACTGCTCAAGAAGGGTGTCATCCGAGAAAGCTCCAGTTCATATGCATCCCCGGTGGTGTTAGTTCGTAAGTCTGATGGGAGTCTCCGGCTATGCGTGGACTACAGGAAGCTGAACTCTAAAACTAGACGTGATGCATTCCCATTGCCACGAATCGACGAGAGTCTGGATGCTTTGAG
Source organism: Phoxinus phoxinus (assembly GCF_949152265.1). Taxonomy (NCBI): domain Eukaryota; kingdom Metazoa; phylum Chordata; class Actinopteri; order Cypriniformes; family Leuciscidae; genus Phoxinus; species Phoxinus phoxinus. The sequence continues at coordinate 20,705,857 of NC_136896.1, read as the reverse complement.
CAAGGCCAAGGTGTTCTCATCTATTGATCTTGCGAGTGGCTATCACCAGGTGGCAGTTCATGAGAAGGACCGGGACAAAACAGCCTTCATTACACCCTTTGGGCTGTATGAATATCAGAGGATGCCTTTTGGACTCTGTAATGCGCCTGCAACATTCCAGCGCCTCATGCAGGGCATAATGAGTGATCTGGTCTTTCAAATGGTACTTGTATATTTGGATGATTTGCTTATCTATTCAAATACATTTGAGGGACACTTAGTGAGGCTTGAGACTGTGCTAAAAAGGTTGAGGGAGGCTGGGCTAAAGGTTAAGGTGGAAAAGTGCCATTTTCTGCAGGCCGAAGTAAAGTTCCTGGGGCATGTTGTATCAGCTCAGGGGGTGTCTACAGACCCAGACAAAGTGAGTGCAGTGAAGCAGTGGCCGATCCCTAACACTCTGAAGGAGCTGCGATCCTTTCTAGGGTTCTGCAGTTACTATCGAAGATTCATGGAGGGCTTCTCTAGGGTGGCGGGTCCGCTCCATGATGTGGTTAACACTTGTGTTCGCCAGGGGAGTGTTGTTCAGGCCAATAAGTTGCTCAAGGACTCCTGGACGACAGAATGCCAACAGGCCTTTGAGCACCTCAAGGAGAAGCTTACCTGTGCTCCAACGCTGGGTTATGCGGACTTCAGCCTACCGTTTGTGCTAGAGACCGATGCCAGTAACCTGGGATTAGGCGCTGTGCTATACCAGCAGCAAGAGGGAAGGAAAACTGTGATCGCGTATGCAAGTCGGAGGTTGAGGGGTGCAGAGCGAAATGACAGGAACTACAGCAGTATGAAGCTGGAGCTTCTGGCACTCAAGTGGGCAGTGGGAGAGAAGTTCAGGAGTTACCTGCTGGGATCTAAGTTTACTGTCTTAACAGATAACAACCCCCTGTGCCATCTCAACACAGCCAGGCTGGGCGCCGTTGAACAGAGGTGGGTTGCACAGCTTGCAGTATTCGATTTTGATGTGCAGTACCGTCCTGGTCGGTGTAACACTGCAGCCGATGCTCTCTCTAGAAGACCAGGGCTAGAGGGAATGGAGGTGGTAACTGAAGATTCGGAGTACGACGGCTGTGTGGCTATTTGCAGCGGGCTCCGCACCGGGACTGCAGTGGAGGCTGATCTGTCAGAGCTAATGGCAGGACCTAGATACATAGGGACAGGACAGCTCCAATCAGCCACGTTTGATCAAGGGAATGAAGAGGGACAACTCCTGGAAAATACCCCAACATTACCTGGATACACGAAAGATGAGCTTCGTCAGTTTCAAGAGGAAGATCCGACCATCAGCCTGCTTAAATGTTTCTGGGACAGGAAGAGGAAACCCACAAATCATGAGAGAAGAGGCTTGTCTCGACCAGTGTTGTTGTTGCTCAAGCAGTGGGATAGGATCCAAGAGAGAGAGGGGCTGTTGTTCAGAGTCATCGACGATGTGTTCAATGGGGAATGCCGACAGTTGCTGCTCCCTGCATGTCTGGTCAAGCTGGTGTTGCAAAGTGTCCATGATCAGATGGGGCATCAGGGCATTGAGAGAACGCTGGGCCTGCTCAAACAGCGTTGTTACTGGGCTGGGATGAGTGATGCTGTGGATAAGTGGGTGAAGGAGTGCCAGCGGTGTGTGTTAGCCAAAATGCCGCAGCCGAAGATACAAGCACCTTGGGCCCCGTTCTTGGCGTCGCACCCATTGGAGGTGGTCGCAATGGATTTCACCACACTAGAGCCTGCATCAGATGGGCGGGAGAATGTCTTAGTGGTAACCGATGTATTTACTAAGTTCAGCCAGGCGTTCCCCACCCGCAATCAGAAGGCGGACACTACCGCAAAGGTCCTTCTAAAGGAGTGGTTCCTCAAGTATGGTGTGCCACAGCGTCTTCACTCAGACCAGGGGAGGAATTTCGAGAGTGCTGTTATTGCAGAGCTCTGTAAACTGTACGGTGTAAGGAAATCCCGCACTACGCCACATCACCCCCAGGGAAATGCGCAATGTGAGAGATTCAACCGAACTCTGCACGATCTCTTGCGTTCATTACCACCTGATAAGAAACGGAGGTGGCCAGAGTACTTACCTGAGCTGGTGTACGCCTACAACGTAACTCCCCATTCTTCCACCGGTTACTCTCCATACTACATGCTGTTTGGAATGCAGCCACACTTACCAGTAGATGCCTTGCTGGGTCAGGAGACAGGAGGGGAGACAGAGCCTACCTGGTTGTCTGTCCATAAGGAACGGCTTCAGGATGCACACACCAGAGCACGAGAGTATGCCGAAAGAAAGGCAGCGGACCGTGTTGCCAAGCGTGAGAATGTGGTGTATTGTCCAGAGGTGGCAGTGGGTCAGCAGGTGTATTTACGATATCGTCCCCCAGGACGGAACAAGATCCAGGATGCCTGGGCACCCACAGTGTATAAGGTGGTAGAGGTGCATGGAACAACCTACACCGTGGAACCGGTGGGAGGAGGTCTGGCAAAAAGAGTGCATAGGTCAGACATCAGGCCCTGTCCAAAACCAGTTCCAGTGCCGACGCCTAGGCGAAGAGTGACACCTGTAAAAGTTCCTGCCTCGGAGTTGGTAGAAGGGATGCCTGCACTGGATGCAGAATGCGTGCTTGTGGAGGAAACCCGATGGACTAAGGAGGATCCGGTGGAACAAGTGCTTGGGAGGTTGCAGCAGCCAGTGATGCAGTCAGAGGATGATGCTGAAATAGGAGAGGAAGCGGAGAGCAATGATGAAGTACCAGTAGAGGATGAGGCGAGTGTTGTCGGACAGCTCTCTCAGCCTGAAACAGAAAGAAAGGATTCAGCATTGGATGTGGTGGTGACTAGGCCAGTTCCTGTTCCCCGAAAGCCCAGGGCAGAGAGTGCCCAGGTGGATACACCCTGTCCTTCACCACGCAGGACCCAGCGGTCTACTGCTGGGGCTCATAGCAATCCAAACAGACTGCCTAAATCGGCTTGCAATTCTGTGTCTTTCAGTCCCGATGTTCTTTCCCAAGTGTTAGCTGGAATAGTGTTGTATACATCTGGAAAACTACAAGGAGTAGTGGATGATTAAAGCATGTTTGTAGTCATCGAGGACGTTGACTGTAGGCAGGGGAGAGTGTAACCGGGGCAGGAATAGCCTGATATTTAATTAATTTCCCTGGTGAGTTGCCCTTATGTTTGCGTTGACTCAGCTGAGTGCGCTGTCCCCTTTAAGACTGTGTGCATGCGCAGATGAGAGCGAGCGCGTCAGACTGAAAGAGAGCGCAGTTTGAGACAGAGACACAGAGTGAGAAATAGTCGATTAAACCGTTTAAAAAGAGAACGTTTCCAGGTTGAGATTGACTTAGTAAATCTGTGGTGACAACAGTCGTGCGATAGTGTCGAGTGTATGGTTGATTTCGCTGCTCAAACGAGTGTTGTGTTCCTGCACGTGAGAGATCTTCCGTGGGAAAAGGAAATCCTGAGGTGTTGGGGAAGATTGAGCGTGAGTTAATCTGTAATATGTTATAAAAAGTTGTTGCAAGGTTAAATAACAGTTTATTTCATATATTACTGTAACATTGAGTACTTACTTTTCTTTATGTTGTGTTAGAGGGGAGAACAGAGACACGTGATATTGCACGTGCACCAGCTACCACGTGAGCTTTTTCTGTGTGCTTCAAAGTCTCAATAAGAGTGAGTTCTGATCATTTTATTCTCTTAAAGTGTTTATGAATAAGTTTAGAAGAATATTTGAACCCTGTTTCAAGTGTATACTATTTCGTTGGGTCTAATTTCTGATTGATTTGAACAGAAGGGGTCAAACTGTGGAATGTAATGTATTCATGTGGTGAAATGTGCAGATTTCTCATGTATGCTGTTCTTTATTTCTTTCATTAGGCACATACAGGTCACTACCATTGTTTTTGGCACTCATTTTATTTGTTTCTGAGATTATCAATGTGAAAACCATTTTTTTATTATTTGTTTTTGCTTTGTAAGACTCTTATCACTTTTTCTGCACTCATTGCAGGATAGTTGGACAGTTTATTTTGTTATGCCAATTCCACTTATTAATTGGAAGATTTTTCTAGAACTGCTTTTCTCCTGAACAAAAATATACATTAATGCTGTGTCTCATTTGAGGCTCAGTCAGGAATAAAAGAACCCATTTTCTTTAGATGTTATGGCTGTGTCTTATTTCCTGGCATAACGTTTGAACGGCCACATCTAGTATTCAAGTCATTTGTATTTAGTCTATATTGATACACCGTTTACCATTATGAAACTATCATATAGTTTGTTAAATGAAGCCCAGGCCTACTGCAGGCCTATTATGTGAAGTGTAGGCTGCAGTGCCTGACAACAACACGCGAAATGGTGACTTTATTTTTGCACACACACATTACTATTTTTTTTAAAGAAGTCCCTTATGCGCTTTAAGCCTGCATTTATTTGATCAAAAATACAGGAAAAAAAACTACAATTTAAAATAATGGTTTTCTATTTTAATATACTTTAAAAATATAATGTATTTCTGTGATGCAAAGCACACACACACATATATATATATATTATATGATATATATATATATATATCATATAATATATATATATATATATATATATGTGTGTGTGCTTTGCAGCATTAGCAGGTCTTTGTCTTCTCTCAGGTGTGAATTAGGACATTATTCATGACCTTGTTGGATCATTCACGCCTACCTGCATATTCAAACAAAAAGTGTCTTACAAAATTTAAATCAATCTATTGTTTAATGTGAACGATTTGCTCGGATGATTTTCAGATCATTTTGAAGTAAAAACTCTAGCCGACAACATCCATTAGTCAAAAGTATTGTGGGAATATGTGAAGTTGGTCGTATGTGGTCTTATATCAGAAAATTTAAGTTTGAGTTTTTTGAATAACCATGCATAAATAATATTCACTCAAAAATGCAAACATGTACATACATGTTGCTCACATTTTATGATAGCCATGTTTGTGCTAAATAGAGTGTGATAACATCTTTGCCATTAATATGTTTATAAGCAACTGAAAAAAATACAAATATCAGGGCATGTCAAAACATCTCAAGGACTCCAAAAACACCTTGGTCCCCAGAGGGTTAACTAAATCACAAACATAACTAATCTAAACACATACACACATGCAAGGGTAAAAGGGTGCGTGACAGAATGGAATCGGAAGCAGGAAATGGAACTATGGGAAAGGTCGATTTAACTATGAAAAGAACCATCAGCTAATCATTTTTAGAGCACCTCATTAAATTGATACTTGCATGGTCTGTGAAGTTGTTGAAACTTAAAAGTTGTTACTGGTTCAGTAAGTGTCAAATGTTGAAGTTGCAATCATTTTCTTCTCTGTTGGATGAAGAAGATATGATGAACTTTTACATGGTTAGTTCATCTCTGTTCTGGTTGAAAGTTTTCTCTCTCTCCATGAGCACATGGCTGAGCACATGCAGATTGTGACCTGCCGGCCATGGGCCAGAGAGGCCATGCTGGCATCCAAGGAGTGAGGAAGTCAGAAGAATAGATAGCTGCCCATTCAATTTCCAAGCGGGAAAATTCCTCTGTGATTGATTTATGATTTACGTGCTCATTTGCAGGGGCAGCTGGATTGGTTCCTGATGAAGAAACTAAGAAAGATTATTTTAATATTAATATGTTGCGCAGCTATCGACATATCATGTACACAATAATTTCGATCTTCAAAGTACCAATTTATAGAGACCGTTGACAACCATTGACCGTTGGTTCTATCATAAAATACATAATATCAAAAATAAGAATAATAGAATTAAAATACACTACACAAGACAGTAAATCATTCACACAGTTTCTGGAATGCATGTTCATTTATAGATCAGGTTGTCTATGATTAATGCAGCAAAGTCTGTATTAAAGATTGTTTCTGTCTCCCCTGTCACTGTCTTGAGCATGTGACCACATTTTTTAACAGCCATAAAACCAACTTATCTGATCGTGGTCATGGTAACCAAGACCTTCTTGCACTCACTGGGGGATGGGACCACAGATCCCAGAGTGAGTTTTAAAGATTGTTTGGTACATATACCAAATTACTGTGTCTGATTTTTCTCAGTCGTTACACCTGCCTCATGATGCCATATCGGACAGTGCAGAACTCTGGATTTCACAAGGCCAAACAGACATCCAGGAATCGACATTGGGGCTCCTCTGGAACATCAGTCTGACACAATCTCCTACAAATATCGTGCCAAGGACAGTAGTGAGACCACCATGCGCAACATAAATATAATCGTAGCCAGTATGACCCGTTAGGTTACCTCATTCCTTATACCACTTGTGCCAAGATCATCGTACAACACCTGTGGGACAAAAAACTGATTGGGATGATCCACACTTGCCCACAGATCTGCTATAAACCTGTACTGAATGGGAGGAGGAGCTACCAGTCCTACAGAATATTGTTCTTCCTCAGTGTTACTGTAGCCCCACCAAGGACACAGAAACGAGCCTAAGAGACATACATGTTTTCTGTGATGCCTCCGAACGTGCTTATGGCTCTGTGCTTCTATTCTACTGTGGGTTTACAATTACTTTAATCAGGAATGGCAGGTAATTGTATAAGGCGTGCAACTGGCAGAGTGTAAGTGTAAGCCGAGTCAAAGCTTCGACCGGGAAGTCGCTGGTGCCAAGGACTGCCTTTCTTTAAAGATCCAGCCAATCTGTGGCCCGAATGCCCCAGTCCAGTTTGATATAGACAATAATGAACTTCGCTAGACTGGTTCCAGTACTCGTCTGTGTACTACTCTGTCCAAAACAGCCTCCACGCCAACAAAAACCTTTCTTGAAGCCATTGTCCAAGGACAAAACACTCCAACCAGTTGTAAAAAGCACGCAATAACTCGAAAAAACACTGCCCACTGTACAACTACTTACATCGAGTTCATTAGCAACTGTCACAGTCTTCGTCTGCACCTGTCTGTCTTAGTCTGCACTACTTCTTCTTCTTCTTCTTCTTTTTGATTAATGGCAGATTGCAACCATGACTATAAGGTGCATACCGCCACCTACTGTACAGGAGTATGTAACATGAGCTATATTGTGACTATATCATAAAAAAAAAAAAAAAAAAAAAAATAGTCTGCACTACACTTCCCAGAATCCTTCTTATCTCCACACCTGAACTCACTCCCTCAATCATCCACCTGTTCAGTCCATCTTCATCACCTGTGTCTTGTTAATTACCTTCATCTGTGTCACCACCTGGTTTTTGTTCATCAGTGTCAGTATTTAGTTTGCTTCTGTTCAGTCTGTCCATGTTTATGTTACAGTGTATTGGGAGTGTTACCCTTCTGCCTGTACCAGTTTTGTGTGAGTTTATTAAAGTAAAAGTTTGAATTGGAGCTTTGTGCCTCTGCCTTTCTTCACCCGCACCATACCCGTGACAGAAGGACCGACCAAGAAAGTAATGGAGGAGGACGCTATGGAGGCATTTCTGTTTGATCCGAATGGGAGTTCATTGGAGCAGTTTGTTGAAGTTTAGCCCAGAGCTTCCTTCGCCGCTGGTCCCGTCCAGCCCAGAGCTTCCTTCGCTGCTGGTCCCGTCCAGCCCAGAGCTTCCAGAGCCGCTGGTCCCGTCCAGCCCAGAGCTTCCTTCGCCGCTGGTCCCGTCCAGCCCAGAGCTTCCTTCGCCGCTGGTCCCGTCCAGCCCAGAGCTTCCTTCGCCGCTGGTCCCGTCCAGCCCAGAGCTTCCTTCGCCGCTGTTCCCATCCAGCCCAGAGCTTCCTTCGCCGCTGGTCCTGTCCAGCCCAGAGCTTCCTTCGCCGCTGGTCCTGTCCAGCCCAGAGCTTCCAGAGCCGCTGGTCCCGTCCAGCCCAGAGCTTCCAGAGCCGCTGGTCCCGTCCAGCCCAGAGCTTCCAGAGCCGCTGGTCCCGTCCAGCACAGAGCTTCCAGAGCCGCTGGTCCCGTCCAGCCCAGAGCTTCCAGAGCCCGAGAGGTCTTCACCGCCGTGGTCGCCCGAAGGTCCTACTGCTCCGCCATGGTCACGCCCACGTCCTGCTCCGCCCTGGCCGCCTGCGCGTCCTGCTCCACCCTGGCCGCCTGCGCGTCCTGCTCCGCCCTGGCCGCCAAACAAGGCCTGCTCCGCCCTGGAGGCTTCCTGCTCCAGATCGGCCACCCCTTCATCAGCCTCCAGGGCGACCCACCCGCCCACCACCCCACCCCTTTGATGTTCTACGGCGCGAGGTCGCGCCTTGTTGAAGGGGGGCGTTATGTCACAGTCTTCGTCTACACCTGTCTGTCTTAGTCTGCACTACACTTCCCAGAATCCTTCTTGTCTCCACACCTGAACTCACTCCCTCAATCATCCACCTGTTCAGTCCATCTCAATCACCTGTGTCTTGTTAATTACCTTCATCTGTGTCACCTGGTTTTTGTTCATCAGTGTCAGTATTTAGTTTGCTTCTGTTCAGTCTGTCCATGTTTATGTTACAGTGTATTGGGAGTGTTACCCTTCTGCCTGTACCAGTTTTGTGTGAGTTTATTAAAGTAAAAGTTTGAATTGGAGCTTTGTGCCTCTGCCTTTCTTCACCCGCACCATACCCGTGACAGAAGGACCGACCAAGAAAGTAATGGAGGAGGACGCTATGGAGGCATTTCTGTTTGATCCGAATGGGAGTTCATTGGAGGAGTTTGTTGAAGTTTAGCCCAGAGCTTCCTTCGCCGCTGGTCCCGTCCAGCCCAGAGCTTCCTTCGCCGCTGGTCCCGTCCAGCCCAGAGCTTCCTTCGCCGCTGGTCCCGTCCAGCCCAGAGCTTCCAGAGCCGCTGGTCCCGTCCAGCCCAGAGCTTCCAGAGCCGCTGGTCCCGTCCAGCCCAGAGCTTCCAGAGCCGCTGGTCCCGTCCAGCCCAGAGCTTCCAGAGCCCGAGGGGTCTTCACCGCCATGGTCGCCCGAAGGTCCTACTGCTCCGCCATGGTCACGCCCACGTCCTGCTCCGCCCTGGCCGCCTGCGCGTCCTGCTCCACCCTGGCCGCCAACAAGGCCTGCTCCGCCCTGGAGGCTTCCTGCTCCAGATCGGCCACCCCTTCATCAGCCTCCAGGGCGCCCACCCGCCCACCACCCCACCCCTTTGATGTTCTACGGCGCGAGGTCGCGCCTTGTTGAAGGGGGGCGTTATGTCACAGTCTTCGTCTGCACCTGTCTGTCTTAGTCTGCACTACACTTCCCAGAATCCTTCTTGTCTCCACACCTGAACTCACTCCCTCAATCATCCACCTGTTCAGTCCATCTTCATCACCTGTGTCTTGTTAATTACCTTCATCTGTGTCACCTGTTTTTTTTTCATCAGTGTCAGTATTTAGTTTGCTTCTGTTCAGTCTGTCCTTGTCGGTCCTTGTTTATGTTACAGTGTATTGGGAGTGTTACCCTTCTGCCTGTACCAGTTTTGTGTGAGTTTATTAAAGTAAAAGTTTGAATTGGAGCTTTGTGCCTCTGCCTTTCTTCACCCGCACCATACCCGTGACAGCAACACCGTGCACGAGCGTGAATCCCGCGACATCCGCCTTTGATCTCGTAGGTGTCTTATCCACTGCGAGAAGAGATATCTGTCCGTCTTGCCTGCACTTTTTTCACTCCTTTCCTCATTGCAGCCGCCTACTCTCGCATACATTTCAGGCGAGGCAAGGCGCATCTCAAACATGCCTATACTCAGCTTTTATGACGTATGACGCAATACGTGATGACGTCATCAAAAATCGCGGCTAACAAAAGCAACCAAAACTAAGGAGAATAAGAGTATTTGCCTGCATCGCATGTTTTGATCTGGACATCGGTGACATATTACAGTGTCATTTGGCCATGCATGCTCACAGACATGTGAAAATGGTCTCATTTTGAATAAAACAACCTAAGGAACGAGCTGATATAGGCTAGTAGCTCCATTGAGGCTGATAGCTCCATAGATATACATAATAAAGGTTAGATGTCTTACGACGGAGTCTCTAACGTCATCATGTTAACGTCATCATCTTGTCACAGCTTTCTGGTGGACTCTGTGGTATCTGATGTAAGGGGAGTGATCTGCACGAACACAAATACTCTTATCTCGCTGAAATCTTGACTGATTTACAAACGGTTTGGTTTCTTACAAACGTTATTAACGTTGCTATAATTCTGGATGCTTGAACATGTTGAAATTGCAGCTTTTCTTTTAGTAAAAACTACTTAAGTGCAGCATAGTGCACGGCTACTTGCGCAAGCTATTAAGGCTGAGACCACAATCAAGCTGTTCAATTATATAGGTTTTAGACACCAATAACGATTTTATTATATCTAATCGTTTGTCTAAATTACAATCTTTGTGGATGTGGTTGTTGTTATTAGCTGGCTAATAATGGTCTAAAGTACTCATATTTCATTCTATATTGATCTGCTTTTGCACACAGCTTCACAAGACCTGGTGCTATGGCTCAGTTGTGTTTTTAAAGTCATATCACGTGACCTAGAGGGCAAAAATTTGGTCAGTTCAGAGATGCTTGTTATCCGGCAGAAAGAAAAAACTATATTCTATAAAGTGTATGTATATATATATATATATATATATATATATATATATATATATATATATATATATATATATAGCCTATATATTAGTAGCCTAAATATTTATTTAACATAAATAACATAAATGTTATTTTCATATGGAAGTCCATGGTTATAATTATTCATAAGTATGCAGTGTCATAACTACTGTACATCTCTGACGTTTATAACAAACCAAACCGTTTGAAAATCGGTAGAAAATTTAGCAAGTTATGGTTATTTAAAAAGTACATGCACCACAGTTACGAGTGAGCGAGATGGTCGCCAGGTCGACCTCCATTGGCCAGCAGAGGCATCTAGCCTTTATTATGTATATCTATGATGAGTAGCTTCACATGGAGTTATTGATTCGAGCAGGAATATGACTCATGCGTTTGCTTGTTCAAAATAATCGATTCCGTTTTCGTGATTCTTTGGATAATAATGTTAATGTAAAATGTTGGATCGGTGAAATAAACTGCAAACTTGGTGAGTTTGTGTGATATAAATATGAAATTTAATATCATGAATATGATTTTCTCAAGGGGGGTCGGGGGGGGGGGGGGGGGGTGAATTGGGGTTGGCAGGAAAGCTGGGGTTCTAAGCTTTCAAACATTACCATATAGGCCCCATTTGTAAACACTGCATGGTTCAAGTGACCCAATTCCGATTTTTTACTCTCATGTGGCACAGATCGGATATGACCGGCGAACGTGTAAGCAGGAAAAAAGCACATGGATTCCGATTTTCTCAGATCGGTTACAGGCCTCACTCATATGTGGAAATAAATCGGATATGAATCGGATACGTGCATTTGCGTGTGCCACGTAAGCAGACAAATCGGATATTCCCCAGTAAATGCGAGTCGTACGTCATTAAAAAGGGGTCAACTCAGATAACTGTGATCAACTTATCAATGGCGCGATGGAGGACGAAGGCTCAACACAGTGGAGTGTTTCTCCGCCTTACGAGACCAATGTTTTGCTGACCTTTAAAAATAGTGCGGAAAGTAAAGCACCGGATAATTAGAGATGTACGGATGAGCTCCAACGTCACCCGAATCCACAGCCAAAAAACAAATCATCCACCCCTCACTCACCCGCACCAATAATATTCTCTGATTTAGGTATCCGCACCCGTTGGTCAAATTACTATTATTCTTATGTGTTGTAACGCGTGAGGATAAATTGATTATTATCACCTTCAACGGCGGACTCGGCGACGGTTGATGCGCGCATCTCTGGTATAATAGGCTACACTAATGAGTGAGCACTGGTTTTAAATGAACATTTCTTTAAAACAAAATTTATTTGACAGAATTTCATTTTCTTAATGGCATAAACAGGCTTTACTCCCTTGAAACTTAAACTGGAATGGAACATGCTCATATTTTAGAGAATGTAGTAAATATTTTCGTTAATAAAGATTTATCATATCCACCCGAAATTAATCAGAATGTTATTTTTATTTGCCTACTTGACATATCTTTACTTAATTTTCCGGGTCAGAACGTCTTTCATTGAAGTAAAAGAATTGAAAGTGGGGGGGGGGGATCACATTATGAAATATATTTTTTTTCTCCAAAACATGTTGGCCACAATTATTGCCACCCATTTATTAAATACTTTTTGGAATCTCCTTTTGACAAGATAACAGCTCTGAGTCTTCTCCTATAATGCCTGATGAGTTTGGAGAACACCTGACAAGAGATCAGAGACAATTCCTAGCGGGCCGCCAGACGCGGCGCCAGGAAGTATTGAGTGATATCAGGTCACGCGATGTAAAGAATTGCTTTACGGCAAAAAGAAATCTGCTAAAATTATGTAATTATTGCGCTCCCTCACGCTGTTTGAACTCAAATGAAGAAGATTTCACGAGTTCACACTTACATATAATTTGAAGGGGTAAAGTTTAATGCGTATTTGGCGTGCTGTCCGGAGGGAGGGCTCCGAGCTGAGAGTTCGGCCCGAACCCAGAGTACTCCCCCCGTATGTAAGTGTTTAGGACTAGAAGCGTGGAGAAGGGGTGGTGGAGGGATGCTGCAAAATTGTCAATGAAATGAGGTGAGACTGCTGAGTGTATAATTAATAATAATAATTCATTACATTTACATAGCGCTTTTCTGGACACTCAAAGCGCTTTACATAGAAGGGGGGAATCTCCTCAACCACCACCAATGTGCAGCATCCACCTGGATGATATATACCTCTTACCATTGATTGCTGAGTGCTCTCCACTTGTGTTAATTATCTGTGTTAATTATCTGAACGTGCTCCTCCCGAACCGTGTTAATAAAACATAATTTCACGAGTTCACACTTACATATAATTTGAAGGGGTAAAGTTTAATGCGTATTTGGCGTGCTGTCCGGAGAGAGGGCTCCGAGCTCAGAGTTCGGCCCGAACCCAGAGTACTCCCCCCAAATGGCTAAAGAGCAGAGGACAGCCGCCGGACTAAAGACCCCCCAAATGAGTGCCGAGTTTGGCGGCCTGGATACTTGACCGGGGAGGCCCGTAATGGTGGCTCACTGCCTGGACTGACGGCCCCTGTTGGTCTGCGAACAGGGAGCGGTTGTAGTTTTTTTTTTACAATGAACGATCAGGAGAATTTGCGCTTTTCCGCTAAGCCCAAATCCTCGCTGGACAGAGAGAGGAAACAGAGGAAAAATGAGTGCTTGCCCAGGAGATTTTCTCGCACCGCATTCACTGTGAGACCAAATGCTTGCTGGATGAAAGAGAAAACGTAAGTGCTCTACTGGGAAAGTTCTCACTCCGTCCGCTGTGAGACCAAATGCTCGCTGGAAAGAGAAAACGTAAGTGCTCTACTGGGAAAGTTCTCACTCCGTCCGCCGTGAGACCAAATGCTCGCTGGAAAGAGAAAACGTAAGTGCTCTACCGGGAAAGTTCTCACTCCGTCCGCTGTGAGGCCAATGCTCGCTGGACAGAAAGAGGAAACTGAAAGAGGAAAAATGAGTGCTTGCCCAGGAGATTTTCTCACACTGCATCCGCTGTGAGACCAAATGCTCGAAAGAGAAAACGTAAGTGCTCTACTGGGAAAGTTCTCACTCCGTCCGCTGTGAGACCAATGCTCGCTGGACAGAAAGAGGAAACTGAAAGAGGAAAAATGAGTGCTTGCCCAGGAGATTTTCTCATATTGCATCTGCTGATACCAAGTGCTCGCTGGATGAAAGAGAAAACGGAAGTGCTCTACTGGGAAAGTTCTCACTCCGTCCGCTGTGAGACCAATGCTCGCTGGACAGAAAGAGGAAACTGAAAGAGGAAAAATGAGTGCTTGCCCAGGAGATTTTCTCACACTGCATCCGCTGTGAGACCAAATGCTCGCTGGATGAAAGAGAAAATGTAAGTGCTCTACTGGGAAAGTTCTCACTCCGTCCGCTGTGAGACCAATGCTCGCTGGACAGAAAGAGGAAACTGAAAGAGGAAAAATTAGTACTTACCCAGGAGATTTTCTCACATTGCATCCGCTGATACCAAGTGCTCGCTGGATGAAAGAGAAAACGAAAGTGCTCTACTGGGAAAGTTCTCACTCCGTCCGCTGTGAGACCAATGCTCGCTGGACAGAAAGAGGAAACTGAAAGAGGAAAAAATGAGTGCTTGCCCAGGAGATTTTCTCACACTGCATCCGCTGTGAGACCAAATGCTCGCTAGATGAAAGAGAAAACGTAAGTGCTCTACTGGGAAAGTTCTCACTCCGTCCGCTGTGAGACCAATGCTCGCTGGACAGAAAGAGGAAACTGGAAGAGGAAAAATGAGTGCTTGCCCTGGAGATTTTCTCATGCTGCATCCGCTGTGAGACCAAATGCTCACTGGATGAAAGAGAAAACGTAAGTGCTCTACTGGGAAAGTTCTCACTCCGTCCGCTGTGAGACCAATGCTCGCGGGACAGAAAGAGGAAACTGAAAGAGGAAAAATGAGTGCTTACCCAGGAGATTTTCTCACATTGCATCCGCTGATACCAAGTGCTCGCTGGATGAAAGAGAAAACGAAAGTGCTCTACTGGGAAAGTTCTCACTCCGTCCGCTGTGAGACCAATGCTCGCTGGACAGAAAGAGGAAACTGAAAGAGGAAAAAATGAGTGCTTGCCCAGGAGATTTTCTCACACTGCATCCGCTGTGAGACCAAATGCTCGCTAGATGAAAGAGAAAACGTAAGTGCTCTACTGGGAAAGTTCTCACTCCGTCCGCTGTGAGACCAATGCTCGCTGGACAGAAAGAGGAAACTGGAAGAGGAAAAATGAGTGCTTGCCCAGGAGATTTTCTCATGCTGCATCCGCTGTGAGACCAAATGCTCACTGGATGAAAGAGAAAACGTAAGTGCTCTACTGGGAAAGTTCTCACTCCGTCTGGATGAAAGAGAAAACGAAAGTGCTCTACTGGGAAAGTTCTCACTCCGTCAGCTGTGAGACCAATGCTCGCTGGACATAAAGAGGAAACTGAAAGAGGAAAAAATGAGTGCTTGCCCAGGGAGATTTTCTCACACTGCATCCGCTGTGAGACCAAATGCTCGCTAGATGAAAGAGAAAACGTAAGTGCTCTACTGGGAAAGTTCTCACTCCGTCCGCTGTGAGACCAATGCTCGCTGGACAGAAAGAGGAAACTGAAAGAGGAAAAATGAGTGCTTGCCCAGGAGATTTTCTCATGCTGCATCCGCTGTGAGACCAAATGCTCGCTGGATGAAAGAGAAAACGTAAGTGCTCTACTGGGAAAGTTCTCACTCCGTCCGCTGTGAGACCAATGCTCGCTGGACATAAAGAGGAAACTGAAAGAGGAAAAAATTAGTGCTTGCCCAGGGAGATTTTCTCACACTGCATCCGCTGTGAGACCAAATGCTCGCTAGATGAAAGAGAAAACGTAAGTGCTCTACTGGGAAAGTTCTCACTCCGTCCGCTGTGAGACCAATGCTCGCTGGACAGAAAGAGGAAACTGAAAGAGGAAAAATGAGTGCTTGCCCAGGAGATTTTCTCATGCTGCATCCGCTGTGAGACCAAATGCTCGCTGGATGAAAGAGAAAACGTAAGTGCTCTACTGGGAAAGTTCTCACTCCGTCCGCTGTGAGACCAATGCTCGCTGGACAGAAAGAGGAGACAGGAAAGAGGAGATTGAGGTGTTTTTATTATTATTATTATTATTTTTTTTTTTTTTTTTTTATTTACCCGATGAGGGTTTGGTGAGCTTTTTTTAATGTGGAACCTGTTGGTCCTGATATAGCTTTGGAAAGCATCGGAGGA
Source organism: Phoxinus phoxinus (assembly GCF_949152265.1). Taxonomy (NCBI): domain Eukaryota; kingdom Metazoa; phylum Chordata; class Actinopteri; order Cypriniformes; family Leuciscidae; genus Phoxinus; species Phoxinus phoxinus. Next base: position 20,690,036 of record NC_136896.1, on the reverse strand, counting down.
CCATCTCCCAAGGGCTTGAATCTGCTGTTGGGAGAGGCCTTTTTGGGCTGCTGAAGTTGCTGCCCCGATGCGGAATGAGTGACTTGAAAAATTCTTTGCTGGAATGCCTGACTGTTGGAGAACAGATTTGAGATGTTTCTGGAACCAAAAACGTGTCACGGGTTTTTTGAATTCGTCTACGAACAGGGGTTCCAGAGGAGATTTAGCCTGGGAACTTCTCCATTGCAGATATGCCAGAATTGACTGGTATGGTTGGATTTGCGAAGCGAGGTTGAAAATGTAGATGAAATTACCTTTTTTGGTTTGGTCAGTTTTACTTTGTTTAATCAAATATAAAATGGTTTCGCCGTCTAGTACTGATAAGTCTGAGATGGTGGGGTGGATTTTTGGGTCGAATTTAGAAGTGATGGCGAGTTCCGAGCATCTAAGAAAACCAAAAAAGGCTAGGATAAACATGGCATCGAGTGTGCGAGCGGTACTGATGGGCTGGTAGCCTGAGCGGAGGGCCTGAATACATTTGGTGAGAATGTCTAGCGTTATGGGTTGTCTAGTGTCGGGGCGGGTGGGCTGGGATCTTTGAATCCCTTTAATCAGGAGGGATGTTTGTGAATTGTTTATCTCCGTGGAAGGAGCGCCGTACATCAATTTATGGAAAAACTGGATGCCGCTCAAATAGCCTTTAATGGACCCGACTTGTAGACCCTTAATGATGTAAAGGTGGGAGATAAAAGAGGTGATTGAAAGAAGAGAAAAATCAGGGAAAGGCAAGTTATAAGAGACATGGAATGTTTTAAAACATCTCCAAGCAGTAACGTAGGATTGAAGAGTCCTGGGAGATACTGCTTGGAGGATGGTGTCGAGTGATGCGTCGAGCAACGGTTTTAACGGGTGGGTTACGGGAATATTAGTTCTGAATAGCGAGGAACTGGAGTTGGGAATTGATCCGCCTCTGGAGCCAGCATCCTGAATTTCTGAGAGGATCTGAGCGCGGATGGATTGGGAAACTGGTGGGGGTTCCATAGCAACTGCGTTGGACGGCACGGGCATTGGAGTGGCTGTAAAGAGAGAATACAGTGATTTAGTTTGTATGATAGAGCTGGGAAGGGTATAATCCATGGCTGCGAATGGAAGCGGTGCCCTTGCAATTAGATGACCTGCTGAAAATTGAAAAGGAAAGTTAGTTAGAGGATGTGAGCGATGATAGAAAGCACTGTGAGCTTGAGCTGAAAACGGAGGCGGGCCCGCGCTCGTTTGAGCTACTGGAGCTGCAGGCCACTGGAAATGGGCGTGGTTGTAACCTGTGGGATAGAACTGTTGACATTGTTGGGTCTGTGATGGTAGCGGCGATAGCTTCGCGCTAGTGTCTGCAACGGGAGCTGGAGGCCACTGAAAAGGAAAAGGGTTATGAACAGCGGCAGAATAAAACTGAGCGGCTGTGGGGAGGCCGCTGGGCCCGACTGCATACGGCGCTGCGGCAGCGGAAGCAGAGGTGGAGGGCTGTGCCTCATCAAAAGGTGGTAGTGGACCTGCCATGGCGAAATCTGGAGCTTGACCCAGGCTCGCTGAGGGCCTGTTGCTGCGGCGACTCGATGGCCGAAGCGAGCCGCGTCCTGTGCGGGAAGACGACGGTGGTGACTGGGCAGGCGAATTTTGAGTCCTGCGGGCTTTGCTCTGCCTGTGGGTCGTCTTGGGAGTAGACTGAAGGGAGACATACAGAGCATACAGCTCCGCTTTACTCATTTTCCTCGAAGCTTGTAAGTCTGAGTTGCCCAGCGGTTGCCTCAGTCCAGCTACGGTCCATTTCCCGATGGGTGGGATCGTCGGGACGGCTGAGCGGTAGGAGGAAGCTGGGGAAGAAGATGGGAGTCTTGCCGGGAGCGGCGAAGACTGGTCTCGGCGTCTGGTTGAGCGCTGGGCTGTTCGGGCCGGTGTGCGGCCGCGAGGAGAAGCCGGGGGCTCAAGTGCGACGACCGGCGTAGGAGGGATGACCGTGGGATCGGCGGAGTGCGAAGGTGCATTCCTGGTGATGTTTACGTCTCCGTCGGAAGAGGAGCTTGTTTGAGACATAGCTGCTAGTATGCTGCAAAACTGTCAATGAAATGAGGTGAGACTGCTGAGTGTATATATACCTCTTACCATTGATTGCTGAGTGCTCTCCACTTGTGTTAATTATCTGTGTTAATTATCTGAACGTGCTCCTCCCGAACCTTGTTAATAAAACATCATGTTGTAAAGAATGTCCCATCTGCTTTGATGTCGTTGATCTACTAGCCTCTGGTATCTGAGAGTCGACAATAATTTTTTCCACAGTGTTGTCAAATATAAATTTCAGAGCTGTAGGGGGAGCTCTATAGAGAAACCTGTGAGCAAAAAGCGAGAATACAGCGAAGAAATTCCCGAACCTGCATAGCCCTGCTTTAAATTGTACACATGGGGTACTTTTTATCCTTGTGTGCACCAAACCCATCTAGCGTGTTTGCTGCCAAAAAGCATTTTTTTTAGTTTCATCTGACCACAGAACCCTGTGCCTTTTGAAGTTTCAGTTATATCTAACAACTGAATTTGCTGGAGTTTGTTTTTGGATGAGCGAGGAGGACTTTTCTTGAAACCCTCCCAAACAACATGTGGTGATTTAGGGGTGGTTTGATTTTTTTATAGGCTTTCTGACCCCAAGACTCAACTAATCTCTGCAATTCTCCATCTGTGATCCTTGAAGAGTCTTTGGCCATTCAAACTTTCATCCTTACCGTCCATTAAGGCAATATAGACACACGTTCTCTTCCTGGCAGATTCGTAACATCTTTGGTTGATTGGAACTTCTTAATTATTGCCCTGATGGTCAAAATGGGTATTTTCAATTCTTTAGCTATTTTCTTACAGCCATTTTTTTCTATTTTGTGATGCTCAACAATCTTTTGATGCAGAACTATATTCTTTGGTTTTACTCATTGTGATGGATGATTAAGGGAATTTGGCCTTTGTGTTTCCTTTACAGGTTTACAGGGGGGAGCTTTACAGGGGGTATGGCTTATCTAAATGAGATGTAAATGAGCCCTATTGTCACTCCCAACAGCAGAGAGAGGTGAGAACTCCATAATCTTTAGAGGCCGTTTTCTCCACTTTGAGCTTTTTTGAGTGCCTACCTTCAAATGGCCACTACTTCTCCAAATATTATCAGATTTCCATGTGCTACACATCATTAGAAAGCTTGGAGACTACACTTTCAGAATCTGTGAATAACTCAAAATGCCCCAGAACCGACTTGTGTACCGTGATCGGTCACAAATTTCATCATCGTCTACCTTAAGTAAGGCAGATTAATAAAATTGTTGAATATTAGATGTCTCCAACTAAGCAAGCCAAGACAACCAGATCCGGGCCGTATCCAGATCAGATGGTGGACCTGCGCCTGGACCCATCCACAAAACATCCCTGAAGTGCCAGCCTCATCAGCCCTGTGAAGGCACTTTCACGACAGCCATCAGCACTGATCCTCAACAAACTTGTATCCATACCGGCGTGATGACTCCGACTTCCAACTAGATGGAACTGGATAAATATTCTAAATGTTCTGATCCAATCTGACTTCTGACCTGTAATGCTGCCTTACTTAAGGTGGACGATGACGCAATTTTCTTCTAGAAACAAACTTTGTTGTATTATTTTCATGTTATCACTGTGAAGCTGCTTTGATACAATCTGTATTGTAAAAAGCGCTACAGTATATAAATAAAGGTGACTTGACTTGAATAGGGAGTTGGATTTTTTAGCGTGACTAAAAAATCCCAGCAGTCTGTTTGACAGCTGGATACAGTAAGGGGAATCAGAGAGAGTAGGGAGGATAGATCGATGTCTGCACATGCGAGAATCTGAAATCGGATGTTGTATGCCACTGGGGGTGGCTCTGAGGTGACGGAGTTCTGTAGGACATGCAGCAGTTTTGCAGTGAAAAGTGTGTATTGTGAATCAGACTAAAAAGGAGAGTTGGGAGGGAGAGAAGCCAGGCCATGGTTTTTAAAAATATACCATGTGAGCCTGTGTCGCTAGCAGAGGTGGAAAGTCCAGGTTCAGAAAGTAAAAGTCCTCCTCAGTATTTTGTTCCAATCACCTGGATTTGCTAATTAGCACAGTTTTTCAGCCAGGAGATAGAACTAATTAGTGAAATCAGCTGACTGAGTTCATGGGTGGAATAAACATATGGCAGGACTTTTACTTTCTGACCCCTGGACTTTCCACCTCTGGTCGCTAGCTTCTACTGTTGAAACTGTAGGCCACGGGAAAGGGGAGGGGTTAGAAACAGCAGAGGGAAAGTGCTGAGACGCCTGGGCCTGCGCTGTTAGCAGAGGCAGCCTCACGCTAACATCTGCTGCAAGAACTGGAGGCAACGGAAAGGGGAGAGGGTTGGAGATTTCAGGAGGGAAAGGTAAATATTGGGAGGCTAAGGGGAAGTCAAGTGGGCATTGTGATGTGAGGCGTGATGACGGGGGGAGCCACGGTAACGGGCTGAGTAGAAGGAAAAGTCTAGTAAGGTTTTGCAGTGGCGGAATCAGTGGCATGGCCAAGGCTTGCAGAAGACCTGCTGCTGTGGTCCGGTGCTCGAAAAGGGCCTGGCCTTGCGCAGGAGGAGGACAGTGATGTTGTGAGATGTGAGTTTGGATTCTTAGCTTGATCTCTTAGCTGCTTTGGAGGCTAAAGTGGACTTAGGAGAAGAGGATAGCTGACTGCAAAGAGAGGTAGCCTATAGGCCGTAAAGCTGTGCTTCGTTCAATCTCAGAGAGAACTGCATGTGTTAATCAGCACTTGTTTCAATCCTAGTACTGTCAACTTTTCAATGGAGGGTATCATTGGGAAAGCCGAAAGATAGGAGGACAACGGGGAGGAAGGTGGATGTCTCAATGGAGGGGGTGAGGGTAGTCCTCCGTTGCCTGAGGCTTGGCGGCGGTGTCAGGTGAAAAAGTGGTATTGGGGCCGGCAGATTGCGTCGGAGGATCCGGGGAGAAGCAGGACTCTCGTCATCAGACAGGAAGAGCTTGATCTCAGACATGATAGCAATCGGGAGTTGATTATCGAACGTACTCCTCCTGAACTTTGTTCATAAAACATAATTTGCAGAGATTTGTTTGTGTAAATAGAACAGTTTTAATAAAGCTGATAGCTATCCAATCAGTAAAAATGCATTTAGTGACCAGGTGTAAACAAGCCAATAGATAGGTGAAACAATGTATGCCATTAAAGTGCCGCAAGAGCAGTTCGAAAGCAGTCAGCTGGCTCAGTCAGTGCAGTTTCTCCAGAGCAGCTGCACAAGCCTTGATAACAACACCGCTGTTTCATAAATGGCAGTGTAAACCGATGACAATGATCTTGTGTGTTTTCTATTTACTCTGACACCTTCAGTTCCTAATGCTCACAAATACTTGTTTTATAACAGTAAAAACTAGTAATGAGCGATATAAACGATATGCGATATAAACGATACAAAATTGGCCTACGATAGAGATTTTAATTCTATTGCACTATCGCGATAATGCATGTTGATGACGCAATCTACCCGTGAAATTTAGAGCCACGAGCTGCAACCGGCTGAAACGCATCATATTCGTCGTCATCTTGAGTAAACATGGCTGAAAGCGAAACGGAGGAGCTGGTGGAAAAGATCGGTGCAACATCCATTATTTGGACTTGGTTCGGATTTAAGCCGTCCGACGAGCAGCAGCAAACTATACAGAGTGTGTGGGGCAACAGTTCGGTAACACACACGAGTCACGACTAATCTGTTCTACCACCTCAAAACGAAACATGTCACTGAATACCAGCGCGTATTCACAAAATAGTGGTGTAAACACAAAATCTCTGCGTGTGCCCAATTTTAAGATTCGTTGTTGTGTTGCTTTTTAATCAGTTTTTCTGCTCTTTGCATCTTTTGTGTCCTTTAAAAAAATAGCCAAACTAAAACTACATTTGATTTGGAGTGCCTTCTGCACTGTTTTGCACTTTTTACTGTCTATGGCATGGCACTACTGTAAATAAACTTTTATACTTGAAGCATTTTCTTTAGTTGACGTATAACTTACAGGTGAAACTCGAAAAATTAGAATATCATGCAAAGGTAAAAGGTGAAACTAATATATTATATAGACTCATTACATGCGTTCGCTGCGTTCGTCTGAAACGCAAAGGAGGAGGTGTTGCTGTAATTTATAGTAATATTTTCAAAACCACTAAGAAATCTAGTTGTAAATATAATTCTTTTGAAGTGTTGGTGCTTAAAGGGCACCTATTATGGAATTTTGAAATTGACCTTTCATGTAGTGTGTAACAGATCTAAGTGAACAAAAACATCCTGCAAAGTTTGAAATATGAAAGTGCACCGTATATAAAGTTATTGTCTTTCAAAAGTGAGAGTCGACTCTGAGTCATTTTTATGAATCGTTAGAAGACCGAAGCTTTTTCTCTGACTAGATGACGTCAACTTGTCAAGTTATTTGAATACGATACACCCACTTATTGCGCTCCAAGGCCAGGGAAAATAGCATGGCGACGAGACGCTTCTGAAGTGCGGCTCAAAAGCAAACTTTTTTAATCTGCCCAAGGAGGAGCATTTGAAGACTAAGTGGCTTCAATTCACTATACCACAGAAGTATAGTCCGAGCCTTGTGCTTTGTTCGCGTCATTTTGAAGACGATTGCTTTTTAAATGCAATCAAACTTGGATTCGCGAGCCGGCTGATATTGAAGGAAGGTTCAGTTCCAAGTGTATTTGCATCAGCTTCCTCCTCCGTATCACAACCTGTAAGTGTTATTAATAATTGTTGCTTTTATGTTTTATGTAGCATGCTTGATAATTATTTTGTTTGTTGTGTAAGCACCGTTTAGCTTCTGTCTTCAATGACAATTGTATTGAGATGTGACGTGTTTGTCGTTGTTTTCGGAGTTGTCTTAAAGAATAGAATAATACCTCGTAGTAACGTAACTGCATTTTTTTTTTTTGTAAAAACGTTATGTTTATGCATCGGGCTAACGCAAACAAAGACTGATTGTGCTTTTACAATATGAACTCTGGGCTATGCTCGCTAACATAACATTAAATTCTTTATCTTATTTTTCGTTTTTTACTACAAACTATAAAGCAGTGGACTATAATCATTATTATAATACAATTTAATTGATAAAAGCATCATTGCACTCCGTGTTAAAAATAAGTATTATCTCTGTAAACACTGCTGGGTCATCTGACCAATCAACGCAGATTAGCGTCGCGCAAAGGAGGGGTTTGAAAAACGAGCCGTTGAACGAATCATTTGGGAGTCGGTGAGCAAATCAGGTAAAAATAAATGCATATTATACGAAAACAAAAGTGTTTTTTGTCATTGCATGCATGTAAAACTGTTGTTGGGGACTCCCACAACAACATTAGGAACATTTTGAATGTCATAATAGGTGCCCTTTAATGTAAAAATATATAGTGTAAACGATAAATCATGTTTGAAAATTCTGCTGGCTACTGTATACAGGCCACCAGGGCACCATACAGACTTTATCAAAGAATTTGCGGACTTTCTATCAGAATTAGTATTGGTTGCAGATAAAGTACTAATTGTTGGTGACTTTAATATACACATAGATAATGAAAAAGATGCATTGGGATTGGCATTTAAAGACATTATAAACTCAATTGGAGTTAGACAACACGTGTCAGGACCGACTCATTGTCGTAATCATACTCCAGATCTAATGCTATCACATAGAATAGATGTTGATGCCGTTGAAATACTGCAACAGAGCGATGACATCTTAGATCACTATCTAGTCTCGTGTAAATTACATTTAGCCAAGGCTGCAAAGCCGACTCCGTGTTATAAATATGTTAGACCGATCACTTCTGCCACTAAAGATTGCTTTATCAATAATCGTCCTAATCAGTTTCATCATCTCAGCATCCCGGATAGCTTAGAAGAACTTGATATTGCAACAGAAACTTTTAACTCTCTCTTTTCCAGCACTTTAGACACAGTTGCTCCGCTGCGCTTAAAGAAGATTAAAGAACATAGTCCAACGCCGTGGCACAACGAGCACACTCAGGCCCTTAAGAGAGCAGCCAGAAAAATGGAGCGCAACTGGAAGAAAACAAAACTAGAGGTGTTTCGGATTTCATGGAAGGAGAGCTCGATTGCTTACAGAGAGGCTTTAAAAGCTGCTAGATCTGCTTATTTTTCAACCCTATTAGAAGAAAATAAACATAATCCAAGGTATTTATTTGAAACAGTGGCTAAACTAACGAAAAAGAAAGCTTCGAGCCCAGAAGTTTCCAAGCAACACAGCAGTAATGACTTTATGAACTTCTTCACTTATAAGATCGATAATATCAGGGACAAAATTATAACTATGCAACCGTCTAATACAGTATCGCATCAGGAAGTGCATTGTAGTCTCCCTGAGGGAAAATTTGATTCATTCATTGCTATAGGAGAGGAAGAATTTTGCAAACTCGTCAAATCATCTAAATCGACAACGTGCATGTTAGACCCTATACCGACTAAGCTGCTGAAAGAGGTGCTTCCAGATGTCATAGATCCTCTTCTTAATATCATTAATTCATCTTTGTCTCTAGGATACGTACCAAAAACCTTTAAGCTAGCTATGATTAAACCGCTTTGTTAAAAAACAGCAACTTGATCCTACAAAACTAGTCAATTACAGGCCGATCTCTAATCTGCCATTTCTGTCAAAGATATTAGAAAAAGCAGTATCCTCACAACTGTGTTCCTTTCTTGAAAGAAATGATATCTGCGAGGATTTTCAGTCCGGATTTAGACCGTACCATAGTACCGAGACAGCTCTCGTTAGAGTCACAAATTATTTGCTCTTATCATCCGATCGTGGTTGTATCTCTCTATTAGTATTACTGGATCTTAGTGCTGCATTTGACACCATTGACCACAACATCCTTTTAAATAGACTCGAACATTATGTTGGCATTAGTGGAATTGCACTAGCATGGTTTAAATCATACTTATCTGACCGTTATCAGTTTGTAGCAGTAAATGAAGAGATGTCTTATCAATCACAAGTTCAGTATGGCGTACCACAAGACTCAGTACTAGGACCGCTGCTGTTCACTCTGTATATGCTACCATTAGCTTTCACTGTTATGCCGACGATACTCAGCTGTATATTTCTTCAAAACCTAACGAAACCTACCAATTCACAAAATTAACGGAATGCATAGCTGATATAAAAAATTGGATGACTAGTAATTTCCTACTACTAAATTCAGAAAAAACAGAGATTCTAATTATTGGACAAAAAACTTCCACACGTAATAACCTAGAGTACTGTCTAACACTTGATGGCTGCTCTGTTAAGTCTTCGTCGTCGGTTAGGAACCTGGGTGTGCTCTTTGATACTAATCTTTCATTTGAAAGTCATGTGTCTAGTATCTGTAAAACCGCTTTCTTCCATCTTAAAAATATATCTAAATTACGTCATATGCTCTCAATGAATAATGCAGAACAATTAGTTCATGCGTTTATGACCTCAAGGCTAGATTATTGTAATGCTCTACTGGGTGGATGCCCTGCACGCTTAATAAACAAACTACAGCTAGTTCAAAACGCAGCAGCTCGAGTTCTTACTAGAACCAGGAAGTATGACCATATTAGCCCTGTTCTGTCAACACTGCATTGGCTGCCTATTAAACATCGTATAAATTGTAAAATATTGCTGATCACTTACAAAGCACTAAATGGTTTAGCTCCACAGTACTTGAGCGAGCTCTTAACGCATTATAGTCCTTCACGTCTACTGCGATCTCAAAATTCCGGCCAGTTAATAATACCTAGAATATCAAAATCGACTGCTGGCGGTAGATCCTTTTCCTACTTAGCACCAAAACTTTGGAACAGTCTTCCTACCATTGTCCGGGAAGCAGACACACTCTGTCAGTTCAAATCTAGACTAAAAACACATCTCTTCGGCCTAGCATACACATAACACATTATAGACTTATAATTAGGCTGCATAGTTTAGAACAGCCGGGACCGGGAACACTTCCCGTAATCCTGATGTACTTGGTACATCATAAGAAGGATGGTGTCTACGCTAATATTAGTCTCTCTGTCTATCCCGAGGTTTACTGCTGTCCACCGGAACCAGGCCGTATCCAGATCTGATGAAGGACCAGCGCCAGGACACGACGACGTGTCAACACCTGAAGTGTCAACCAGTCTCTCCTCCTCTCCACTCCGACTTCAACCAACCGGAACTGGACAAATACTCTGATTCATTCTGAACTTCATACACTGTTCACTCATTGGCCAGAGGAGAACTGGCCCCCGACTGAGCCTGGGTTCTCCCAAGGTTTTTTTCTCCATTCTGTCACCTGATGGAGTTTTGGTTCCTTGCCGCTGTTGCCTTACCTTCTGGCTTGCTTAGTTGGGGACATTTAATATTCAACAATATTATAGATCTGCCTTAAAGGTGGACGATGATGAAATTATTTTTTGTATTATTTTCATGTTATCACTGTGAAGCTGCTTTGATACAATCTGTATTGTAAAAAGCGCTATATAAATAAAGATGACTTGACTTGACTTGACATGCAAACGTACTCGGTTACTAACGTAACCTCGGTTCTCTCTAGAGAGAGGAACGAGTACTGCGTTGTCGTAGGGGAAAATCCTTTTCCACGAGAATACTGAAGCAAAAAATTATCCTTAATTTTGAATCAATGTAAAACGCATTGCCACAGCATACAGACCGAGCCCTTGAGTGACGTCACACCCAATGAGGGCGCTTTGCGCCCTCCTGCGTCACGTCCCGCCGAAACGGGCGTGGCATAGGGCTATATATTTCGCTCACAGGCTTATGAACTCTGATTTTTAAAGCGAAAACAACCAGAGCGCATACACGGCAAGAAACGCAGTACTCGTTCCTCTCTCTAGAGAGAACCGAGGTTACGTTAGTAACCGAGTACGTTCTCTTACGAGAGATACTCTCGTACTGCGTTGTCGTAGCAACTCATTGGGGAACACCCTGTAAGACGCCGTGTATGCAGTGATCCGACACCATAGACCCAGAGCACTGAGCTGGGGTTCATATAGTACATAATCACCTGTAGGACTCACAGAGAATCCTGAAAGAGGTGGGTTCTAACCACCAGCTCTCACAAAATTGACTGCACTTAGCAGATCAGCACAAAATTGACTGCACTCAGCAGTTCAGCATAATAATGCCATAAAACGACGACTGAAATCTCAGTCTAAACAAATACGGTTAATTAAACTGATAATATCCTGGCCTGTAAGGCGGGCACCTCGAGGTTATAAAACCTGATAAATGTAGACGGTGAGGCCCAGCCTGCCGCCAAACAAATATCCTGTAAGGCAAGCCCACGAAGAAGCCATACTTCTCGTGGAGTGCGCTCTAACACCCAAAGGGCACTGAATGCCTTTGGATGCGTACGCTAGAGCTATAGCGTCCACTATCTATCTGGGGGCGGTGACCGGAAGAGCGAGAGCGCGGTCTCGAGCTCTGCGTCTGGCGGCGTTGAGATGAGGAGCTGGGCGGCAGTCTGGGCTGTGAACTCTGAGCAGGCGGTTTCGCACGGTCTGCTGCTGAGTTGGAGCGCTTCGGCAGGAAGTGCTTCATCACCTGGGTCACCTTCTGCACCTCAGCATACCTGTCGGTGAAGTCCTTCACCGACGTCCCGAAGAGGCCAGCAGAGGAGAGCGGGGCATCGAGGAACGCGGTCCGTTCCGCCTCTGGCATGTCTGAGAGCGTGAGCCAGAGGTGCCTCTCAGACACGGTGAGCGCCGCCATACTCCGTCCGATGGCTTGGGCCGCAGACTTCGAAGCGCGAAGAGCCAGGTCTGTAGCGCTTCTCAGATCAGCCATGCAGATCGCATCGGGCCCGTTCTCGTCCAGCTTGCGGAGGAGATCGGCCTGGAATATCTGCAGCGTCGCCATGGAGTGCAGCGCTGACGCGGCCTGTCCGTTGGCGGCATAAGCGCGACGGAGCAGGGATGACGTCGTGCGGCAAGCCTTTGAGGGCAGCGCCATCTTAGCACGCCGTCCAGCGGAGGGCGGGCATAAGTGGGCCGCGATAGGCTCTTCGACCGGCGGGAGGGAAAGGTAGCCTCTGTTCTTAGCGTCGTCAACTTCGGAGAACGCTAAAGAAACAGATGACCTCGTCCTCGTGGAAAACGGGGAATTCCAAGCTCTCGCGACCTCCTCGTGAAGCTCAGGAAGGAAGGGGGCGGGCTTTGAAGCAGGTGTCGACTTCTCCCCGGGCAGAAAGTAGCCATCCAACCGGTTGTGGGCGGGCTGCTCGGGCGAAACCCACTCAAGGCCAAGGCTCGCCGTGGCTTGAGTGAGCACGCGGATGAGCTCCGCCTCGATGCTCGCTCTCTTCCCTTTGGGCGTGGGGGCAGGGGGCGCGAGGTCCGCAGAGCTCACCCAATCCTCGCTGCCGGACGCCAAAACAGAGCACGAGTCCTCATCTCTCAGCATGGCGTCGATTTCTTCGATGTCATCAACGGAAGCGGCGGCAATCTGTGGTCGCTGTCCGTCGGGGATCGATGCTGAAGAAGCCGGGGAAATAGTTTGCGGGCGCACCGGCGAACTTTGGCGGCTCGGAGATGGTTCAGGGTTCCGCTGTGCACGGCGCTTTTTACGGCGCGGCACAACAGCGGAGAACACGGGCTCCTGGAACGACGCCAGGCGAGTCCGCAGAGTCGCCAGAGGCAGAAGTTCACAGTGATGGCAGCCGCCATCCGCAAGAGCGAGAGCCGCGTGTTGCTCACCCAGGCAGGAAGCGCAAATCACGTGGCGGTCCCCGTCGCTGAGTGTGGCTCGGCACGAGCCGCAGGTAGGCATCTTGAAAAAGACGCGCTCTTTTAGATACAAAAAAGTGTGAGTCGCGCCGGTGAACTCACACACACTCAATAAAGAAGGAAAGGATATAGGCGCCGGAACGCGCAGCTGGAAGGCGAAGAAGGCGGCGGTGCCAGCAGCTTCACGACTCTCCTGCTGAAGTGCTCTCTCGACGGCGCAGCTTCTTCACTCGGATCAGCGATGAGGTGTCTTCGCTGAAGGATTAAAAATCAGAGTTCATAAGCCTGTGAGCGAAATATATAGCCCTAAGCCACGCCCGTTTCGGCGGGACGTGGCGCAGGAGGGCGCTAAGCGCCCTCATTGGGTGTGACGTCACTCAAGGGCTCGCTCGATTGGCTTAAGCATTTGCCGCACAGCAGCCAATAGGCGCGCGAGCTGTCTCGTCTAGGTCTGTATGCTGTGGCAATGCGTTTTACATTGATACAAAATTAAGGATCATTTTTTGCTTCAGTATTCTGGTGGAAAAGGATTTTCCCCAATGCGTTGCTACGACAACGCAGTATGAGAGTATCTCTCGTAAGAGAACTGAGATATTACAAGGCTTTATTTGTTATAATTTTGATGATTATGGCTTACAGCTTTATGAAAACCTTTTCACAATATTCTAATTTAGAATTTGGGTTCTCTTACGTAGAGTTCTCTCGTACTGCGTCGAAAGAACGCTACGGGAAAGTATTTCTTTGTCGAGATTGAAGCCTAAAAATTAATCCTTAATTTTGTAAACATGTAAAACGCTTTTCTGTAGCATACAACCTTAGGCGGAGCAATATCGCTCACCCATTGGCTGCTCCGCCAGAAAAGCACAGCCTATGCGAGGCCAGAGACGCTGACCAATGAGGACGCTTCGCGCCCATTCTGCGTCATCTCCCGCCGAAACAGGCGTGGCCTAGGCCTATAAATACGAGCATAGCTGTCTAACACACCGATTTTCTAAAATTCACGAAGCTGCACGCATCGCTGAATTGGATTCGAGCCGCCACAGCCGTTTGGAACAGCACTTCAGCAGGACGAGCCCTTATCTGAAGTCGCCGCCGCCTTCGCCGCCTTCAGCCGCCGTTCCCTGCTGCGCTTCTCCGGCGTGGAATATCCTTTTGCTTTGTGTGTGTTTTGTGTGTGTGTTCGCCTACTGCGACACGCATTTTTTCTCACAGAAAGAGCACGAGTGTCTTTTTAAAGATGTCTCGCGTTTCCTGCGGCTCCTGCCGAGCCGCGCTCATCGACGGGGACCACCACCTGCTGTGTGTTTCCTGCTTGGGCGAGGAACATGCAGCTATCGCTCTCGGTGATGGCGGCTGCCATCACTGCGACATGATGCCCATCGCGACTCTGCGGACTCGCCTTGCATCATTTGCCGAAGCTGCTCACCCACCCCCTGTAGCGCCGCGCCGTAAGAAGCGCCGCGCTCAGCGGGTCCCGGAACCTCCCTCCACGAGGAGCTCGCCGCCGCCACCGCCGCTAGCTCCTCTCAACGCTTCGCTCGAGTCGCTCACCGACGGACAACAGCCGCAGCCCGCCGCTATGTCCGTTATGGAGGATGACCAGCAAGCTGTATCTGAGGGGGATGACGACTGCTGCTCGCTTCTCGCTTCGGAGAGCGAGGGATGGGCGAGCTCCGTGGACCTCCCCTCCCCCGCTGTTCCGGAACGCAGAGGAGGGAAGATCAGCGTTGAGGCAGAGCTGATGCGTCTGCTCACACAGGCCGTGTCGAGCCTCGGCCTCGAGTGGTCGACGCCCGAACAACCTGCTTTTAACCGGCTGGATGGCTGCTTCCTTTCTGGAGACCGCACTGCGCCACCCTCCAGACACGCCCCATTTCTTCCTGAGCTTCACGAAGAGGTAGCGAAATCGTGGAAGGCGCCATTTTCAGCCAGAGTGCGTACTTCTGCCTCGCCAGCATTCTCCGTAGTGGACGGTGCTCGAGACAGAGGCTACCACGCTCTCCCTCCGGTCGAGGAAGCTGTAGCGACTCACCTCTGCCCACCCTCTGCTGGACGGCGGGCTAAGGGAGTCCTACCATCCAGAGCTTGCCGCACATCGTCAGCGTTGAACGGCCGCTGGACAAGCTGCATCGGCGCTGCACACCATGGCGGTGCTTCAAATCCACCAGGCCAACCTCCTCCGCAAGCTAGACGAGGAAGGCCCGGGCGCGATCAGTGTTCCGGACTTACGTAGCGCCACAGACCTAGCTCTTCGTGCTACAAAGTCCGCCGCACACGCCATCGGCAGGATTATGGCCTCAGCTACCGTTTCCGAGAGACATCCGTGGCTAACTCTCTCCGAAATGGCGGAGTCGGAGCGCTCGGCGTTCCTCGACGCTCCCGTTTCGACGACTGGCCTCTTCGGATCTTCCGTGAAGGACTTCGCGGACCGATTCGCCGAGGTACAGAAGACTTCGCAGGCCATGAAACATTTCCTGCCAAAGCGCTCCAGTTCCGCAACAGGCCGCCCTAAACAGCCGCCTGCCCGAACTCAGCAGCGCCCCGCGCCCGCCGCACAGGCCCAGCAGCAACAGGCCCGAGAGAGACCACGGTCTCGCTCCGCCGGACGCCGCCCGCCACCGCGTGGTCCTCGGCCCAAGGTAACACTCAAGCCCGAGGCCTCGGCGCCATCCTAGCTATGCTAGGAAAAAGACGGTGTTCGGGTCCCGCCGCGGCCGGACTTCCACCCAAGATTCCCGCTTGTACAGCCCTAAGTTCCGTGTTTGTACCAGTGTATTCAGCAGCCAACAAACTGGCCGTAAAGCCCGTTTGCCTGCACACAAACGCCATTTTCACGGCGACCCAGATAAATCGAAAAAAGAGTTTATTTTCTGGTGTTCCGGCCAAGGCCGATGGTGTAATGTGTGTAACTGCAATGCCCACCCAGTGCCCATTCATTCACACAAGCACAGCCCCGTTCAACACAGGGTTTGCACACATAAAATCGGCTCATGCCGATTGTGCTTTACATGTAGTGAGCGTGCCCGCTGTCCAGTGCCCACAACCACTACACACTGCACGTTCCGCGGTTTCTGTAAAAACGAAACCAACGAGCGGTCAGTCAGTTCACAAACACAGTGTCCCCGGTGTTATAAATGTGCCCGCCACCAAGCGCCCACGTTTATTCACAAGCATAACGAGCCCTACGGGGCTCTCCCCGCGCGCTCTCTCGCAACTCAGAGAACAGAGCGCGCGCGGGACGCATACTGTGTTAAGCATGCCCCCCGCCTCAGACGCCACGGCGTCCATGTTACAGCACACGGTTGCTCTCGTGTCGCCGCCATTTCGCGACCAGGGCCCACATTACATTCAACCCCTAGTCACTCGTGCAGATGCATGGGAAAGACTTCCCGGGGTCTCAGAATGGGTGCTAGAGACTATAAAAAGAGGCTATTCGCTGCAGTTTCATCGACGCCTACCCCGTTTCACGGAGAAAGTCGAAACCACGGTAAAAACAGAAGTAGCACATCTACTTCGAGCCGAAATAGCGAAACTATTGAGCAAAGGGGCCATAGAGCCTTTATCTCAAGCTCAGAGCGAAGGGGGTCTGTACAGCAGATATTTCCTGGTACCGAAAAAGGACGGGGGTCTCAGACCCATTTTAGATCTGAGGCGTCTGAACAAAGCGCTAACAAAGCGAAAGTTCAGAATGCTCACGACCAGAAAAATCCTCGCGCAGATTCGCCGAGGAGACTGGTTTATGGCGATAGATCTGAAAGACGCGTATTTTCACATACAAATTGCGTCACGTCACAGGCGATTTTTGAGATTCGCCTTCGAGGGCCGGGCATATCAGTACACAGTCCTGCCATTCGGCCTATCCCTAGCACCTCGTACATTTACAGTGTGCATGGACGCGGCGCTGGCACCCCTGAGACTCCGAGGCGTTCGAATTCTGAACTATTTGGACGATTGGCTGATTCTGGCTCAATCGCCTTCAGAACTCGCTCACCACAGGACACTAATACTCGATCACCTCGAGTGCTTAGGTCTGAGAGTCAATTGGGAGAAAAGTTCACTGTTTCCCAGTCAAAGGATCTCCTTTTTAGGACTGGATCTGAACTCGCTATCTATGACAGCACAGCTGTCATCACAGCGCAGGCAAAATACCCTGCAAATGGCGAAATCCTTCCGCAGCGGCCATATAGTGCCGCTCAAGAGATTTCAGAAAATGCTGGGCCTCATGGCCTCAGCCTCATCGGTACTGCAGTTGGGCCTGCTGCGCATGCGCCCACTGCAGTTCTGGTTGAAAGCGCGCGTTCCGCGCCGAGCATGGTTGCACGGTCGCTATCGCCTCAAGGTCACTCAGGAATGCATTTCAGCCCTGACACCATGGAGAGCGTCAGACTGGTACCGGTCAGGTGTAAGCCTGGGGACTTCCTCGAGCCTGAAGGTGGTGTCCACGGACGCGTCCACCTCAGGCTGGGGAGCACTGCTCGACGGCAGACCGTTCTTTGGCCAGTGGGCAGAACGGACCAAACTACCGCACATAAACTGCCTGGAAATGATGGCGGTGGACCTTGCGCTGAGGCGTTTTTGTCCCCGGATAAAAGGACACCACGTCCTGGTCCGTTCGGACAACACGTCGGTAGTAGCCTACATAAACCGCCAGGGTGGCGTGAGATCCCGAAACCTATTCAGGTTAGCGGAACGCATACTGGTATGGGCCCAGCACAACCTGCGCTCGCTGAGAGCATCGCATGTGCCAGGCCACTTGAATGTAGGCCCAGACAGACTCTCACGGAACAACGTTCCTACAGGAGAGTGGTCCCTACACACGCAGACAGTGCGTCTGCTGTGGGAAACGTTCGGCAGAGCGGAAATAGACCTGTTTGCAAGCCAGGAAAACGCTCACTGCCCAGAATTTTTTTCGAAGAGCACGAACGCGCTGGCCAGTGTCTGGCCCCGCCGTCCGCTCTATGCTTTTCCTCCTGTCTCACTCCTGCCTCAAGTGCTGGAGCGGATCAAGGAAAGCGGATGCTCGGTGCTACTAGTCGCTCCATACTGGACGAATCAACCCTGGTTCCCAGTTTTGATGCGGCTGAAGAGTACTGCCCCGTGGCCGGTTCCAGTGAGGAGAGACCTCCTCTCGCAGGCCAAAGGCTCGATTTTGCATCCTCGCCCGGAGCTCTGGTCCCTACACGTATGGGCCATAAACGGGTACCCGCTAACCTCCCAAAGGGAGTGTTAGACACGATCGAACAGGCTAGGGCTCCGTCTACTAGACGGCTCTACGCTTCCAAATGGTCGGTGTTCTCTGGCTGGTGTTCAGACCAAGGTCTGTCACCGCTCCAGTGCGGGGAAACGGAGATTCTCTCCTTCCTCCAAGAACTGTTGGATAAGGGAAGAACCCCATCCACGCTCAAAGTCTATGTGGCTGCCATATCAGCGTTCGATAATCCAACGCTTGGCCATTCACTGGGCAGAAACGACCTGGTGGTCCGTTTCCTTAGAGGAGCCAGGAGGTTAAACCCTCCAAGGCCTCCTTCAGTCCCCGTTTGGGACCTTTCTACAGTGTTGAACGCTATGAAAGGGGCCCCTTTCGAGCCTATTCACTCAGTTGACATGAAACACCTGTCTTTCAAGACCGTGTTTCTTCTGGCTCTCGCTTCAGTGAAGCGTGTGGGGGATTTGCAAGCGCTCTCAGTTAGAGCTTCTTGTATGGAGTTCGGGCCAAACGACTCTGTAGTCGTGTTGAAACCGAAGCATGGGTACGTACCTAAGTCCCTCAACACACCGTTCAGGGCTCAGGTCATCTCCCTGTCGGCCCTGCCGGCCTCGGAGGACGGAAATAGCTCCCTTTGCCCGGTCAGGGCATTAAGAGCTTATGTGTCCCGCTCTGCTGTTTTTCGACAGACGGAGCAGCTCTTTGTTTCATTCAGTGGGCGCTCTAAAGGGCGAGCCGCGACGAAACAGAGTCTATCTCGATGGGTAGTGGATGCCATTGCGCTAGCCTACGCATCTAGAGGTTTGGAATGCCCCCTGGGCATCAGAGCACATTCTACGAGAGGCATGGCCTCTTCGTGGGCTTGGTATAGTGGAATCTCGCTTCAAGATATCTGTATGGCGGCAGGCTGGGCCTCCCCGTCTACATTTATACGGTTCTATAACCTAGAGGTTCCTGCGCTGCAGGCTAAACTGCTCTCGGTCTAGAAGACTATGTTTTGGTGTTCCTGCCCCGCGTTGCGGCCCAGGTCACTTCAATGTTTAAGCATCACTCACTGACATGGTGTCCCATGAGCATGCTATTACCCCTCATATATATATTTATATTAATCATA
This sequence comes from Phoxinus phoxinus, assembly GCF_949152265.1. NCBI lineage: Eukaryota > Metazoa > Chordata > Actinopteri > Cypriniformes > Leuciscidae > Phoxinus > Phoxinus phoxinus. Next base: position 20,670,887 of record NC_136896.1, on the reverse strand, counting down.
TATATGTTATTATGCCCTTAGAGGCACTACTATAAAGGGATGATGCTATTTTAGCCGCTCTCCCTATACTTCTTGGGGTAGGCACTTGTATGCCAGGGCGTGCGCGCCCTTAGGTGTCTGTGTCGGTCCAAGAGCACGCACGGCGTTTTACATGGGGTTCCCGTAGCGTTCTTTCGACGCAGTACGAGAGAACTCTACGTAAGAGAACGTACTCGGTTACTAACGTAACCTCGGTTCTCTCTAGGAGAGGGAACGAGTACTGCGTCTCATGCCGTGCGTGCCCACGCTGCGTCGCTTTCGTGACGAAAATCGGTGTGTTAGACAGCTATGCTCGTATTTATAGGCCTAGGCCACGCCTGTTTCGGCGGGAGATGACGCAGAATGGGCGCGAAGCGTCCTCATTGGTCAGCGTCTCTGGCCTCGCATAGGCTGTGCTTTTCTGGCGGAGCAGCCAATGGGTGAGCGATATTGCTCCGCCTAAGGTTGTATGCTACAGAAAAGCGTTTTACATGTTTACAAAATTAAGGATTAATTTTTAGGCTTCAATCTCGACAAAGAAATACTTTCCCGTAGCGTTCTTTCGACGCAGTACTCGTTCCCTCTCCTAGAGAGAACCGAGGTTACGTTAGTAACCGAGTACGTTTTTTATAAGCTGCTAGCCATAATATAAACATTAGGGCTACTTAAAGTCTCTGCAGCTAATGTTCTTGAATTTTATTTATCTGCAACATTATGTTGTATAATTACAGTTTTGCACAATAAATGTTCTCAAAACGACATACACTGTTTCTTTCTTTCTTTAAAAATATATATATTTAGCAGTTGTTTGGCTTTCCTTAGGGTCTGTGTAACCTGTTCTGAAATGGTTTTATTATAATTTATATATCGTGATATATATCGTTATCGCAAGAGGCTGCAATGTATATCGCAATATGGATTTTAGGCCATATCGCCCATCCCTAGTAAAAACTATTTTTTTTCATGGAATCGAAATGTTATATTATGTCATGTTTATCAAAATAACCATTATGGTTAGCTGTGAAGCCCAAAGATGCTTATAATAAGTGACCATGGCAACACAAAATCTGTGAAGCAGCCTTCCGAACATAAACATTACAGTCTTTGGTCACTGTAATATTGCCTTGGTCAAAAATACAGATACCAAACACAAGAGCAGCCATATCACCCTGTAGCCCAAGACTGGTTGCCCACTGAAGCTAAGCAGGGCTGAGCCTGGTCAGTACCTGGATGGGAGACCTCCTGAGAAAACCAGGTTGCTGCTGGAAAAGGTGTTAGTGAGGCAAGCAAGGGGTGCTCACCCTGTGGTCTGTGTGGGTCCTAACGCCCCAGTGTAGTGATGGGGACACTATACTGTCAAAGAGCACTGTCCTTCGGATGAGACGTAAAACTGAGGTCCTGACTCTCTGTGGTAATTAAAAATCCCATGGCATTTTCCTAAAGAGTAGGGGTGTAACCCCGGTGTCCTGGCCACATTCCACATTCCATTGTCCCTTACTAATCATGGCCTCCTAATAATCCCCATCCACTGAATTGGCTCTATCACTCTCTCTCCTCTCCACCTATAGCTGGTGTGTGGTGAGCGCACTGGCGCTTTTGTACTGTGGCTGCCGTCACATCATCCAAGTGGATGCTGCACACTGGTGGTGGTTGAGGAGAGACCCCCTGATATGATTGTAAAGCGCTTTGAGTGTATAGTAGTACATGAAAGCGCTATATAAATGCCTCATTCTATTCTATTCTATTCTAAGATATGCCAGAACGTTGCTATGGTTACCACAGTGTTAATTATCATAGTTCCGGGTACAAGTCATGTTTCATACACACAGAATGATAATGTGGGAATTCACTCCCATATTAAAATGCGGTTGTCACTCCTGAAATTTTAGTGTGCATTTGGCCTTTATGCAGTCCTTGATTGTGGTAAACAGGAAAAGGTCTGTGTGATTATAGTCAAGGGAGAATAGTGTGAATGGTGAGGGAGAGCTTTGTAGAGACATGACTGATAAGTGTTGTTTTTATTATTAATACCACAACACTAAATAAGTGTGTTGTCATAGAAATATTATACTACATAGCAATGGTGGGCCGTCAGGGCCAGCAACAGCAAGCCTTCTCTGCTGGCCTAAACACTATCAGAATCACTGACTTGCACTTTAATATATATATTTTTATGAATGAGTATTAAATTATTCCCAATAGTCCATTCTCTTAATTTCATAGCTTTTCTATTGGTTGCGCTGCTTCCAGTAGTGTATACTTATTTTAGCGCTTTTATCCAATCATATTTCAGCCATCATGTATTGCCAGGGTCAAATATATCTGCCTCGAGGCCTTCAGAATCGATAGTGCGGGCGCCTGTAGCTTAAATGAATGGAGAAGTGCCACTCTCAGTAAACTTCCGGCTTTTGAACTGGTTGCAGTTCCACTCTGGTTCCATATGAGGGCGCTCACAGGACGAGTGCAGAATGAATGGAGGTCTATGGAGCTATACCCCTCAAAATCCACTTTTCTCAGGATTTAATTTTTTGTCTGGTAATTTGAATGTTGTATTCGAAAGGAAATTCAAAGAAATTAAACATTGCTGGGTGTTAGATTTTTTAGAGCCACTTATTTGCTTTAAAAAGTCTTTTAAAATGTCAATGACGTCATACACATCGTACGACTAGAGATACTGCTTTACGGCAATCCTTCAGTCACTTTTGTGCTTTCGCACTCTGCACTTTCTTTTCTCTCGAGGCATCGACAACACAGCTGACAGGTATATACACGTGCTAGAAGAGTGTTTTCTAGAAGACATTCTGGTCCCGCTTCGGATGCCACGATGCCATCAAGCGGTATCTCTGGTCGTAATCAGTCCTTCACTGACCAGAATCATTAGCATTAGTTCATGGGCGATCGCCCCCAGTGGAACTCTGGTGGAACTACAACCAAAATTCGGTACAATAGGACTTAATAGGGAGTTGTCACAGTCTTCGTCTGCACCTGTCTGTCTTAGTCTGCACTACACTTCCCAGAATCCCTTGTGTCTTCACACCTGAACTCACTCCCTCAATCATCCACCTGTTCATCGTCCTCATTATCTGTGTCACCTGTCTTCACCTTGTTAGTGTTCGTTTGTATCTGTATTTACGGATCTTCACGACCTGCCCGATCTTCACGTACAGCCTGTCCAGCCAGAGACGAGTCACGTCCAGCCTGCCCAGCCTGAGACGATTCACGTCCAGCCTGCCCAGCCCGAGACGATTCGCGCCTGTCCAGCCGAGCCTGCACTTCACGCCAGTCCAGCCGAGCCTGCACTTCACGCCAGTCCAGCCAAGCCCGCACTTCACGCCAGATCTGCCGAGCCCAAAGCAGTATGCATCATGCCCGCCGCGCCTGTGACTGAGAGCCTCATGCCCGCCGCGCCTGTGACTGAGAGCATCATGCCTGCTGAGCTTTTTTCATTTATCCCGTCTGGCTTGGATCTCCCTCCACCTCTGGTCCCGTACAGCTCTAAGCCCTCTTCGCCGCTGGTCCCGTCCAGCCCAGAGCTTCCTTCGCCGCTGGTCCCGTCCAGCCCAGAGCTTCCTTCGCCGCTGGTCCCGTCCAGTCCAGAGCTTCCTTCGCCGCTGGTCCCGTCCAGTATAGAGACTGTTCACGCCAAGTATGCGCCGCCTGACCCCTCAGTGACCGCAACACTGGCCATTATGGCCACAGCCATGTGGTGTGTGTGGGCTGCGCACACACTTGTATAGGCTATAGGGCTATAGGGCTCTGACAGAACTGACTGCAATTTTGAAGGCAACTGACTGATTTTGAAGGCAAAAGTCCTGCTGATCTCATTTATATCGTTCAAAAATCTGTATCAGCTGTAACGTTACACATCGTCATGTTTTGCGGTGTTTTCCCTGTTTACTGCTTCTGTCGAGCAGACACTCTCAGCACTGAAGCGAATTAAAACTTCTGCCAGAAATACGACGGGACAGACTCGACTTTCAGCACATTAGTTAGCCTCGATGGCGATAGAAAAGGTTGTAGGGACTTAAAAGCACAGACAACCTGTACAACCAAGTAATTTAAGTCTTTTTGAGGAAATAAATTTGGATGGATTTTGTGTAAAAAATAATCAGTAGTTTTGGATAGTATAATGCATTTTTTTGCCCCCGTTTTTGTCCGTGGTGAATAAAATTTTCTTCCCAATTTTTTCTTGTAAATTTATGATCGAAACAACTTCTTTTTTTAAACATTAATACTATTGTAACCATTGAAGGATAAGACAAGGGAGGATATATTTCTGAATTTATAATCGGAATGCAAGAACCACTGTACACTAAACACAAAAGCCGAACTCACTCGTCCGTTTCTCTCTACAGCCTTTCCCTAATTCACCGCATTAACCCTATGACTGCTGGTGCAAAATAAAAACAGGAATTTCACAGCAATTATAGAGAGTATGTGCGTGCACTGCTACACTATTAAAAGTTATTAATTCAGGTTGGACATCACTGAAGGCCTAGGTGTGAAATGCATGGCCCGCCATGTGTAAAAGTCCACATCTTAAAAGTGTTCTGTTTGGGGGAAATTTTCAGCTCGGAGCTCTCTCTATCTCTATGAATTCTATAATAATATAGAATTCATAGACAATTGGAAAAGTTTTTGGAGCAAACCTGACCTGTTGAAAAGAGATGGTATTCATCCCTCCTGGGATGGTGCTGCTCTTCTCTCTAGTAATTTGGCTCATAGTCTTAGAGCTAAAACATGACAATCTGGGCCTCAGGTCAGGAAGCAGACAGACTGGCTTAACCGACCGTCTGCTAGCGGCCTCACGTCACCAAGGTCAGATAAATCCCATCATATAGAGCCTCTTTAACCTAGATATCATCATATAGAGACTGTGTCTGTTCCCCGAATTTGGAAATCCAAAAAACGTTCAAACCCATCTAAGGTTAAAAATTGAATTGATGTTCAACAAATAAAAAATAGATATAATATGGATGAGCAAATTATAAAGCTTGGGTTGCTGAATATTCAATCTCTTACTTCAAAAGCGCTAATAGTTAATGATATGATTTCAGATTATAACCTAGATCTGCTGTGTTTGACAGAAACCTGGCTAAAACCAAACGATTACATTGCTTTAAATGAGTCAACCCCACAAGATTACGGTTATAAACATGAACCCCGTCTGAAACGCAAAGGAGGAGGTGTTGCTGTAATTTATAGTAATATTTTCAAAACCACTAAGAAATCTAGCTTTAAATATAATTCCTTTGAAGTGCTGGTGCTTTATTTAAAAATATATAGTGTAAACGATAAATCACGTTTGAAAATTCTTCTGGCTACTGTATACAGGCCACCAGGGCACCATATAGACTTTATCAAAGAATTTGAGGACTTTCTATCAGAATTAGTATTGGCTGCAGATAAAGTACTAATTGTTGGTGATTTTAATATACACATAGATAATGAAAAAGATGCATTGGGATTGGCATTTAAAGATATTGTAAACTCAATTGGAGTTAGACAACATGTGTCAGGACCTACTCATTGCCGTAATCATACTCTAGATCTAATACTATCACATGGAATAGATGTTGATGCCGTTGAAATACTGCAGCAGAGCGATGACATCTCAGATCATTATCTATTCTCGTGTAAATTACATTTAGCCAAGGCTGCAAAGCCGTCTCCGTGTTATAAATATATTAGACCAACCACTAAAGATTGCTTTATCAATAATCTTCCTAATCAGTTTCATCATCTCAGCATCCCGGATAGCTTAGAAGAACTTGATATTGCAACTGAAACTTTTAACTCTCTCTTTTCCAGCACTTTAGACACAGTTGCTCCGCTGCGCTTAAAGAAGATTAAAGAACATAGTCCAACGCCGTGGCACAACGAGGACACTCAGGCCCTTAAGAGAGCAGCCAGAAAAATGGAGCGCAACTGGAAGAACACAAAACTAGAGGTATTTCGGATTTCATGGAAGGAGAGCTTGATTGCTTACAGAGAGGCTTTAAAAGCTGCTAGATCTGCTTATTTGTCAACCCTATTAGAAGAAAATAAACATAATCCTAGGTATTTATTTGAAACGGTGGCTAAACTAACGAAAAAGAAAGCTTCAAGCCCAGAAGCTTCCAAGAAACACACCAGTAATGACTTTATGAACTTCTTCACTTATAAGATCGATAATATCAGGGAAAAAATTATAACTATGCAACCGTCTAATACAGTATCGCATTAGGAAGTGCATTGTAGTCTACCTGAGGGAAATTTTGATTCATTCATTGCTATAGGAGAGGAAGAATTTTGCAAACTCGTCAAATCATCTAAATCGACAACGTGCATGTTAGACCCTATACCAACTAAGCTGCTGAAAGAGATGCTTCCAGATATCATAGATCCTCTTCTTAATATCATTAATTCATCCTTGTCTCTAGGATACGTACCAAAAACCTTTAAGCTAGCTATGATTAAACCGCTTGTTAAAAAAAACGCAACTTGATCCTACAAAACTAGTCAATTACAGGCCGATCTCGAATCTGCCTTTTCTGTCAAAGATATTAGAAAAAGCAGTATCCTCACAACTGTGTTCCTTTCTTGAAAGAAATTATATCTGCGAGGATTTTCAGTCCGGATTTAGACCGTACCATAGTACCGAGACAGCTCTCGTTAAAGGGTAAGTTTGGTATTTTACACTTAAAGCCCTGTTTACAGATCGTATCTGATGAAATTGAACGGTAAAGATAAAAATTTGGACACATGCTCCTGTCCCGAGAATTTTAGGTTTATTTTTCTTCCCCCCCCCCCCCCCCCCCCCCACCCCCACAATGGTTGTCTATGTGCACTGGAAGATTCCTTCCTAAAACACATTAAACTTTCGTTTACAAAGACGTGAAACTCACCGAGTGGTCAGGGGTGTTCACTGGTATGTGCACTCAAAAATCGCTGAAAAAGATGCATTCCAACAGGTTTTATCTTAGTTTTTGTCCAACTCCACTAAGTTGTATTGGATTCGCTGTGTGCTGTATGGTATTACTCCGCCGCAGGAAACGGAAATGGGTTTGTTTGTATGCTTTTTGTAGTCTTATGCAGTCGCGGACGCGGTATCGCAGGCTAACCTATCTAAACATTTTTACAAGATCGAAGCTATCTGTGTCAACTTAAAAATGGATTCCGAGACATTTATATGGGAGGATGAGTCGGTTTTGAGATCGATTTTGATGGACAGGGTTACAGGTTTGAGCCTGAATATTCAGAGGAGGAATTTCTGCAAAGAAAGGCAGAGTTTGAACGGCAGTTGACAACGGAGTCCAGTGTTACGCCTGTTGCCGAAGCTGCTGCTGTCTCAAGGCTTACAGGCACTTGGTGGTGTTCCTGTCGAAAGTGTAGACAGATGTCTACAGAAGAGGAGAGTTTGTGCTGCACCGAATGGGACCTACTGGTTACAGCGTGGATGGAGAATCTAAACGTCTCCGTTGACGAAACCGAGGTCTCGCCGACTTGTGTCACATATCGTAATGTTCGAGATTTGCTCAGGACACCGGTTATCGAGACATTCTTCTGCGTCCCGAAACATAATTGGAAAAAGCGTCCTAGGCCAGAGGGGTTGAATGGCCAGTTATCAGATCGGTAAGTAATCTTAGAGTAATTGGCTACTTCATGATCGGTAAATCTGTTATCGAGAGTAACTTAGCCTAGCCCACTTTTGATGGTAACCTCGTCATACACATTAGAGTGTCTATTATTCAAGCTCTCAACAGAAGAATCACGGGTGTGACGCGTTTGGCAAAATAGGTCCACAAAAGCTAAATAAACTTAAAATTCTCGGGACAGGAGAATGTGTCCAAATTTTTTTCTTAACCGTTCTATTTCATCAGATACGATCTGTAAACAGGGCTTTAAGTGTAAAATACCGAACTTGTCCTTTAAAGTCACAAATGATTTGCTCTTATCATCCGATCGTGGTTGTATCTCTTTATTAGTGTTACTTGATCTTAGTGCTGCATTTGACACCATTGACCACAACATCCTTTTAAATAGACTCAAACATTATGTTGGCATTAGTGGAATTGCACTAGCATGGTTTAAATCATACTTATCTGACCGTTATCAGTTTGTAGCAGTAAATGAAGAGATGTCTTATCGATCACAAGTTCAGTATGGCGTACCACAAGACTCAGTACTAGGACTGCTGCTGTTCACTCTGTACATGCTACCATTAGGAGATATCATTAGGAAACATGGAATTAGCTTTCACTATTATGCCGACGATACTCAGCTGTATATTTCTTCAAAACCTAACGAAACCTACCAATTCACAAAATTAACGGAATGCATAGCTGATATAAAAAATTGGATGACTAGTAATTTCCTACTACTAAATTCTGAAAAAACAGAGATTCTAATTATTGGACAAAAAACTTCCACACGTAATAACCTAGAGTACTGTCTAACACTTGATGGCTGCTCTGTTAAGTCTTCGTCGTCGGTTACGAACCTGGGTGTGCTCTTTGATACCAATCTTTCATTTGAAAGTCACGTGTCTAGTATCTGTAAAACCGCATTTTTCCATCTTAAAAATATATCTAAATTACGCCATATGCTCTCATTGACAAATGCGGAACAATTAGTTAATGCGTTCATGACCTCAAGGCTAGATTATTGTAATGCTCTACTGGGTGGTTACCCTGCACGTTTAACAAACAAACTACAGCTAGTTCAAAACGCAGCAGCACGAATTCTTACCAGAACCAGGAAGTATGATCATATTAGCCCCGTTCTGTCAACACTGCATTGGCTGCCAATTAAACATCGTATATTTTTTTAAATATTGCTGATTACTTACAAAGCACTAAATGGTTTAGCTCTGCAGTACTTGAGCGAGCTCTTAACGCATTATAGTCCTTCACGTCTATTGCGATCTCAAAATTCCGGTCAGTTAATAATACCTAGAATATCAAAATCGACTGCTGGCGGTAGATCCTTTTCCTACTTAGCACCAAAACTTTGGAACAGTCTTCCTACCATTGTCCGGGAAGCAGACACACTCTGTCAGTTCAAAGCTAGATTAAAGACACATCTCTTTGACATAGCATTCACATAATGCATTATAGACTTCTATAACTCAATGTTAGGCTGCATAGATTAGGTCAGCCGGAACTGGGAACACTTCCCTTAAATCCTGATGTACTCGTTACATCATAAGAAGAATGGCCTCTACGCTAATTTTAGTGTCTTTGTTTATCCCGAGGTTTTCCCGCAGCCTGCCGGATCCAGGCCGGATCCAAATCTGACGAAGGACCTTCGCCTGGACCCGATGACAACGCAGTGCTGAAGTGCCAACTCCTCTCCCTATGGAGGATCCCTTTACCACTCTACAGATAAAGCATTGGGGAAATTTCGCGTATCTCCCCCGTAGTGATAAAATAAAATTCTGTATCAAATTTATAGGCAGGACAAGTAGTTTGTCTAGGCTTGGTTTGTAGAGAATTACAAACATGCGCACATATATTCAAACGCACAAAACTATAGATTTAATTCTTGATGCGCACGTGAGCGCCATCAGTGTTTATCACAGGTTCATCATCTTAGCGGCCCCTAATTTAATAACAAATTATCCTTTCGACGGAAGTGAATCAATCAAAACTAACTTTAGCTGGAAAGTAACATTATTCAAGAACCGCTATAAAGCCAAAACAATCTGTTACCTTAAATTATATGTTTATCTCTGTAAAGCAGCTTTAAAACAATCTACATTGTTAAAAGCGCTATATAAATGAAGATGACTTGACTTGACTTGACTCTCCTCGAAATAAGCACGCCAAATAACCATATTTTATACTATATCTGATTATCTGAATTGACAGCAGTATATTTAACCATGTTTGGGAATTTTTCTATGCATTTATTCAGCAAGTCATTAAAACTTATAGAAACTGTTAGATAAAAGATTACACTTGAAATGTTTATTTAAAGCTAATAAATACCTATTTTTAAGCATTACTATTGGGCAGCAAATGCCAGATCTCTCACCTTTTGGCAAAGAGGCTTCCTGGACAACATGCTACCTGAAAATTGTCCATTGTGGGTTCGTGCGGAGGCTATGTCAGTGCTGGAGTCCTCTCTCCCAACATTACTTTTTACAGAGTGTAAATCTATCGGCAAAATAGGAAGCTATAATTTTGTATTGAGAAATTCTTTGAGGATTTTGAAGCAGATAAATCAATTCTATAAATTACCGAAGGTCTCATTCAATCATGCAATCCTTCATTTGAGCCCTCTCAGATTGATGGTGCTTTTGTAGGATGGAGGAGAAAATGTGTATGCTATATAGGGGACCTTTATATAGATGATAAATTTGCATCTTTCTCACAACTTAAAAGTAGGTTTGCACTCCCACAGTTTCATTTCTTCCTTTACTTGCAAATTAGAAATTATGTAAAGGAAAATATTCCACAGTTTATAAATAAACATGAAAACCATATTATTCACAATCTTTTATCTTCTAATCCTGTAACTAGACAATTAGTATATTGTTTTGTTCGGGCTTTTGCAACATCTATTTGCACCAACTACCTTAAAGCCGTCTGGTCTACTGAACTGAACGATAAAGTGTCTGATGAGATCTGGGAAGAAGGCCTATCGAGAATAAAGAGCTGTTCTGTAAATTCGAGATACAAATTAATCCAGTTTAAAGTTATACACCGAATTCACTACTCCAAAACTAGATTAAGCAAAATATTTCCCTCCATATCTTCTCAATGTGATAGGTGCAAGATGGCGGAGGGGACGTTGGTTTTGCCCTAATTTATATGATTTCTGGTCTAAGATCTTTGAATTGTTTTCAAGCGCATACAGAATTAACATTCAGCCTGACCACAATCTGGCTATTTTTGGCTATCTGATGTAATGGATACTATCCCCCATACTCTTCAGCATGCTCTAACGGTAGGCTTGATTGCGGGCAAAAACGTAATACTCCTCAATTGGAAAAGTTCACAAGCACCTTGTTTCCAGAGATGGTTAAATGAGATGCTTTATAATATCCAAATGGAACAGTTACATTTTGGGGAGTTCTGCTCACAAAAAAAAAATTTGAAGCCACATGGGGACCTCTCTTGGGACTTTTGGAAGTTTAACATTTGCTTCCCTCTCCTGTGGTGAATCTGCTGTGTTATAAAACAATTGTGAATATTGTAATTTTCGTTTATTTATTTATTTGCAATAATTATTTTGTATATATTTGCTGACTGAGGCAATCCAGATGTTGTTGTTTTTTTTTTTGTCTTGTTGTCCCGACTGTTTTATGTTTTTGTGTTTGTTCATATAACTTCAAAACTGTTAATAAAAAATATATATTTTAAAAACAGTAAAAAAAAAACATGAACCCATACTACTACAAATAATAATTATAATAATAATGATAAATACACAAAGAACAAACAGCTACAACATGGTTCTTGGACCCCAAAATCATGTGGATTTATCACCTTTTCCATCAAGCATTTGTTGACGTTAGTTACAGATTGTAATGTTTCAAACACCCAGCCTTCATGCAGTTCAAAATAATTGCCACCAGGTTGCACTATAACCATATTTTCAGAACCACATATAATTTATGGTTGTGCGCATTACACACACAAACGCGCGCGCACACACACAGAGAGAGAGAGAGAGAGAGAGAGAGAGAGAGAGAGAGAGAGAGAGAGAGAGAGAGAGAGAGAGAGAGAGAGAGAGAGAGAGAGAGAGAGAGATATTTGAAATAGTTAATTAATACATAATTCAATTGAATTTATAAAAATAAAACCTACTGTTTATTTCCACTGCATTCCCTCGCCCCATGTGTATCTGAATATATGTGTGCACTTGGGTGTAGTTTCTATGAAAGCTTGTTACACTTTAGTGAGATGCGTGTGCAGCGGCAGCGACAGATGGTGGGCTCCTCATCCCTCGGGAAGGCAATCTCTACGAATGCGAGCGCGTGTCAATCACCCGCTCTCATGTGATGGCTCCTGCCAGTGACGTGCCCACCATATGGCCTGGCATCAGAGCAGGTATGTAACCCTTCCTGCTAGGGATGCCACACCGCCTCGCTGCAGTCCGGGAAAGGGATAACACATACCGGATCACAGACAATCGCGCCTCTCTTTTTCTTAGTCTTCTTAGCATAGGGAAACATGAAGATGATGTAGACGTACGCGCCTTCACCGTATAGAGCACCATAAACTAGGTGAGTTTTTCAGACGTGATAGAATATATAATCATAACAAATAATTATTTATATATGAATTTTAATAAATATTTAAAAGAAAATATGCCAACTACGGATGCTGGTGGAATTAGCTTTAGTCTAATTCAAAGTCGAATTTTGTCTAATTTAGATTTATTTATTTTTTTATCATCGGTGATACCTTTTCTCAGAGAATGGTACGTTTTAATTAAAGCAGCCGTGAAATAATATATGTGAGCCATAAATCGGATTTGACTTCAGAAGCAGGTGTTATCGATAACGGCTTCACAGTTTACAGTAATCCAGGTTATTTAGATATATTTGACGAGACATTACGACAATCCTTAGTAGATAGTGTTGTTTCTCGTAGACCTATGTTGTGCAAATTGTTTGTTACATTTTCAGTGACTTTTGCTGAGATATTACTAATAATGCAAGCTTTCTTGTGGGTTATCAGTGCATAGAGTTAACGTCAGTATTTTAATAATCAGTAGTTAATACAAATAATATGACAATAATTTGCATAGTAGTATAGCTATATACCAATTATTTAAAAACAAAATATTGTTAATCAGAAGGCGTTTTTACAACAAAGACACTCGACTCTTTTTGACAATTAAATTGTGTGACATTTTTTCATTGCAATAAAAAAATATAGCCTATATGTTTATAAGTTAAATAAAATTAGCTAGCTATGTTGGGAAGTTTTTCTTTTCTCTATCAACTATGGTTTTGTAACAGATGGGAAAGGAAAAGAGCCGGGGACAGGAGGGAGACCAACGGCAGTTTTAGAACCTGGACATGGGTTGTGTTTTTGGGACCCCGCCCTCATCAAAAGGAGCAAGGAATTGTCTATTGTGGTCATAAATGAGATCGTATTACAATTTTATATTAAATTGACTCTACAGTTAGGCTACAGCTTTTTTCATTAATTTTCCTTTTTTATATATTATTCGCTGTTTTAAATGGTCCTCGATTAGTTTTTGGTGTGCTGGAATGCCGCCAGAATGAAGATGGAAAGGAAAGGGCGAAGGGGGTACTCGCAGCTCAAAACGAGTAGCCTACCCCGAGCCCCCCCACCCCACCTCGTGTGAGGACCTGCTGCGAGGGGCCAAACAGGACTACAGAAATTGGGAATTGGGGAGTGAGACCGTCTGGCGACGTATGTCGCTCTCACTGAATTAAAATACCTCTTTAAAAGTCGTCTTCCACACAGATATATGACGCTTGATTTTTATTTGCCTTTTACCCATTTCAATTAAATTTTTGCTCTTTAAAATCGTTCCTTTCATCAAAATGGTATATAGCTACAGAAACTAGGCTATATTTGAAAATAACCCTTATTTACTTCAGTGATAGCAGAGCACATTAACATTTCCACTGTATGGGGTGCTAAATATTTCAAACATCATTTGTGTTGTACACAATTTCCACGTCACGGTTTAATTATTAAAACATTTGTTTACTCGTTGTCTATGTTTCAGTGGCTCCACCATGTTGACAAGATTATTTAACGAACCTTCACTGCTTCCGGACATGGAGAAGTTCGGGGGCTGGGTGGATGACAGCGGGAGCGAGTGCTCCAAAACCAAGGACGAAGAGCAGGAGCGCTGTCGCCTAGGCGACGAGGACTTGGACGATGTGAAAGACGGGAGCAGCCGGGCTCAGTCGGAAATTGCTGGGGAGGAAGACGAAGATGATGATGTTGATGAAGATGATTGTGGAGATGAGGGGGACGGAGACAGACCTAAAAAACGTGGGCCAAAAAAACGCAAAATGACGCCGGCTAGGTTAGAGCGCTCGAAAGTAAGGCGCCAAAAAGCGAACGCAAGAGAACGCACGCGCATGCACGATCTAAATTCAGCACTTGACAATCTACGCAAGGTAGTACCATGCTATTCAAAAACCCAAAAACTCTCTAAAATTGAAACATTACGGTTGGCGAAAAACTACATTTGGGCGCTGTCAGAAATCCTGCGGAATGGGAAGAGACCGGACGTGGTTTCGTATGTACAGACACTGTGCAAAGGCCTCTCCCAACCCACGACCAATCTGGTGGCTGGGTGCCTCCAACTTAACTCAAGGAATTTTCTAACGGAACAATGTCAAGAGGGAGCGCGCTTTCACTTGCCCACCCCCTCATTCTCCATGCACGGATATCCATATCAATGCTCCCGTCTATCAAGTACACATAGTCAGTCTGGGTCCAATGCACATAGCCTCCGAAATCATTCTTTCTGTTCGGCCTATGAGGCACTGTACGCCGAAGGCACGTCCCCAGAATATAACAGTCCAGATTACGAGGGCCACCACAGCCCTCCCGTGTGTGTAAATGGTAACTTTGCACTGAGACAACAGGAGCCACTCTCACCAGAGGCGGAAAGAGGTTATCAATATTCTATGCATTACACCAGTCTGCATGGTTCACGTTCCTCCACTGCTCATGGTCTTGCTTACGCCCCATCAGGTGCTCGCAGTGGCAGCGCGCACTCGGAGAACCTTCCACCGTTTCATGATGTACACGTGCACCATGATCGGGCGCCTGCATATGAAGAACTTAACGCCTTTTTCCACAATTAGGTGATTTTTTCCCTGCTAATGCCCATTTGGGAGGAGAGGAGAGGGAGGGGACAGAGGAAGAGAGAAAGATTCCACATTCAAAACATGAATTAATTTACTTTTCGCTACTGTAGCCTACTCTTAAACCAGTTTATTATAATTGTTTTACATTACTGGACTGTAGGCTTTTTCTTTTTTTTCTTCTTTTTTTTTTTAACAGTAATTCTATAACGACAAAATGTATATAAAATAAGTCAGGACATGAATCCAACTGCAAAAAAAACATTTTTGCCAAGTGGTAGTGCTATTTATGATTGATGACCGTAACACGTCTCTAATGTAATGCCAAGAAGAAGAACAAAAAATGTTAAATTAACTAAATTGTTAAATGAAGTCTTTTTCTTGATCAAACAAATAAAGCATATTGTTCCAGAATTATCTGGGGCTGTCATTTCCCATTGGGAACTGGTCAGACAGAAATTGTAAGAATATACTAAGAATAAACAAACATGAGTACACCAGACTGTATGAGTACAATTTCAGTGATAGCAAAAATGAGAACGAAAAATGAATCTCATTCATTATGTTTTAATGGAATTTTAAGGTTTACAAAATTCAGGTCAATATATTTTAGTCGACAGGTGCAATTTCACGATATCACATCCAAAAAAAATTCTGATGGTAGTCCAATCTGTCTGATTTTACAATAGTGCTTGGGTAATATAAAATGGCAAGCTGTTGGAAGACTAATTAAGTTAGAACATACCATTATTTGTTGATATTAAATAAAAATCAGATTGTGAAAATTTGGGTAACTAAATTAAACTGGATTTGTCATATATTGGTTATAGGTAGCATCCTTATAAACGTGTTCATCATTTTTCTTTTCTTTTTTCAACAAAGAAACCATTTTGATTATCTTTAAAGTGAATGTAGTGTGTGTGTGTGTGTGTGTGTGTGTGTGTGTGTGTGTGTGTGTGTGTGTGTGTGTGTGTGTGTGTGTATGTGTGTGTGTGTGTGTGTGTGTGTGTGTGTGTGTGTGTGTGTGTGTGTGTGTGTGTGTCTGAATAAGGCAATTTTCCAGGCATGTTATACATTTCAAATATTGATGACATGGAAGAGCAAAACAATTGCTACTAACAATACTACTGAAAAAAGTAATGAGGTTATTGGATGGTTTAAATAATCATATATTTATTTGCATAAAAATAATAATTTACCATTATTGGGATGTGTTTTGAATGTTCAACCTCAGTGTGAGCAGTGTAAACATTTCACATCAACTAAAATACCTATAAAGATTTGCTTATTCAAAAGCGTTAACATTCCTCAATGGCTTAAATAGCCTATTTCGACATATTTATGTACATTTGTTTTGCATTCTACTGGAGTTATATGTCCTATTTCATTCAATTTCAGTGTGTGAAGCATTTTATTATTATTAACTTACGCAGTAGGCCTATTATTTTCCTAATCCGACAAAAAATATGAATTCGTTTTTTTTAAGCATGATGGAGTAGTACACCATGATCTGTTCACTTTATAAATAAATTAACTAATACGCAACTGCATTTCACTTTGTGATAATTATTACATTAGCCTACTTCTCCCATGGTTAGAATTTGATAGCATGAACATTAATTGCATTACCATTTTGATTTAAAACACGATCATTGTTTTTATTATTATAATTGTTATTATTATTATTAGGCTAGGCCTAGGCTACTATTCGGTCGAAATTACGTTACATTTTTAGCAAAAACAAATATACAATTAAAGCGACTTGTGTGCATAAATGAATCGTTTAAGTGACGCATGCAGCAAATGTTTTATTCATTAAAGCTCCGTGTCGTTGTTATTGTTACCTTATGACTACTTTCATATAGCATATTGTAGCATGATTATTGCATTGTGGATAACTTCTTAAAATATTATTCATTAATTAAAAATATATCGGAATAGTTATGTATAATTTTACAGGTAGCCTATGTAAACTTTTAAATTCCTTTTAAACGTTGGCCCTTTTCTTTTGGTTTGTAGGTTGTTGCTATCAATTAACACATTTAGACGGACAGTTATTATTTGCTATGGAATGCCTGGTAACTACTTTTCATTTACAAGGCAGTCTTTTAGTACAACATTTGCAATATGCCTATCTTAAAATGACAGTTGAGTGGCTTTTTGCCGCACTTTAGCTTAAAACAGTTTTATTTAGACCCATTCGCTGCAGTCTTGTGTGCTCCATTTGGCTAAATGTAAATTGTAAAAAAAAATACGTTTTTTGTTGCATTGTTTTTTTTTAACAGTCTATTACCGTATATACCTTATATAATTACCTTATTACCAGTCTATTACCTTACCCAAGTGTCATCCATTAGCAGAGGAAAAATCTCTTTTAGGTTCCTTAAAAACCAAAGCAACGTTTCTAAACAACTGTATGAATGAAAAGGTTCACATAGTGTTTAGCCTATTCAATCAGATTACAAAACACGTTTTGCATTTTTATTTTCTATGTTTCTATTTTTTTATTTTAGGCCGAAATCAGGTAATGTTCATTCAAGAAACCTGTGAGTTCAAAGTGAATATTTTTCTTATGATTCTGGCATTGATGTTTCGAGCCCAGAGGGTAAAAGCCAACAAGGACAAAAGGCGATCCCTCCTTAAACTCGACCACAGCCGAGGTGATCTTAAGCGGCGTCCAGAGGCCACGGGCTGGCACGGAACCCAGAGACTCAGGAGACACGCTCTTGCCAATTCGCTAAATGTCTTAGCGTCAGTGCGCACGGCCAGCGGGGCAGCCCACCACAGCGATGCCAGCTGCGCCGTGTGCCAAGCCTGGCCAAAGCTGCGCTGCTGGGTGGAGGCGGTGTTTCTTTCCTAATTCAGCAGCATCTGTTCATTATTTCATATTTTATAGGGAAGAAGGGTTCAACTATATTCTAGCAACTGGAAACAGCACGGCCTATAACCACCGGGACTGCACAGCGTAACAGTTGGAACAGACATATGCGGTACATTAACTCATTCGAATTTTTTTAGACCAGTGATAACGTAATGCAGGTAAACAGGATTTGACAAATATATATATACATACATACATAGGCTACATTATAAGGGGGAAAAGTGTTAAAATGGAAAACGTAAAGAAACACCAGACACAAGGGCAATTGTAACATGACAAAATAAATATTTATATAATATTTAAATACAGCTTTACGGCGAAAACGGAAACATATTAATAAAGCAATTATCATTATGCAATTTAACGTATACTAAATGTAGTTAATGTAATGAGATGACAGTGAGATAACATTACTTTACTGGAAGCTAAATTTACTTTTAACATGATTGCATCAGATTAATTTAAAAATGGCAAATAAATATTAAGCACTCCACTTTAAGAATAGTCCGTAAAATAGTTATATGACCCAATGTAGATACCCTGTTAATTTAAATGAATATACATTTTCTGTATTGGTTATTTTTTCAAAGGGTTTTACACGTTTTAAATTACGCATTGCGTTTTGTTTTAAGGGTTGAAGGAAATGCCTGTATGTAAAACGTTGAAGTGATTTTCTGCCAAGACATTATCCGTTTTTCTATAGATTTTTTTCCCCTTAGCATACGTTTTAATCTTGCAATGATTCAGATTTCAGGAACCTCCATTTACCTTTTGATAGATGATTTGAAGCCTACTTCTAAAACATTTGGTAAGCAACATTTACACATATAAACCCTTAAACAAAATCTTTAAAGACCAACTCCACTTTTAAATCAAATGTAAAGTGATTTTTTTTACCCTATTATATGCGTCATGCAGTGACTGTGTTCACTGTACCATTTTCTGCATGCCAGCCACACCCCAGCAGTGCCTGTCATGGAGGCTGGCACAGATTGGCATAGCTTATCAAAATTCCACAGCATCTGTTCACTGTGGCAGGGTGGCACTGCAGAGAAAATGAGTACAAGGAGAACATATAAACAAATAAGAGAACTTAAGAATTTTCAGCATACTATGAATGTACTTTCATGAAAAATTTAAATGCATTTGTTCATTTCAGAAGATGGAGATGTGATTTTAAGTTTTAAGATTTTACTTTCTATAAGAAGGTGTGTGATCAGTGTTGGAATACAAATATAGGCTATAGAGAAGTACAATTATTTCCTTTTAATAGTGCCATAGTATTGTTTTCCTTGCATAATTCTGGGTTTACAGCACAGTGTTTATTAGTGTGTGTTTATGTCTTGAGTACATATGAGTGCATCGGGGTTGTTCCTTATCTGCACAGATGGCATGTGTTTGGGGGAGGGGGGTATAAGCTTCTGATGATGCCATGCTATGGTCACATGGGCATCGGTAATTGGGCGCCATATTGCCTGGTTTGCAGGGCTCTGGGGCAGCCAGTCACCCAGCTGGACCTGTCAGATGGCATTGAATCCAGCTCACTGCCCTCCACCCTCGCATCCTTTCTTCTCTGTTTCTCTCTCCATCTCTCACTTTTAAATTTTTAAACCCACTGCCACATTTTTCTTCACTGTCTTACATTGTGGTACACCAGTCCTCATCTTACCTCAAGACACATCTGTTGAAAACACATTTCATGACTGTGGATGCTTGTACAATAAAATGAATAAAATAATGAATGTTTAAAGACAAAGAACAAAGAAAGATTCTTGTGTAGAAAAACTTCTCACATAACTGCAATACAAAATCAACTTTGGCTAACAATATCACATTTAATTTCTCATCAAAGGAAATAATCTCATCAAGAAACAGCTGACAACTCAGAAGATTAGCACTTAACAGTATATCATTATGACAGATGGTAAACACACATATATATATATATATATATATATATATATATATATATATATATTAATTTTATTTTTTAATATCTATCTATTCAATTTGTATATAAAGGTGATTAGTAAAAAGGTTACTTCATGATACCTAACGGTAACAAATTGAATAGATAGATAGATAGATAGATAGATAGATAGATAGATAGATAGATAGATAGATAGATAGATAGATAGATAGATAGACATTAAATGTTTTTGTACAGCTAAAATAACTGGAAGCAACTGACACCCGTGCACATAAAAAATGGCTGCACCCATTCTTACTTCTTCATAGTAATGAATGTGTTAAGACATAGAACAAAAAAAAGATAATTTCACATTTCATTCTTTCATATGTGTGTGTGTGTGTGTGTGTGTGTGTGTGTGTGTTTAGTGCAATATATTTAGCTTGTTCGTGTGTGTTGCTGTATGATGTGATTATAAATTGGGCCCTTTATAAGAGTGTTTTAATTGAGAAACATGTTCATCAGATAAAAGTAACCACGTTGTTAGATAGCCATTGTGTCTGTGCTGGCATGAACTGCTTTAATCTATGCAAAGTGTGGCATCAAATAAAGAAAAACACACCACTTGGGATGCTGAGGATGGGTATTTCTTTCAGTAATACCAGGATGTGATATGTACTGGGTGCTTGAATTTTTCAGAATCCTTGCAATTTTAGCCCGCTGACGAAGGCCTCTTTTTAGGCAGTCACATGTATGTATGTAACTGCTCTAATCACTAGAACTACAAACCCTCTGTTTTATGAGGACTCTCCATATACATAATGATTTTTATACTGTACAAACTTTACATTCTACCTCTTAACCTAGCTGTGATTTGACAAGATGGCACCGGTGTGTGTGGCAGGCCATCTGTGTCCTAGTGTGTGTGCTTTGTTGTTTGTATTATTGCTTTGAAATCCAAACTTTTAAACTTTGCTGACTTATAATCGCCAAACTCTTCAAAATATTCAACATACCTTCAAATAGCTGTCTAGTTTGGACTGGAGTAACCCACGCCTGTATCCCCCTCCGTGTTGTTGTCTGTACCACCAGCTTTTCTACTCTGATAGCCCAGCGCAGTACATCGACGAAATCCCGCTAGAAGACGAGAAAAGCACGGGGTATATTAGGCCTAGTCCACACGTACACAGGTATTTTTATAAACAGAGTTTTTCCTCCTTTGTTTAAAAAAAAAAAAATCTCGTCCACATAAGCACCGTTTAAAGAAAAGTCTGTCCACATTAAAATGCAAAAACACGATATGAAGCGCTGTCAAAAGCGTGGTGATATAACCCTAACCGTAAAGCCATGTTGGCCAATCAGAAGCCTGAAAAAAAAGGTTATTGCCAGTTCCAGTAGGCTAACAGTGACCTGCGTAGTATTGCATTCTGACACCTCTGTTCTACATTATAATAGGAGAATTGTGCATGTATGTATACATATTATAAGCCCTGTTAGCAGAGTTATTAGCAGCAATACTTTGGCTACATCCACCATTGCACAGACTTGCCTCATGTAAACAAAGAAGATAGCTGCGCACAATCTGACATCAAACAAAAGAGATAACAGCGCGCACTCCAACGCCACAAAGCCAAAATCTCCGGTTTCACGGGCTACATGACAACACTGCAACCGACAGGACCCTGGCAGGAGTTTTCAAAAAGGTTCGGTTTCAGTGACCTGATACTGTGTTTGCATGAACGGCCAAACCGCATAGAAAAGTTTGTGCCGCATAGAACCGTTTGTGTGCCGTAGTTACTCTTAAGTCCTTCCTGGCTGATTGGTCTGCGACCCAGGTTCGCTGGAAGTGCTGGCACATGAACCAAACAAAGACTTCATTGATGATTTTGCTGCTCTTCTGGGGGATTTTATCCAGAACTATGATACATTTTTAATCCTAGGAGATTTTAGCAGAAGACTTTTTAACTCTTGTTAGTTCTTTTGGGATTGATCAGCTAGTGAAAGGCCCCACACACATCCTTGGTCATACACTTGATCTTGTGTTGTCTTGTCTATCTGCGATATTGATATTTGATATGTTAGTTTTATGGATCACAAACGGAAAATTAGTTCTGATTCTGGGGTAGTCTTTTCCACAGTCTTTAAAGAGGCTTGTAATTTGTGTAACCTAGCATGTCCCCTTGAGTCACTGAGTGCTGAAGACCATCTTACTTCATTTAATTCTACCTGTATAAAGATTCTGGATATTGCTTCTTTGAAACCTAAAACTTTTAAATCGAAATCAAAACCTTGGCTGAACAATAGTATACGCTCTTTTAAGACAGATTTGTTGAAGAGCGAAATGGAGGTGGAAAAAAGACAAACTCCAGGTGTCATACAAAATTGTAATATTCATTGTCAACATTTTCAAAAAGCAGTAAAAGCCGCTAGGACTAAATATTGTTCGGAGATCATTCCAAACTCTGCTATAAATCCCTCTTCAATGGTTCTCCCAAATTTGTCAAACACTTCTAAATTTTTTTATTAACAATATTGCAAATATAAGATCACATATTTAACCTCCTTTGTTTGATCTGTCTGACTTAGTTATTTGCTCCAGTGTTTTATCTCTGTTTGAACCCATTTCCTTTGAAACCATTCAAGAAGTGGCCAATCAGTTAAAGCCTACCTCCTCCCATCAGGACAAAATTCCTACATATCTGCTTAAACAAGTTCTATATACTGTCGGACCTAGTTTATTTTCCATAGTCAATAAATGCCTTGTCACGGGGACTATGTGGCGTCCAGGGCGGAGGCGACAGTCGAACGGGCGGCCAGGGCGGAGGCGACAGTCGATCGGGCGGCCAGGGTGGAGAAGACAGTCCCTCGGGCGGCCAGGGCGGAGACGACAGTCCCTCGGGCGGCCAGGGCGGAGACGACAGTCCCGCGGGCGGCCAGGGCGGAGGCTTAGGAACAGACACTGGCTCAGGAACAGGCACCGGCCATCTTGTCCGGAGACACTGGATCGGTAGACGTGACGTGAACAGTCTCTGGATCGGCAGGCGTGAAGTGAACAGTCTCTGGATCGGCAGACGTGACGTGAACAGTCTCTGGATCGGCAGGCGTGAAGTGAACAGTCTCTGGATCGGCAGACGTGACGTGAACAGTCTCTGGATCGGCAGACGTGACGTAAACAGTCTCTGGATCGGCAGACGTGACGTGAACAGTCTCTGGATCGGCAGACGTGACGTGAACAGTCTCTGGATCGGCAGACGTGACGTGAACAGTCTCTGGATCGGCAGACGTGACGTGAACAGTCTCTGGATCGGCAGACGTGACGTGAACAGTCTCTGGATCGGCAGACGTGACGTGAACAGTCTCTGGATCGGCAGACGTGACGTGAACAGTCTCTGGATCGGCAGACGTGACGTGAACAGTCTCTGGACCGGCAGACGTGACGTGAACAGTCTCTGGATCGGCAGACGTGACGTGAACAGTCTCTGGATCGGCAGCTTGAGCGGGGCCGGCAGGGCGAGCATCTTGAGCGGGGCCGGCAGGGCGAGCATCTCGGGCGGCCAGGGCGGAGGCTTAGGAACAGACACTGGCTCAGGAACAGGCACCGGCCATCTTGTCCGGAGACACTGGATCGGTAGACGTGACGTGAACAGTCTCTGGATCGGCAGGCGTGAAGTGAACAGTCTCTGGATCGGCAGACGTGACGTGAACAGTCTCTGGATCGGCAGGCGTGAAGTGAACAGTCTCTGGATCGGCAGACGTGACGTGAACAGTCTCTGGATCGGCAGACGTGACGTAAACAGTCTCTGGATCGGCAGACGTGACGTGAACAGTCTCTGGATCGGCAGACGTGACGTGAACAGTCTCTGGATCGGCAGACGTGACGTGAACAGTCTCTGGATCGGCAGACGTGACGTGAACAGTCTCTGGATCGGCAGACGTGACGTGAACAGTCTCTGGATCGGCAGACGTGACGTGAACAGTCTCTGGATCGGCAGACGTGACGTGAACAGTCTCTGGACCGGCAGACGTGACGTGAACAGTCTCTGGATCGGCAGACGTGACGTGAACAGTCTCTGGATCGGCAGCTTGAGCGGGGCCGGCAGGGCGAGCATCTTGAGCGGGGCCGGCAGGGAGAGCAGCTTGAGCGGGGCCGGCAGGGCGAGCATCTTGAGCGGGGCCGGCAGGGCGAGCATCTTGAGCGGGGCCGGCAGGGCGAGCATCTTGAGCGGGGCCGGCAGGGCGAGCATCTTGAGCGGGGCCAGCAGGGAGAGCAGCTTGAGCGGGGCCGGCAGGGCGAGCATCTTGAGCGGGGCCGGCAGGGCGAGCATCTTGAGCGGGGCCGGCAGGGCGAGCAGCTCGGGCGGTGCGGGCAGAGCAAGATGCCTGAGTGGTGCGTCAGGGATGGCAGTCACCTCCAGGATGGTCTCTGGGTTAGGAGCCACTGGACAAGTCGTTGCGGAGGCCTTTCCTTTCCTCCTCCGTCTCCGGACTACCCGCCTCGAGACCACCGGACTCAGGACCACTGGTACTGGGACCACCGGCACTGGGACCACCGGCACTGGGATCACCGGCACTGGGACCACCGGCACTGGGACCACCGGCACTGGGACCACCGGCACTGGGACCACCGGACTCGGGACCACCTCCCTGGCAATTCTCTCCCGATGGCGAATGAGACCCTCCACCATCGCCTCAAAACTGACCCAATCGAATGCTCTTCGGATCAGCCAGTCCATTGGCTCATCAAGCGCATGATTAAATAAATCCTTAAGAGCCTCCTCGCCAAGGTTCAGCCCCTCAGCTGCGCTACTGAACCTCCGGCTGAACTCTCTCACCTCCGGCTGAACTCTCTCACCTCTGTCCCCTGCTGACAGAGGGAGACTAGCTCCTTAAATTGGAGCATCCGCTCCCATTGCGAACAGGAGACTGGTTGCGCACCTCTCATGTGAGTCCTCATGTGGTCGGTACGTTATGTCACGGCTGGTACAATGCAAAAAGGTGCGAGGACTAGGGATGGCTGACGCGAAACAGTCGTTCCGAAGCTTTGCGAGATCCCGAAGCGCAGATGTTGAAACACTGATCTGAAGCGTGATTCAAAACACCCATGTCACGTGACTATGGCCAATCGAAGCCTTCATCAGGTGTGATCCGCCGAATCAGCGTTTGATTGACAGGATCGGGAACAGACCACACAAGCGCACATCTGTATAAAAGTGAAATCAAGTCAAGTCAAGTCACCTTAATTTATATAGCGCTTTTTACAATACAGATTGTATCAAAGCAGCTTCACAGTGATAACATGAAAATAATACAAAAAACAATTTCATCATCGTCCACCTTTAAGGCAGATCTATAATATTGTTGAAATCAACGCATATTGACCTCGTGGGTTTTTGTGAGAGGAGTTTGATTTTGAGATAGCGAATTTTTGGTGATATAGTGACATTTATAGAGCGATTTGTTTAGTTATATTTAAGCTTACATTTAAATGTAGCCTACACATTGACTGATAGGCTAGTAGAGACAGACAGAGTACATATAGTGACACATTAATAGATACATAGATAGAAATATATATATAGACAGATAGATTCATAGATAGATATATAGATACGATAGGCTACATATTGATGTCCTTGCAAAAAAAAATATCTCTGTATGCCAACAACAAGTGTCCCTTGCGAGAGGATATTTTCAAAGGCTTGAGAAATTATCTGTAAAAAAAGAAGTAGGCTAAGTCCTTCCACAGCAGAGAAATTAATATTTTTGAATAAAAATCTATAAAAAAAGTTAGACATTGTGGCTTGATTTATTTTATTAATATTAATTTTTCATGACCAAAATAACATTATGCACAGTGAGGAGCCTACAGGTTACAAGCTTCACATATTAGAAAAATACAATAATAAAAAAACAACTTTTTTTTAATGGGTTAGTTGTCAAGGTTGTTTCAGATCAACACCTGCAAATTATCACTTGGTGTCACCGTTGAGACGGGTGTCGGATTGTTTCACGAAGCCTCGACACAATATGACACATTCGCTTCAACTGTTTCATTGTTTCACGAAGCCTCAATCTGCCCACCACTAGCGAGGACTCAAGTGCCGGAGCATTCTATTAATTTACAAAATATAACAAACACAAAACAAAACCCACGAGGAGGAAAACATAACTAATAAATACAAAACAAAAACAGAACCTGAAACGTACTGGGGAATGGGAAACATTAGACAACGTACCAACACAGACTGCAAACAAGAGGGGACTTAAAAAGTGAAACTAATCAGGAGGGAATAGGTGGATGAACTCAAACAATAATCAGATAACAAGGGGGAGGGATCAGACAATGACACGAGCACATGGCCCAAAATAACAAAACACCCATGTGCAGCACAAGACAGGAAAGGCATGTGACACTATGCCAGAGTGTTTGAAACATGCTGTTGTCCAACCTCTTATTAACCTCTTAGGGCGGCAGTGGCTCAGTGGTTCATGTAGGTTGTTACAAACCGAGTCCTTGGTGGTTCAATCCCCGGTTCCACTTGACCAAGTGTCGAGGTGTCCATGAGCAAGACACCTAACCCCAGCTGCTCCCGACGAGCTGGATGGCGCCTTGCATGAAAGCGCTATATAAATGCAGTCCATTTACCATTTATTAAGAAACTAAATCTCGATCCTAGCCTGGGAAAACCCAGACCACTTCCGGCAAATTTAGATTTGCTCTGCAAGTGGGTCTGGCAAAGAGCCCATTGAAACCCATTTCCAATCCGCCGAAATCGCGGCACCAATCAGAAACGTTTTACACGATGACGACAGAGCAGAGACGGTGACGCAGATTTTGTACATTACAAAGATGGATGCCGCCGTGGAACATCACAACATCACTCGTTCGAATCAGCTGTCGCGTCTGTTTCAAGCGATTTAAAATTGTCATTTTCGTTAACACAAACAGAGAATTGCTGAGAGTCTCGAGATGTTTCTCCGTCGCTCTGCATACGTCATGTCATTCATCGCTCTGATTGGTTTTAGATCTTTCCGACGTCCGTTGGTGACGCCCCTGTGGAAATGAATTGTCTATGGAGCTTTGCCAGACCCTTACTCAGTTACAACTGAGAGGGTCTGGGTTTTCCCAGGCTATCTCGATCCTACTGTTTTGTCGAATTTTAGATTAATCTCGAAACCTTTTATTTAGAAAATTAAAGAGAAAATTCCAACCTGCAGAGTTTAGTTCCAACCTGCTTCAGCACACATGCCTTTGTATTTTCAAGCGATCCTGAAGAGATTGATGAACTGATTCAGGTGTGTTTGATTAGGGTTGGAACTAAACTCTGCAGGACACTGGCCCTCCAGGAGCAGGATTGAAGACCAGTGCAGACCATAACATTCTAAATCTCCCACCTTGAACATTGTGGAGGGATTAAAGGAAATGTCCTAAAATGGTTTAGATCTTATCTAGCAAACAGGATCTATTTCCTCAGGGATCCATTCTAGCTCCTGTTCCGTCAGTGGCGGGCCATGCATTTCACACCTAGGCCTTCAGTGATGTCCAACCTAAATTAATAACTTTTAATAGTGTAGCAGCGCACGCACAAACTCTCTATAATTGTTGTGAAATTCCTGTTTTTATTTTGCTCCGGCAGTCATAGGGTTAATGCGGTGAGTTCGGGAAAGGCCTGGTAGAGAGAAACGAGCGAGTGAGTTCGGCTTTTGTGTTAGTGTACAGTGGTTCTTGATTAATTTGAGTATCCAGAAATATGATTTTTGAAATATATTATTTTGTATGCATGTCCTCATTTGTCATATTTTGAAATGTTAACAATGCATTAATGACAGCACCCTGTGTTAATATTTTTCACAAGTACCCTTTTCTGCTTTTTTAGAGCAATTCCGGAAAAATAAAAGGGTCTGCATGGGGAAGTTAACTCCCATACAGGCAAAAAAAAAAAAAAATACTGGGACAACTTTTAAAAAAAATACAAAGTAAGAAAGTTAATACACAATTCTTTGCTGAAATTTATTGTGCTGTTGCTGTTAACAAGCAATGGTTAATTTGCTCTGCCTTAGGATTGCAAGTGTCCTGGGACAGGTGAGGGTGTGAGTGGGAAACCCACTGCTGGTCTTGCTGATCGATTGCTCCTGTCTGCCTCTGTGACTGCTGCTGCTGTGAGTCTGTTTGCTTCGAGGCTGTAAGTGCCGTCTAAGCCTCGTATTAGCTTCGTATTTCTTTCTGTTTTGAACCATCATTTACTATAATTTCTAGTTGTTTATACTACTAAATACAGCTTACCCAAA
The DNA here is from genome assembly GCF_949152265.1 of Phoxinus phoxinus. Lineage (NCBI taxonomy): Eukaryota > Metazoa > Chordata > Actinopteri > Cypriniformes > Leuciscidae > Phoxinus > Phoxinus phoxinus. The sequence goes on along the minus strand of NC_136896.1, from coordinate 20,642,996 downwards.
ATCTCGGATTAACCTGACATTGCTAGCTTCCGTTATTGGTAGCACAACACGCTAGTAACTCACTAGCCTGTTAACGCACCACCCGTTATTTTTCTCTCGCGCGCCCGCGCCTTTGAGTTCATATAAGCCCAGGTGAGTAAGAATCAGTCAACAAACAAGGTAAGTAATGTCTTGTCCTGTTATTGTCACCTGCACTTCATGTCACATGTTTACCATAGCCTTCTCTGTCGGCAATATAGGATTTATATGTGATGAATGCAAGGAGACAGTCAGGCTGACGGATTTCAGAACTAGAGACACGCATCCAAACTTTAATCGAGAATAGTAAGAAGACTAGAGCTTTAGATACTTTTTTGGATGCGCCTAGCCTAGTGAACTCTTTACATGAGTCGGTTCCGGCTGAAGCCCGTGCAGCAGGGCAGATGGGTGACAGTGAGAGATCGCTCTAGTCGCGGATCAAAAAAACACTTTTCTGTTCCAATAACAAATCGATTTGCCCCGCTCAGTGAAACACCCACTGAGAATTATGCTGATTGTGCCCTGGTAATTGGTGATTCGATCACACAGAACGTGAAAATAGAGACACCAGCCACCATAGTCACATGTTTGCCGGGAGCCAGAGCGCCTGACATCAAAGCAAATTTAAAAGTGCTGGCTAATGCTAAACGTAAATTCTCTAAGATTATTATTCACGTCGGCACTAATGATGTTCGACTCTGCCAGTCGGAGATCACCAAAATTAATATTAAAGAGGTGTGTGAACTTGCAAGTACGATGTCAAGCACTGTAATTTGCTCTGGCCCCCTTCCTGTTTGCAGGAGTGATGAGATAGTTAGTAGATTGTGTTCACTCAATGGCTGGCTGTCTGGGTGGTGTCTGCGAAATAATATAGAATTAATAGACAATTAGAAAAGTTTTTGGGGCAAACCTGACCTGTTGAAAAGAGATGGTATTCATCCCTCCTGGGATGGTGCTGCTCTTCTCTCTAGTAATTTGGCTCATAGTCTTAGAGCTAAAACATGACAATCTGGGGCTCAGGTCAGGAAGCAGACAGACTGGCTTAACCGACCGTATGCTAGCGGCCTCACGTCACCAAGGTCAGATAAATCCCATCACATAGAGATTCTTCTTTACCATCATATAGAGACTGTGTCTGTTCCCCGAATTTGGAAATCCAAAAAAACGTTCAAACCATCTAAGGTTAAAAATTGAATTGATGTTCAACAAATAAAAAACAGATATATTACGGATGAGCAAATGATAAAGCTTGGGTTGCTGAATATTCGATCTCTTACTTCAAAAGCGCTAATAGTTAATGATTTGATTTCAGATTATTACCTAGATCTGCTGTGTTTGACAGAAACCTGGCTAAAACCAAACGATTACATTGCTTTAAATGAGTCAACCCCACAAGATTACGGTTATAAACATGAACCTCGTCTGAAACGCAAAGGAGGAGGTGTTGCTGTAATTTATAGTAATATTTTCAAAACCACTAAGAAATCTAGCTTTAAATATAATTATTTTGAAGTGCTGGTGCTTAATTTAAAAATATATAGTGTAAACGATAAATCACGTTTGAAATTTCTGCTGGCTACTGTATACAGGCCACCAGGGCACCATATAGACTTTATCAAAGAATTTGCGGACTTTCTATCAGAATTAGTATTGGCTGCAGATAAAGTACTAATTGTTTGTTTTAATATACACATAGATAATGAAAAAGATGCATTGGGATTGGCATTTAAAGACATTGTAAACTCAATTGGAGTTAGACAACATGTGTCAGGACCTACTCATTGCCGTAATCTTACTCTAGATCTAATACTATCACATGGAATAGATGTTGATGCCGTTGAAATTCTGCAGCAGAGCGATGACATCTCAGATCATTATCTAGTCTCATGTAAATTACATTTAGCCAAGGCTGCAAAGCCGACTCCGTGTTATAAATATGTTAGACCTATAACTTCTGCCACTAAAGATTGCTTTATCAATAATCTTCCTAATCAGTTTCATCATCTCAGCATCCCGGATAGCTTAGAAGAACTTCATATTGCAACAGAAACTTTTAACTCTCTCTTTTCCAGCACTTTAGACACAGTTGCTCCGCTGCGCTTAAAGAAGATTAAAGAACATAGTCCAACGCCGTGGCACAACGAGCACACTCAGGCCCTTAAGAGAGCAGCCAGAAAAATGGAGCGCAACTGGAAGAAAACAAAACTAGAGGTATTTCGGATTTCATGGAAGGAGAGCTCGATTGCTTACAGAGAGGCTTTAAAAAAGCTGCTAGATCTGCTTATTTTTCAACCCTATTAGAAGAAAATAAACATAATCCTAGGTATTTATTTGAAACAGTGGCTAAACTAACAAAAAAAAAGAAAGCTTCAAGCCCAGAAGCTTCCAAGAAACACAGCAGTAATGACTTTATGAACTTCTTCACTTATAAGATCGATAATATCAGGGACAAAATTATAACTATGCAACCGTCTAATACAGTATCGCATCAGGAAGTGCATTGTAGTCTCCCTGTGGGAACTACTATTCAGAGCCTGTAGCCAAAATCAATATGATTAGTGACTCCGGATATGAGCTTGAGACAAGACTTTATTAACTAGACTAAACATTTAAACTACTCTAACAAACACATACATACAGTTTACCAAGGGAAAGAGACTGAAGCAGAATACAGGAAAGCAAGAAATTATAGCATTGTTTGAAATTCAGCAGATCAACAGCCTTGAGCAAACCATCAGTTTAGTTCTAACATGCCCTTCTTTAAAAGGGGTAAGGATACTAAATGTATCAAATAATGAGACTAAGTCCGTGTGTCCACCAAAGCGTTTTTTTCACGCTAGAACGCCAGGAGCGTAACGAAGCGATGAGCGAGTATTTATCGCTCAAGCGCTGAGCACTCAGCGTTTTTTACAGGTCGCCGAGAGTTTTTACAGGTCGCCGAGAGTTGAAGAATTACAGTTGGTCTACACCGACCAACTGTCACAACATTCTGTACAACAACGACATCAACAGCAGAGCTAACAAAATGGATGAAAAAATTATATTGCTGGTCTCCGAGCATACGTGTCTATACCAGATGACATCCCTGTATTACCACAATGTGAATTTTAAAAACAGTGCTTGGAGGAACATTTCATCGGCGATGGGTCTATCAGGTAAGCGGTAGTCAGCTAAACCATAATTGAAACCCACAATTAATTGAAACCTCTTCAATTAATTCAAAATGCAGCAGCAAGGCTATTGACCAGAACCAAAAGAAGAGAACATATTACACCTATTTTAAAAACTCTACACTGGTTACCAGTGATTTATAGAATTGATTTTAAAGTCCTTTTTCTTCTTTTTAAAACATTAAATGGTCAAGGACCTCTCTATATAGCAGAGATGTTTGAAACATATAACCCTATAAGATCACTTAGATCAGCTGCAAAACTCCAATTGGTACAACCCAGTGCTCGTACTAAACAAGGGGAAGCAGCCTTTAGCTGTTATGCGGTCCGTCTTTGGAACCGTCTTCCCATTAGGTCTATACATTAAGACCTCTCCTACTATTTCCATTTTTAAATCTAGACTAAAAACTAAACTTTTCTCTGATGCCTTTTCGTTATAACTGACTTCATTTGTACTTGTATTTTTTACTTGTTTTAACTATATTGTTTACTTTGTTATGATGATGTAAAGCACATTGGACTACCTTTCTGTGTATGAAATGGGCTATATCAATAAATCTGAACCTGAACCTGAACCTAAACAGCTGATCGGTGGGGGACGGGATGTAGCTTGCAAACCGTCAAAGCTAACGTTAACTTTTATATAGCCTATACATTCTATAACGCCTGGTAATCTGAATATTTTCATTGTTTTAAGCTGTTTCACAAAATTTCTAATCTTTTTGTTCATACAAATTTCAGTAGAAAAATGTTCCACAAAAAAGTGGAAAAACCTGAGGGACACCTTCAAAAGAGAGAAAAATTAAGAGAAAGAGAGAAAGAAGTCAGGTTCAGGGACATCAGGAGGCAGTCGGAGGTGGAAATATATGTCCATCCTCAACTTCCTGGAGCCATACATTGCAGACAGGGACACCTCTAGCAATTTGAATACATCTTGTGATGAGGAGATCAGTGTTGTGGCTCTCCTTGAGTCTATGGAAACAGCAGTGGAGGTAGTGTAGTATGTTACGTGAACCTCAATGTTAAAGTGCTGCTACATCTGTTTTAATTGTGTAATAAGTGCTGCTATATCTGTACAAATAATTGTAGGATTGACATGTTAAATAAAAGGCAATTGTTTGTTATTTCTTTCAAAGGAAGGAATCATTTTTATTAGTAGTACTAGGCTATACTTTATCTGTGTGTATATATTTTTTTTAATACATTTTCTGATTTGTCCCCCACAGACATCAGATGAGAGCACACAGTCCCTGACCCAAACCCAGGCCAATACCACACAATCTCCTGACTCCCCTGATGTGCCACCACTCTGCACACCTGAAATTTCTCAACGTACTCTTGCTCCAAAGAGAGTCAAGTCAAGTCATCTTCATTTATATAGTGCTTTTAACAATGTAGATTGTTTCAAAGCTGCTTTACAGAGATAAACGTATAATAGGTAACAGATTGTTTTGGCTTTATAGCGGTTCTTGAATAATGTTATTTTCCAGCTAAAGTTAGTTTTGATTGATTCACTTCCGTCGAAAGGATAATTTGTTATTAAATTAGGGGCCGCTAAGACGACACCGTTCTCTCTACACTTTAAACGCGAACCTGTGAGAAACACTGATGGCGCTCACGTACGCATCAAGAATTAATTAATTAGTAATTCTCTACAAACCAAGCATAAGCAAACTACTTGTCCTGCCTATAAATTTGATACAGAATTTTATTTAATTTTATCACTACGGGGTAGATACGCAAATTTTCCACAACGCTTTATCTGTAGAGTGGTAAAGGGATCCTCCATAGGGAGAGGCTAGTTGGCACTTCAGCACTGCGTTGACATCGGGTCCAGGCGAAGGTCCTTCGTCAGATCTGGATACGGCCTGGATCCGGCAGGCTGCGGGAAAACCTCGGGATAAACAAAGACACTAAAATTAGCGTAGATGCCATTCTTCTTATAATGTAATGAGTACATCAGGATTCAAGGGAAGTGTTCCCAGTTCCGGCTGACCTAACAATCAATAAAACACTATCATGCACACATAAACAAACATACAAACAGACACGCACGCACACAAACACACACACAAACACACACACAAACACACACACACACACACACACACACACACAAATGACCTTTGAAATAGACACTACAAATTACTACATGTGCAACCATCAATAATTTTATTTTTTGTATGGCAGTTTGATGTATTTATGAATCTGTACATGAAAAGTGATCATTAAAATATTTATTAAAAGCATTCATCTTTCCCATTAATTTATTTTCAACTTTTGATTTAGACTACTATTTCATTTTATTCACCATGTGTAGCTTGTTATTGAAAGGAAATATGCTCATTTTCTAAGGTTATGGGTGGCTCTTAAAAGAGACTTTTTTTTTTTCATTGGTGGTGGTTCTGGATGGTACTGATGGCAGTGGTCCTGATGGTGGTGGGAGTATTTATGAGGCATTAGATGACAGAATGCTGCCATGCAACTTCACCTGCTGGAGAGGAGAAGTAGGTGGTGTATCTTTGCCTTATTTGCAGTGCTTCCCTAGAGCCATTGTTGCTGCCTGCTCGTTGGATGGGCTGCATGGCAAACTGTGGCTCTGATGGCAGGGGGCACAACTTCCTTCCTCTTCATCAGCATCCTCATAGGAAATTGTGAAGGATGCAAGTGGCCTTCACCACTGCATCTGCCACTTTTGGTGAGACATCAAGCACTTTGTGATAGAGTCTCCATTGGGCAGCAAGTATCCCAAATGTGCACTCCACCATTCGCCTCGCACGGGAAAGCTGGTAATTAAACACACGCTTCTCTCTGTCGAGGTGTTTCCCTGGGCAGGGTCGGAGAAGGTGCCTCTTCAGAGGAAAAGCCTCGTCACCCACAAACACATGTGGCACAGGCTGGAGGTCTTCTGCTCCTGGTAAAGCTGAATCTTCTGGCAGGTCAAGGGTTCCCTGGTGGAGGGCCTTACCAAAGTCGGAGGCACAGAGGGTCCCACCATCACTGCTTTTCCCGTACCCCCACATCCACCATCCGGAAAAGGTACCGGGCATCAACCACTGCTAGGCGGACGATGGAAAAGCTCCCTTTATAATTAAAATACATGGACCCTGTTGAAGATGGGGCCTGTATTCTAACATGCTTCCCATCGATTGCTCCCAGACAGTTGGGGAAGTTCCATAGCCTATGGAAGTCTTCAGCAGTCCTCTTCCAGTGGTGTTGTTCAGGGAAGGGTATGTATTCCTGAACCATGAGAGACCATATTGACTCACACACTTCTTTTACCACCCTTGCCACTGTGCAGTAACCCACCCTGTAGCTAAAAGCTATGGATCTGAATGAGTCTCCTGTAGACAGATACCTGAAATAAATACAGAAAAAAGTTGCAAAGGGCCATTAGTTATAAATTAAATAAAACATCTATTTAAATCATACTTTCATTAATTAAAGCAACACCAAGTAGCTTTTGCTCTCGGGGTCCCCCTACAGTTAGGAAACAGTATTGTCTTCTACTACTGTCGCAAAATCTGTCATGGTTACACCAGGGGATATACGTGCATTTGTTGACAAGCCGATACCACCGAACTCTGCAGAAGGAGTTCTCGTCTTGGGCAGACTGCCTGCAATCCGTGTGAAATGTCTTCATCCCAGGTACAGTGGCATATATGTCAGCATGTCATATGAACATAATTTCATGGGTTTTATTTTTTTCAAACGCAAAAAGATCGCGTAGCTCACGTTTACAAACCAGCGCCATTATAGTAGCCTATTGGCTACTGTTTGTTTTACATGATTCAATTCAATGTTTGTGTGGTAGGTAATAGCCATATATCGTCAATATTATAATAATATCAAGCAACCATAGATGAATCTGCAAATTTGAAAAATCGATTTGCATTATAGCCTGAGGCAAGACACTTTCGCCAGAAAAATAAATAAATAATCAAACATGACTATCAGCCTGCAGTCATGCAGCGTCATTAGGATAGTTATCCTAAAAGATGATTTTGTCCGTCTAATCATGTAGCTATTACTACTCCGACAGCATGACGGCCAAGTCAGCATCGGTCCCTCCTCCTCCTTTAGCTCACATCAGCGAGCGAACGCTGGGCCAATATTGATCCTCGTCCGGCCTTTGATTTTATCACTCTCCCTTTTTCACTTCCTAGTCTCCTCCGACAAAACCTCTGCCTCCTTCGGTTTAGTTGCTGCTTCAGCCGTGACAACAACAACATACAGACGCTACCAGCCGGCAAACAAACGCTAGTTGGGCTCTCACATTCGAATTTGAGGAAGTGGGGGGTGGTGGGGGAAGTGAGGTATGCCGTAAAGCAGTCGAATATTGTAGTTCTTTTGTGCTCGGGTTGTAGCCAAACCCCGAAGTTCTGTAGTGCCAGTGAAAGCGATACAGACCCCTTCAGGCTATGGACGTGTCATTCAACCTATTGTAAGTCGATGTACCATCACAAGGGTCTTGGAAATATATTATGAAGGTTGAAAAACTGCTTGGTGTTGCTTTAATTCAGTAAGACATCTAGCCTATTTATATTGTGCTTTAAATATATAAACGTATATTAAATTATTAATGCGTTTAGATGTGTACAATATAGCCTAGATATCAGTTATAGTTACCGCGTATCTGTATCATAGCAACGAAGCGTCTCAACTGAAAAAACGCTGCGCTGCCAAAACGCTCTCAAGCGCTCACAGCTCGGCATTTTCAGCAGAGCTGGCTAAAAACGCTTTGGTGGACACACGGCCTAAGTTTGATACTTGCAATGTGAAGCACTGAAAGTGAAAGAGACGTTGACACAGTTTTTCATGTTTAATACGGTAAAGCTGCTGCTTTAACCCCCGGTGCTCTTCGCGTGTCACTCAAAAATGACAGAATTTAAAAAAAAATTGTCAATGAAATTAATGCTATATTTTAGTTTGATAATGTTTTGTTATTTTCCTTGTCTGGCGCATGCTTGTGACGTAAACGCGTACGCGACGCCTTCACTGTCTAGCAGACTTTTGAGTTTTTACTCTTCAGACGGGAACGCGATGGTGGAGCGTTTTTAAGATTTCCACTCTGGAGGGTGCTTTCACTTGTTTGCGTTTTTAAGCCCCAAAAACGCCGTCGCCGTGTAAACGAAAGGCACATCCGATAAAATATTTTTACGTTTTCACCCGCGAGCGTTCTCGTTAGGGCCTTAATGTGTCCTGTAACAGGACACCAGGTTCTGCCAGAGGGTAAGCTTCAATTGTGATGTTATTTTTGGGGGAAGTTTCATAGACCTTTGTTGGGAGAGTAAATGCTAAACGTAAATTTAGCATTTAGCATTAAACGTAATTTAGCATTAAACGTAATTTAAACGTAAATTTAGCATTAAACGTAAATGCTAAACGTAAATTCTCTAAGATTATTATTCACGTCGGCACTAATGATGTTCGCCAAATTTAATATTAAAGAGGTGTGTGAACTCGCAAGTACGATGTCAAGCACTGTAATTTGCTCTGGCCGCGTTCCTGTTCGCAGGAGTGATGAGATAGTTAGTAGATTGTGTTCTGGCTGTCTGGGTGGTGTCCGCGAAATAATATAGAATTCATAGACAATTGGAAAAGTTTTTGGGGCAAACCTGACCTGTTGAAAAGTGATGGTGCGTCTCTTCTCTCTAATTTGTCTCATAGTCTTAGAGATAAAACATGAAAATCTGGGGCTCAGGTCAGGAAGCAGACAGACTGGCTTAACCAACCGTCTGCTAGCGGCCTCACGTCACCAAGGTCAGATAAATCCCATCACATAGAGACTCTTTCACCTAGATATCATCATATAGAGACTGTGTCTGTTCCCCGAATTTGGAAATCCCAAAAATTCAAACTGATCTAAGGTTAAAAATGTAATTGATGTTCAACAAATAAAAAACAGGGACAATACAGATGAGCAAATGATAAAGCTTGGGTTACTGAATATTCGATCTCTTACTTCAAAAGCACTAATAGTTAATGATATGATTTCAGATTATAACCTAGATCTGCTGTGTTTGACAGAAACCTGGCTAAAACCAAACGATTACATTGCTTTAAATGAGTCAACCCCACAAGATTACAGTTATAAACATGAACCTCGTTTGAAACGCAAAGGAGGAGGTGTTGCTGTAATTTATAGTAATATTTTAAGCCACTAAGAAATCTAGTTTTAAATATAATTCTTTTGAAGTGTTGGTGCTTAATTTAAAAATATATAGTGTAAATGATAAATCACATTTGAAAATTCCATTTGAAAACACCAAAGGCACCATATAGACTTTATCAAAGAATTTGCGGACTTTCTATCAGAATTAGTATTGGCTGCAGATAAAGTACTAATTGTTGGTGATTTTAATATACACATAGATAATGAAAAAGATGCATTAGGATTGGCATTTAAAGACATTGTAAACTCAATTGGAGTTAGACAACATGTGTCAGGACCTACTCATTGCCGTAATCATACTCTAGATCTAATACTATCACATGGAATAGATGTTGATGCCGTTGAAATTCTGCAGCAGGGCGATGACATCTCAGATCATTATCTAGTCTCATGTAAATTACATTTAGCCAAGGCTGCAAAGCCGACTCCGTGTTATAAATATGTTAGACCTATAACTTCTGCCACTAAAGATTGCTTTATCAATAATCTTCCTAATCAGTTTCATCATCTCAGCATCCCGGATAGCTTAGAAGAACTCGATATTGCAACAGAAACTTTTAACTCTCTCTTTTCCAGCACTTTAGACACAGTTGCTCCGCTGCGCTTAAAGAAGATTAAAGAACATAGTCCAACGCTGTGGCACAACGAGCACACTCAGGCCCTTAAGAGAGCAGCCAGAAAAATGGAGCGCAACTGGAAGAAAACAAAACTAGAGATATTTCGGATTTCATGGAAGGAGAGCTTGATTGCTTACAGAGAGGCTTTAAAAGCTGCTAGATCTGCCTATTTTTCAACCCTATTAGAAGAAAATAAACATAATCCTAGGTATGTATTTGAAACAGTGGCTAAACTAACGAAAAAGAAAGCTTCAAGCCCAGAAGTTTCCAAACAACACAGCAGTAATGACTTTATGACCTTCTTCACTTATAAGATCGATAATATCAGGGACAAAATTATAACTATGCAACTGTCTAATATAGTATCGCATCAGGAAGTGCATTGTAGTCTCCCTGAGATAGATTTTATTCATTCATTGCTATAGGAGAGGAAGAATTTTGCAAACTCGTCAAATCATCTAAATCGACAACTTGTATGTTAGACCCTAAACCGACTAAAGGCAAGTTCACACTACAGGATTTTAAAACGTCGGGCTGAACTGTGCGGTTCACACTACATGACTTGCTCTCTGTGAAATCAGGAGTGTTCAAGTTGTTGAGCTGTTCACACCACACGACACAACGTGATTGATCCGCAACAGGAGGTAACGCACTACACGAGTCTTTGTTTGAATATGGACGTCAGACAGAAATTAGTGCTGCAAACTGTTTGCGCGATGATTTGCTCTGAAAAAACAAACAAACGCTATTTTCCATAGAAGACGGTATATAAACTGTATTTTCCCAGTGACCTCAACCCATGCCTTGCTCTGATTGGCTGTAGCTCATGACATCACATGTGGTTGAGTCGTGCGACAGCTCCGGATATCTGGCATGCTAGATATTTTTCTGGGCTCAGCGACGCGTCTGCGAGCGTCTTTGATGCGTTGTTGGCTCTTTCATACTAACAGATTGGCGAGCGTTCATCGGCCGCTAATCCCCCGCGATTTGCAGGTGATAACACCCCGACCTGTCGGCGAGCTCAACGATTTGCAAATCGGGCTTAAAATCCTGTAGTGTGAACTAGGCATTAGCTGCTAAAAGAGATGCTTCCAGATGTCATAGATCCTCTTCTTAATATTATTAATTCACCTTTGTCTCTAGGATACGTACCGAAAACATTTAAGCTAGCTATGATTAAACCGCTTGTTAAAAAAACGCAACTTGATCCCACAAAATTAGTCAATTACAGGCCGATCTCAAATCTACCTTTTCTGTCAAAGATATTAGAAAAAGCAGTATCCTCACAACTGCGTTCCTTTCTTGAAAGAAATTATATCTGCGAGGATTTTCAGTCCGGATTTAGACTTTGGAATAGTTAGTCTGATTGGTCCAGACGCTACAACTGTTTTAATTATTCTTATTTCTTTTGATTATTTTAATTTCTTCTATGTAAAGCACTTTGAATTACCATTGTGTATGAAATGTGCTATATAAATAAACTTGCCTTGCCTTGTTGCTGCTGTAGTTGCTGCTGGCACATCAAAGTAAATTCTTCTGATATGTAATGCGTCTCTTGACTGTTTCGGTGGCTACCTTTCTGAATTACCTTTCCTTTACACCATTGATTTAAGAACCTGTGATTCATCATTGCTGGACCACTGTGACCCAAATTGTCTATTTGTTGAGCCAAATAAGTGACTAAAGAGACAGAAGTGACTTTTGCTTGATTCATTAGTTCTGACACTGTCATTTCTGCACTTGTATCAAGCAAAAAATCAATGTCTTTATCTTGTATGCTACCTTTCACAAAAATTATTTTGTCATTGTGATGGATTACAGGGGAAAGGTAGCTACTCACAGCCCCAAAAATTTGTTTTTTTTCCTGTTCTTGTTGCGCTCTTAGAAGAGCCTGAGCAAGCTGTCCTAAAGTTTCAGTGGACACTGGCGAAACTACTTCAGGGTTGTGGGCGGGCTGAGAAGGAGCAGAATTATGCATAGTATTTCTTCTACTAGCTTGCAACTTCTTTCTACACTCTTTCTCCCAGTGTCCTAATTTTTCACAGTAGTTGCATTTGCCTTCTCTTTTAGGCCATCTATTGTCTTGATTCGTTGTGCTAAACGTAGCTGCTGCTGCTACTCTCACTTTGGCCTGAACGTCATCTCTTTCCCATGTAGCTAACCTGTCTAGGTTACTTCTGAGAGTTCTGTTAAACCAAGTTAGATCTAGGAATGGCCAGGCTCTTCTGTACTCAGCTAAAAGGTCATCTGACCAGATGCGGACTAGGGGTCCTTTGTCATCTAACACACTTTCAGGATCATCAACTATTCCACTGTAAGTTACGGCTGACTGACAAAACATTTCAGTGTATTCACTTACAGTTTCTTCTTTCCTTTGCACACAGTTAGTGATTCTGGACCAATCTATTTTGGGTCCCATGATATTCTTAAAATTTTTCAAAACACCTCTCAAATCACCTTTACTGGCATGTTGTAGTTCAGAAGTATCAGCAGCGCTTCTTCTGCTAGCGCCACATACAGTACCTTTACTGAATCCACAGGCTCATCAGTTACTGTTTGGATGGCTACATCTGTTTCAAACACTCTTAGAAAAAAAGGTTCTATATAGAACCTAAAAAGGTTCTATAGGCGCTTCGTATTTGGAACCCCTAAAAGGTTCTACACTCTTAGAAAAAAAGGGTTCATTGTGGTTCTATATAGAACCATAGGGTTCTTTACTCAACTCCAAAGAACCTTTTATGCTAAAAAGGTTCTATAATGACAAGAAAGAACCCTTTCTTGGGTTCTGTATAGAACCTTTTAGGGGTTCCAAATATGAAGCGCCTATAGAACCTTTTAAGGTTCTATATAGAACCTTTTCTTCTAAGAGTGAAGAAAGCTTGTACATCAGGATAATTGTTATCAGGCTGGCTAACTTCTTCCACATCATTTTTTTCTGCAGCTTAGTTGCTGTTTAATTTCTTAGTCAAAGAGGATACTCTAGCATGGAGCTCTTTGATCTGTTTCTCTAGCTCTGAGTTACGCAGAGACTGTTGTGTAGGTAGTGCTAAACCAAATTCTCTGTGGCAGCAGATAATGCCTCTCACATTGTTCTTGAGAATACTTGCTCCTAGTACCTTTTACAAACATCTACCGACCAAGTCTTGTCTGGATGAATTTCATATTTCTGAGTTAGTTCTTGTCTAACTTACTCAGTGACTATTAGGTTCAATTGTACTCCACTAACAGTGGTTTGAATTCGCTATCTGACCACAAAGGAGTCGCAAGACCAACTCTTTCAGTTGTGGGGATCAGTCTAGCATTTTTTTCTAAACATTTTGTGAGTTTCTTTGTTACCACACAATCAAAAACTCTAAAAACCTCTCTGATCAACAGAGGGTACACTTGTTAACACATCAATTACTGTTAACCTTCCTTGGCAGAGTAAAGGATAACACAAATTACTAGCACTTTATGTAATCTTCCCTGCCTGATAACCAATAATATTCTCTGCCGAAACAGAGGATAACCAACATTAGCACATAATGCTAATCTTCCCTGCCTGAACAGAGGCTAAACAATTATTCCCTGCCTAAACAGAGGATAAACAATATTAACACGCAATGCTAATCTTCCCTGCCAGAACAGAGGATAACTTAGTTAACCAAACTCTACAGCTTTCTGTTAATTCTTTTCTGACGGCACAGAGGATAACAAATTTGTACTGGTCTTAATGGTTATTTTGGATAGAGTAGCACTCACCAACCCTTGGTTGTACAGAAAAATTATTTTAGTCATTTGCTAATCCTGAACCTTTTTTAAAGGAGCATTTCACCCGTGGGAACATTAATCTTTATTGAAAGTGGGTTATATATGTAGTCGAAATGTAAAATAATTTTCGAATTTGGTGCCTTCTTGACCGAGAAAAGACTGAAAGTAACTTTAGGGCGCGTTTGTATGAAAGACAACAACTCCCACAATGCACCACATTGCAAAGCTCCACAAGCCACTCCCACTAATCTAGAACGGCGCATATGAGGTATCCGCCTATCAGAGAAATCACTCTTCCGTCTACAAAGCTAGCTAACCACCAGAGCTTGAAATTAATTTCACGCAAACATTAAAGCTAGTTGGCGAACTCATTAGTGAATTACTCCTCGTTTGTATTTATTTAGAAATGGTGAATTATTGCATGGTACCGGGATGTTCAGTCAGAACATATGCGGTACGGAACTATGATCGTCTGATTCAGAGATTTCGTCCAGGAGAAATTGGCATCGTTGAAATTCTTTGCAGCAGACGGACTCTATCTCTGTGTCCGTATGCGCACAGGCACCACCAGTCCGCCCCAGCTCGAGCCAGTCCGGGCTTCTCGTCCGCGACAGGCAGGTCTTCTGCCTCGGCTGCACTCTGCAGAAGCCGCCGGCGCTTCCTGTTCCTCCATCAGCCTCAGCTGCTCTTCGCTATATTGCGGCTCGTACAGATAGCCACGAACATCTGTTTCGAGCAACAGACTTTCAAAATCCTCTTCTTGCATATCATGAGTTGTTCCTCCAGCCATTCTCGTAAATCTGACTCCATAAGCGCTTGTCAGCTTAGCTACATAGCTTCCAAACAAGATGGCGGATATTTAGGGGCCATGCCCGTAGGGCAAGGCACCTATTGTATCCGTTAGTTTTCTTATTAGGGGCCATGCCCGTAGGGCAAGGCACCTATTGTATCCGTTAGTTTTCTTATTATTATTATTATTCCTCCTCTGTAAGTCTATGGCAGCCCTATGAACCGTATGCTAAGTGTCTAGCTTAGCATGCTAACCTTGTTAACTTGCTTTCGTGTGCTCATTCTTACACTGAAACATCTCTGCAGCTTCCTAAACCAGCATCCTATGAGTGGCGCAAGTTGTTAAACCATGTGCTGTGAATCCAGAACCATTCTGGTCGTGGGTTCGATTCCTGCTTGGGATGACTATGTTAAATTGTGTATTATGTTGTGTCTTTTCCTGTATTGTTCTAATCTTTTGCTCGTATGGCTCCGCACTGCTCTTGGTGCTTAAATGCTTGCTGCACTGCTCTGCTTACAGTACTTGCTGTGCTTGATGTAAATTGACATGTACATTCAATTTCAGATTTTTTGCTCTTACGGCTCCGCACTGCTCTTGGTGCTTTAATGTTTGCTGCACTGCTGTGCTTGATGTACATTAACATGTACATTAAATGTCATATTTTTTGCTCTTACGGCTCCGCACTGCTCTTGTTGCTAAAATGCGTGCTGCACTGCTGTGCTGACAGTACTTGTTGTGCTTGATGTACATTAACATGTACATTAAATGTCATATTTTTTGCTCTTACGGCTCTGCACTGCTCTTGGTGCATAAATTATTGCTGCACTGCTGTGCTTACAGTACTTGCTGTGCTCTATGTACATTAATATGTTCATAACATTTAAGATGTTTTGCTCTTATGGCTCCGCACTGCTCTAGGTGATTAAATTGTTACTGTGCTGCTGTGCTTGCAGTACTTGCTGTGCTGCTGTACATGATGTGCTGGCTGTGCTATATGTGCGCCATGCTTGGTCTGCTTGCTCTGGCCTGCAGGGCATGGCCCCGTGTTGCTGCCTGCAGCTATATTTATTATTCTTCCTCCTCTGTAAGTCTATGGCAGCCCTATGAACCGTACATAGGAAAATTATGAAATTCGGCACAGTTATAGATATGACCATGAATAGTAATTGGACCAAATTTGGAGTCTGTTGGACACACTCTATAGCGCCACCACCAGTTCAAAAATTCAACATTGAAATGGCTGTAACTTTTGAACCATTTGATCCACAAAAATGAGACATAGTACACCTGATTGCTCTCATCATACTGATCTGATCCAATATAATACATTAAGACCACGCGCATTACAGTAGCAGCCATTTTCAAAAGTACAGTAATCAATCTGATTGCTACTACTCATTCAAAATTGATCCAAATTGGTCCACATTTTGCTCAAATGATCTTTGGACTGAGCTGCATAAAAGTACTGTGCCCGAATTTTTTTATTCGTCATTGTTCAAAAGTTATGACGTCACAAAGTTAATGAGGTCGACCCAAAATTGGTTCAGAGGCTGTATCTCGGCCAAACTTTAATGCATTGAAATGAAAATTGGTATGCTTCATCGGAAGCTTGATCTGAGGGTCCATGCCAAAGTTGGAAACAGTGCCACCTACTGGTCATGAGATACGAAAAATGGCTATTTTGGCCAATAACTCGTGAACGGTTTGTCAGAAAATTATAAACTTGATGTCAATCGATTCCTTGGATCATGCCAAATCTGTCGATATAGATTTTGCCATGGTGGGCAGTACCAAAGAGTATAGAAGAACAAGAGGCGAAACTCTGATGCTTTCTGGGTAACAGCCACTAGGTGGCGCGGCCGCCATTTTGGGGTGAAGATTCCAACTAGAGTTACTGGACAACAGCACAGATAACAGTTACCGTAACAGTTACACATAAACAAACAGAATGACAACGAAGTCCAAGTGGAATAAAAGAAAGCAGTGCTCGGCAATAAACTGCAAAAACTATCAGTTGCCTTTCATCGGTTTCCCAAAGACCCTGACAGGTAAATTTGGCCTTTATGGCATGCAACTTATATATTGGTATTAATTCAGTGTTTGAAATGCTAATACTTGAACTTCAAAGAATGTCAAACCAAACTGAAGGTTTTGTGGGGAAAAGAAGACTTGTCTAAGTCTGTGAAATAAACTGTTAAACGGGATTTGATGATCACTAGTCTAGTGATTGTATGTTATTATATGTTGTCATCATTCAGTTAGGTCAGGATTTGATCTTTAATGTACTTTTTATATATATAAAGCAGCTGATATTGCCATAGCGACAGCAAGAAGCTAGTGGATAGTGATGGGAAGTCCGGCTCTTTTCAAAGAATCGGCTCTTAGAGCCGGCTCCTTCGCGAACGACACATCACTAGTAGTGGACTGCCGAGTCGCTTTCACCCCAAAATGGCGGAAACGTAGGGCTGCTGCTGGGCGCTGGTGTTGCAATGGAACGTTCTATTGGCTTTCACTTCTTGTCAATATACGTTCTTTGGCGGTACCATGTGTCCGCCATTTTGAATTTTGTCGTAATTTGCAATATCTTTTAAACTATTTGAATTTTTTTCACCAAATTTGGTATGGATCATCATTATCATGACCTGAAGGTACCTGATAAGTTTTATCAAAGCGCCACCTAGTGTTCCAGAGATATAATGTTTTTTTTTGCAAAAACGCTTATAACTTTTGCAAACATTGCTTGAAATTTGATTTCTGTATGCCATTATATTCCTTGGCTTATGCCGATTCCAACGATGTCTCATTTGTCATTTTCCAACAATGTGACTGGCCGCCATATTGGAACCAATGTAAAACAGTTATTTTGCTACTTCTCTTTCAAAATTGGTTCAAAATTGTCCAAAATTTGCTCACATGATCTATGGACAAAGCCGCACAGAAGTACTGTCCCCAATTTTTCATATTCATCTCTGTTCAAAAGTTATGATGTCACAAAGTTAACGAGGATGACCCTAAATTGGTTCAGAGGCTGTAACTTGTAAACAATTGAAGTGAAAATTATAAAATTGGTGTCTATCGACTCCTTGCATCATGACGAATCCGTGGATATATAATTTGTACCATGTACCACATCATAAGTAATTAGCTACATTAGCATTAAGTTAGCTTAGCATGCTAATCTTGTTAACTTGCTTTCGTGTGCTCATTCTTACACTGAAACCTCTCTGCAGCTTCCTAAACCAGCATCCTCCGAGTGGCGCAAGCTGCTAAACCATGTGCTATAAATCCCGAACCATTCTGGTCGTGGGTACAAATCCCTCTTGGGGTGACTTTGTCAAATTGTATATTATGTGATGTCTATTCCTGTGTTGTTCTAATCTTTTGCTCTTATGGCTCCGCACTGCTCTTTGTGCTTAAATGCTTGCTGCACTGCTGTGCTTACAGTACTTGCTGTGCTCTATGTACATTAACATGTTCATAACATTTAAGATGTTTTGCTCTTATGGCTCCGCACTGCTCTAGGTGATTAAATTGTTACTGTGCTGCTGTGCTTGCAGTACTTGCTGTGCTGCTGTACATGATGTGCTGGCTGTGCTATATGTGCGCCATGCTTGGTCTGCTTGCTGTGGCCTGCAGGGCATGGCCCCGTGTTGCTGCTTGCAGCTATATTTATTTTAGTTTCTGTAAGTTTAATCCCACCCAATGATCTGTAATAGCCTGTAGGGCGAGTGGGTCCCACCCCCTGGAATAATAAGAAGATAGTGTTTGTAGTCTCTACACTTTTCAATGAAATGTGACTTCCTGCTTATTATGACGCAAAATGAAATTTTTTACGTCATAATAAGCAGGAAGTAAAACACTTAAATCCTTATTTCTCCCATCTCAGGGAAAAATAAAGGAAAAATCCACGATCATTATAATATATGACTGGGTTTCTAACAATACAAAGCTTAATGCAAATGAGTGAAGTGTCCCTTTAATCCTTTTTGTACTGAGAATGTTTTAAGCTCTGAAAATTGCAGGATGTTTTGAATGGTACATACAGTATACCAAAAGAAAAAGGAAAATTTGATTTCTCATGTCATAACTCCTTTAAGGATAGTATGGTTTCAGATGAAGGACCTAAGGATTCCTAATAGCAACCTATGTGCATGTGTAGCTTCAAGCAACTTCTGAGCCAAATGGATGGAGCTTGACCTAGTCCAGCTCCACCTCTGTAAATCTAAAGGGTGGAGCTTGACATAATTTGATTATGGGGATAGGGTTAAGGTTAGGGTGTTGTTGGACATTCTAGCTCCACAAATTAAGTCCAGCAAGGGAAGGCTAGACACTGACCTTTGCAGTAAGCAGCCAAAAGAACAAACATACACGTTGGATTGGATGTACAATATATCTTTATGGGATGAAAATAGTATCTAAATGATTAACTCATGCAAGCACAATTATCAATGAACTTGATACATGTTGCAAATATGTTTTATCCATGCCTTTCAACTTGCGTGTGCAAAATTCAAAATTGAATGAATGTGTAGCAATTTGTACAAATGCAGACATTTTTGTGAATACAAATGTTTTCTTTTATGTTAGTATATCATAATTTGCGCATGCAACACAGAAGATGTGCATGTGTGGATCAGATGACACGCATGCATTCATTGCCGTTTTTTCTGAGTCTATCTCATTTGATTCATTTGGATTTTGAGACTTTCTTTTTGCTGTTTTTAAGACAACCCACACACAAACAACTACAAATGAATAGGTCTGGTGCTGATTATTAATGTGTGCACAACTACCCATCTATTTGACAAATTCACAAATGTGCGTTGCTACATTTAAACCAATACAATACAACTTGTTTGTGCAAAATCCAGAATCACATGAATGTGCAGCATTTTGTACAAATAGAGACATAGATGTTAATACAAAACCTCGATTTTGTATTAATGTAGGCCAGAATGTGTGCATGCAACAAGTAAGATGTGCATTTGTGGATCAGGTGACACGTGTGCCACTGAACGTTTCTGAGTCGATCCTATTTGATTCATTTGGATTTTGAGACTTTCATTTCGCCGGTTTCGCCTGGCACGATCCACACACAGCTGTCTGAGAAAACCTGCAACCACTAGATGGCAGTATTCTGCTAAAACAGACAACGGCAGTGTAATCAAGCATTCTTCCCCATTTAAGACGCTTAATGTGAGTGATATTGAAGCACCAAATTTAGTACACAATATAGGCCTACCTTATTAATAAAGCATACGTGATAGAGGCAAATAGATTAAATCAGATTATGAACAACACCCATAGAAAACCACTATAAAACGCTTAACGTGCAATGGCACGTTGCATGTTCAATAAGGTGTTTTGGCTACTGAGTTATAATCACCGTCTTACTGCATTGACGTTAAGCTTTTTCGTAATAATAGGCTCTATGGGAGGAAAACTATATAGCCTACAGAGCCTATATTAATGTTTCACGTTATCTCAGGTTTTCACAAGACAGCTGTGTGTGGATCGTGCCAGGCGAAACCGGCAAAAACCTGATCCACAAATGCACATCTTACTTGTTGCATGCACACATTCTGGCCTACATTAATACAAAATTGAGGTTTTGTATAAACAACTATGTCTCTATTTGTACAAAATGCTGCACATTCATGTGATTCTGGATTTTGCACACACAAGTTGCATTGTATTGGATTAAATGTAGTGACGCACATTTGTGAATTTGTCAAATAGATGGGTAGTTGTGCACACATTAATAATCAGCACCAGGCCTATTCATTTGTAGTTGTTTGTGTGAGGGTTGTGAAATGCTTAAAAACAGCGAAAAGAGTCTCAAAATCCAAATGAATCAAATGAGATAGACTCAGAAAAAACGGCAATGAATGCACGCTTGTCACCTGACTCACACATGCACATCTTCTTTGTTGCATGCGCAAATTATGATACACTAATACAAAAGAAAACATTTAAAAAATGTCTGTATTTGTACAAATTGCTACACATTCATTCAATTTTGAATTTTGCACACGCACGTTGAAAGGCATGGATAAAACATTTGCAACATATATCAAGTTATTTGATAATTGTGCTTGCATGAGTTAATCATTTAGATACTATTTTCATCCCATATATCTTTATCTCTTTCATAGTCCTTTACAATTACTTTTGAATTTGTGTTTTTCCATTTTGTCATATTTAATTATTTTCTTGTGCTGTGTCTTTACAAGAAAGTTAATGTCTCCATCTCAAGATTTTAAATGTTACAGGATGATGTTGAAGCAGTAATTTATACTTAATATAATACAATACAGTTGTCAACATTTGAAGTGGACCAAAACCTTTCATCAAAGTTATACACAAATTGTGAACAATACCCGTTCTTGTCTTAGGACAACTTTGATTAACTTTTTTGATCCACTTCAAATGTTGTGTACTGTAAAAAACTATGCTCTGCTCCTTTTTAACATCACTTCATCTCTTGCTTCCATCTCTTCCCGTCTTTACCTGATTGATCTACTTTGTTGACCTTTACGATACCACACTGTGGTTGTGAGAGGCACTGTAGTGGTGAGAGGTTTAGCATGGCCAAAACTAGTATTCCTGGCAATTGCGCTGGTGTAGGCAAGATGGTTGATTACTTTTATTATAGCACCACCCTGTGGCTGATTCTCAAAACATTTGACACACTGCCTAATCTCTCTGCAATTTTAAAATGGTCAGCCATTTTATAAATGTTTAATAATTTCTAAATAATAATTAGTAATAAGGGTATTACGCCTTTTTATCCACAAACAATTTGCATAAAGATACACAATTTTGTGAGAACCTTCACTGCTTGGATCCATAAATAGTACAAAGTCAGGTTTGAGATTTGTAGCCATTTATTACAACTGAAAAAGGGTTTGACATTACATGAATGTTCATTTTTTAGTCTCCTCCTCTTTTGACAGAGTCTTAATGATCTCCTCTTTCTTGGCCTGCAGGCGCTCTTCACGGCGCTTACGGGCCTCCCTTGTCCTAGTGCGACGAGCCTCCGCCTGGTCACTATTAGGGCGAAAAAATACAGCCCATCGTCACATTACTGACTTATATTTAATTTATTAGTATTCAAATACTATTCACTTCATTCTAGAGCAGTGAAAACAACAACAACGTTCAATTGCTGCCAGAGCAGTTTTACTTACGACAGCAGCTTCTTGCGAGCCTTATCAGCCTTCAGTTTGTGGATGTGCTCCATGAGGATGCGCTTGTTCTTGAACACATTTCCCTTAGCTCTGAGGTACAAGCTGTGGTACCTGAACAAGAAAAAGATGAAGACAACAGAAAGGCTGATGTCAGCTGATATTTTAAGTATTTAAAGTAGGGATACACTGATACAACTTATTTCGGAACAAGGCCGATACCAATACTTTCATTTTTGGTACTCGCCGATACCTGTATTTTCACTGCATTCCTAATTTTAACATATATAAGGTAGAGAAAGCAAAAGAATATGAATATTTGTTGATTCAATGTTTATAAGGAAAAGGGATATGTAGAATTGCACAAGTGCCACTGCTAAAGAGTGCAATGTCAATACAGCCTGTTACCTTGATTCAAATTTCTCATAAGCTTAATTGAGAGAAGAGAGAAAAATTATAAATTACATTTTTAATAAAGACTACATATAAAATAGCTACCACAATTAATGTCAGTAACTGCAGTTTGACTAAAAGTAATGACTAAAACTTCACAAAAAAATGCAATGACTTTGTCAACTAAAACTAGACAAACTATGAAAGACAAAATGACTAAAATGTGACCCATAAGCATTTTCGTCTGAAGATGAAGACTAAATCCAAAATGGCTAAATAACTAAATCCAAAATTAACACAGTTTCAAATGATACCAAACACGTATAATACTGTATGATAATTGTTCATATTAAACCATATAGATTTTTTGTTTAACATACTACGATACATTTATTTCATAGACATCCTTTTCTGATATATCCATTCTGCTCTCTGCTTGATCTGTTGTCGGTATTTCTTTGTCACAAGCACTGTACACACTGCGTGATATTGGTTGTTGATATGGAGCAGTGTAATGAGTAGGGGAGAGGCGGGACAGTTGAAACACTTTTCAGATAAACGTCATTTTCTACGATAAGGTTACAGATATATTTTTTGTGTGTGTGTGATCAACAACTCACATATGTGTTCTCTTAGTATCATGTGTTATTCAGTACAAATATAGAATGATTTAAGTAAAAATGGACTTTGATCGGTAGTTGTGCTTTGTTTCAATCGTCCCGCCTGAGCGGGACGGTTGCAACACAGGGGTGGGACGGATGAAACATAACAGTTTAAACGGAAACTATTTATCTAATGCTTGTTTTTATGAACAACACCTGACAAGTAACTCGTGTACATATTGTTACAAACATATTTTGTCATTTATTTTAATTTAAAGGCTAATTTTAACCATTTTGTTCTATCACCCATTAAACATAGGCGATAAGCCTATGCGCATTTTGTGTAATCTTTCTAATAGGCTATTTTGACGAAGACAGACAAATCCGTTTACAATTAATTATCTTATACTTCTTCCTTGAGTCATATCGAGTGTTTACTAGTTGAATAACCTTCACAGCGGTTTTCCTATGACCAGATTTAACTGGCAGGAGGCGCTGTTTCATCCGTCCCGACAGCGCATCCCGACAGTTAAACCTGTTTTTCCCTTAAACTAAAAAACTTTGATATTGCACACTTAAGGGTGTGTTACAGTACTAATACACCTGCCATATTATCATTACAATGGCACATGAAACAATAAATACAACTTGTCAGTCAAAAAAAAGTACCGCACGAACGAATTCACTTACTGCACTCAAAAACAGCTTTCCGGCTTTAAATCCAAAACGGCATGACGTAAAGAAGAAATGTTTTCGCGGGTCTGGTAGGCATTGCGTGTTATACGTGCTGAAGAAATATGACGTACATGACGTGAGTGGTTTTCAAGAAAATCGCAATGTTTCATCCGTCCCGCGTTTCAATCGTCCCGGCTCTCCCCTACACAAACAGTATCGGACCCGATACTGATATAGGTGCATCCCTAATTATGAGTCCGAAATTTTCACACGTTAAATATATACAACCTCACATTGTATCAATCACTGCCTACGAAACTTTTTTTTGAGGTTTGATTCTCTGTGTTTTGACAATTCAGAGCCACCGAATGACGAATATGAAAAAACACATATGAAAATTTCAGACTCAAGTGTGCAAGAACCTTAAAGCATAAAGACAGCAAATATATGACTTACATGTGCCTGTCAATCTTCTTGGACTCCCTGTAACGACGCAAGAGACGACGTAGAATTCTCATGCGACGCATCCAGCAAAGCTTCTCTGGCATTCGGGCATTAGCTGTACCCTTCCTCTTACCTGAGATTTAAGATTGAAACAAGCCAATCAACCACTGAAAATCAAAAAGACATCTTGATTTTGATTTTAAAACAAAGAAACAAAAATACATAGAAACATTAACATATAACTTACCGATACCCATGTGCCGGCCCTTACGACGTGCCAGCGTGTTCTTGCGGCATCGGGCACGAGAGTGAACAGTTACAGGCTTCTTTATGATCAGACCATCCTTTACCAACTTACGAATTTGCTGGCCTAACAAACAAGAATCAATATGGTTAAATAATGCACACCGATTCTTTAGCTAATGTACTGAGCAATGTTTGGAATGCTTAACACCTCGCCTTTAATGTACTCCGGAGTAATAACAGAATTTGTGTTAAATAAATAAAAAATATTTATCTAATTTCTTAATTTCTTATGTCTCACATTAGATTAGGATTAATGACAGATGGCAGCTATTATTAGGTTGCTGTCACTTTAAGACCAAATGAACAGATCCAATATACTCATACACATTCTATTTTCTCCCAACTGTTTATGTTTACTTAAGACATGAAACTGGGTTTACGTAAAGACTTGTTTTATCTAAATCTTTTCACACTTTCATATACAATACATTATACTCTCACCGCCAGACACTTCATTAGGTACACAACCTGTTCGATTGCTGGTTAACGCAAATATCTAATCGGCCAATCACATGACACAGCATCTCAATGCATTTGACCACGTTCACATGCTCATGACAATCTTCTGAAGTTCAAACTGAGCATCAGAATGGGGAAGAAAGGGGATTTAATGGACTTTGTGTCATTGTTGGTGAAAGACAGGCTGTTCTGAGCATTTCAGAAACTTCTGAACGACTGGGATTTTCTCACAAAACCATCTGTAGGTTTATAGAGAATGGTCTGAAAAATAGAAAATATCAAGTGAAAAGGCAGTTCTGTGGGCGAAAAATGCCTTGTTGATGCCAAAGGTCCGAAGGGAATGGCCAGTTGATAGAAAGGCAACAGTAACTCAAATAACCACACATTACAGGTACACTGAAGAGCATACATGAACACACAAGTCGAATCTTGAAGTCAAGTCACCTTCATTTAGATAGCGCTTTTAACAGTATGGATTGTTTCAAAGCAGCTTTTTACAGTGATAATAGAAATTAGCGTAACAGTGAAGTTGGGAAGATCATTAGTCATTAACTTAGGGGCCGCTAACACGACACCGTTCTAACAGAAAACCCTTAACGCGCTCCGGCCGCCCATCCGCACAAAAAGTACCTGGTGTCTCGAGAACGCACTCCCTGAAATAGGTTTGAAGGTGCAAACAATTATCCGTTTTCTCTGCGCAAACCTCAAAAACGCAAACCCGCGAAAACGCAGATGGCACGCACGTATGCACATACGCACATTTGAAGCATATGGGCTACAACAGCAAAAGACCCCATCGAGCACCAGTCAGATTCAAGGATCAAAACGGTTATAGATATAGCCCAAAGAGCATATTGTAGAATCTATCGATTCTAGATCAAGTTGCACCAATTAAATTGAGCGCTGTCTCCCACAAAAAAAAAACTGTCCATGGATTGATGAGGCAATCTTTAGTTTTAGGAGAAATTGTAGAAAAGTGGAGCATCTTTGGAAATCTTCTAAACTTGAGGTTCACAGGCTCCATCTTAAAGATCTAATGGTCACCTTGAATGAGATGTTGAAAAAGGCGAGAATGTGCTTTTTTTCCTCAACTTATTTCCTCGAATAAACACAATCCCAAAATCTTATTTGACACCATTAATACAATAGTTTCTCCAACTAGCTCTCAAACAACGGTGTTATCTAGATCTGACTGTAATGAATTCCTCCAGTTTTTTGTTAATAAGATCAGAGATGCTAGGGCTAACATTGTACCACCATTGGCTCAGACCTTTGCCTGTGACTTGTCTCCTCCCCATTGTTGGTCCACTTTTACACCTGTGACGTTACATGACATTACCACTCTGTTCCATTCTATGAAATCGTCATTTTGTCCTATGGATGTTGTCCCTACTGTGCTATTTGTTTTTGACTACATTGGCCCTTGTATTGTTGAGATGCTTAATTCTTCACTCTTAAATGGTGTTGTTCCGGCTTTTTTTAAACATGCCGTTGTTAAGCCTCTATTAAAAAAAACTAATCTGGATCCGCTACAACCAAAAAATTATAGACCAATTTCGAAGCTTCCTTTCATGTCAAAAATTCTAGAAAAAGTTGTAACTGAAAAACTCACCCTTTTCCTGGAAAAACAGGAGTTATTTGACCAATTCCAGTCTGGTTTTCGCAAAAAACATTCCACAGAAACGGCGTTACTTAAAGTTTCACGTGATATTATGATGTCAGCTGACTCTAAAAAATATACAGTGTTGGTCTTATTGGACCTCTAATCAGCTTTTGACACAATTGATCATAATATTATGATTAATAGACTTCGTGATCTGGTTGGTATGTCGGGATCAGTTTTAAAATGGTTTACATCCTACCTGTCTAGTAGAAGCTTTAGTGTTAATATGAATCAGATCATGTCTGAAACTGCAGAGTTGTCATGTGGGGTACCTCAGGGATCTGTCCTGGGTCCTATCTTGTTCCCCTTTGTATATATTTCCTCTCGGTCAGGTTATTAGTCAGTTCAGCGACATATCTTACCACATGTATGCGGATGATATTCAACTGTATTGCTCCTTTAAGGAAACCGAGTTGTTTAAATTGTCTTCTTTAATTAACTGTCTAACTAGTATTAAAAAGTGGTTATGTGAGAACTTGCTTCTCAATTCAGACAAAACAGAAACACTAATCATCGACCCTAAAAGTAAAATCCCAAAGATAATACAATATATTGGTGACTTAGGCCCGTCTGTCCAACCGAGCCTCAGGAGCTTAGGTGTTGTTTTTGAGTCAGCTATGTCCTTGGAGCTTCATTCGAAACAGTTAGTTAGAAACTGCTTTTTCCAACTGAGGAACATTTCCAAATTAAGATCATCTGTGACTAAAAGTGAGTTAGAGATGATTATTCATGCGTTCATCTCCTCCCGTTTGGACTATTGTAACAGTCTTTTTACGTGTTTGAGTAAGAAGGAGCTTCAACGTCTCCAGGCTGTCCAGAACTCTGCTGCAAGGCTCTTAACCCACGTTAAGAAAAGAGACCACATCACACCTGTTTTAGCATCACTTCACTGGCTACCAGTCCAGTATAGAATTCATTTTAAAATCCTGGTTCTTACCTTTAGAGCCTTGCATGGCCAAGTCCCTACCTACATCACTGACCTGATACAGCTTCACACTCCCATCCGGAGTCTTAGGTCTTTAGATTAGATGTTATTAGTTGCTCCCCGTACTCATTTTAAAACTAGAGGGGACCAGTCATTCCAGGCAGTTGCTCCCAGGCTGTGGAATGCTTTGCCTCTTGTTTTACATTGCGCAAACTCAGCTGATTCTTTTAAAAAACAACTGAAGACTGTGCTCTTCAAGCAGGCTTTTGGTTAGTCGAGGGGTTGTTATGGTTGTTTGTTGTGTTTGTTGTTTGTATTTTGGGGAATGTATTTAAATTGTTTTTGTATTACATTTTTACTGTGAAGCACTTTGTGATGTTTATCTGTGAAAAGTGCTATATAAATAAATTTTACTTATTTGTAAGGCAGGGATAGGCAACTTAGATCCTGGAGGGCCACTGTCCTGCAGAGTTTAGCTTCAGCCCTGATAACAACTCACCTGCCTCTATCTATCTAGTAATCCTGAAAACATTGATTGCCTTGTTCAGGTGTGTTTAAATAGGGTTGGAGCTAAACTCTGCAGGACAGTGGCCCTCCAGGACCGGAGTTGCCTATCCCTGTTGTAAGGTAATGTTCTGTTATGTGGACCCTTATTTTTACATTTGGTTCTGTTTCCTTTACTGGCCGTCAGTGTTGGTCAAGTTACTTGGAAATAGTAATTAGTTACTGATTACTGATTACTTCTCCAAGAAAGTAATCCAGTTACTTTACTGATTACTTATTTTCAAAAGTAATTAGTTACTTTACTAGTTACTTTACTAGTTACTTTACTTCAAAAACATGATGCACGACCTGAATACAAAGCAGACCTTTCAGCCTAATTATATTCTTTCTGCATATTCCATCATCTAAAATTGAATCAAATTAAACATTCTCTTTTTTAAAACTTGTTTTATTAGTTTCAATATTTTAACTTTATGCACATTGCATCAACCAAAAATTTAATTAAATGCAACAGTCTCAGACTTGAAGAAAAATGTTGAACATTTAACCAATTTCTGCAGAGTCCACCATATTTTAACGAAATACACAAAGTCCTACTTCTGTCAACTTATATTTCTGCATATTCCAGCATATAAAATGCAAATATTTTTTTGTAAAATCCTCTATTCGATTAGATTCAAATAAAATACAGCAATAAACTAATTAAAATTAAAGTCTCTCATGACTGTATTCCA
Organism: Phoxinus phoxinus; assembly: GCF_949152265.1. NCBI lineage: Eukaryota > Metazoa > Chordata > Actinopteri > Cypriniformes > Leuciscidae > Phoxinus > Phoxinus phoxinus. Next base: position 20,614,584 of record NC_136896.1, on the reverse strand, counting down.
AATTATTAACAGTTACGTCTTTTAACATTAAAGAGCAGATTCGTTTTGTTTTTGTAAATCGTCAGACATGTTTTTACCATTTCATGGAGTTTTCCTTTGTAGAAAGCCTTTCTTTAAAGTGAATTTCGTTTTGTATAAATTGTATCTTAATTTTAATAAATATTGCATCAACCAATTGCATGTATTTAATAAATAAAAAGCAAATATAGCAGACAATATAATAACCGTGCATTGAGGCGGTAGCGCGCCGCGTTCACTTGCATTGCATTGTTAAAAGCCTTTCTTTAAAGTTAATTTCGTTTTGTATAAATTCAATTATTTTTGTATCTTATTTTAATAAATGTTTCATCAACCATTTGCATGTATTTAACAAATACAAGGCAAATATAGCAGACAATAACCGTGACATGGAGGAGCCGGGGCGCCGCGTTCACTTTCACTTTCATTGTTAACTAGAGCGCACACCTCATAAATGAATGAAACTCAGCGTAGGCCTATGTCTCATGATACATTAGCATTAAATATCTTTGCTGCATCCTTTCTAGAACAGACAAGGGCTTTCTCGCGGCTCGCATCAGCATTTACGGATGATGAGTTTTGTGATGCGGTTGCGGATTAAATAAATAATACCCCATTCGCGCAGCTCTATCGATAACAACATTGAACACTAGGCTACACAAATAGTATTGTTTTATTTTATTTAGGCGATTAATTTTCCATAGTGACATAGGAGGTGCCGGATCCAATAAAAAGGTTCCGTATCCAACGTCGGGCGTGTTCCGGCTCAAATTAAGCCACGACTCACGAGACAGTCTATCTAACGAAACAAAATCACAGTAACGCAGTAACGCTGCCTCCTTACGGGAAAGTAACAGTAATCTGATTACTGTTTTTGCAATTGTAATCCCTTACTTTACTCGTTACTTGAAAAAAGTAATGGGATTACAGTAACGCGTTACTTCTAACGCGTTACTGCCCAACACTGCTGGCCGTTTTAGTTTTGTTTTCATTGGTTAATGATTATGTCCTTGTTTGTTTCTGTAGTTACATAGTTTCACATATGTCTAGTTTACTTTCCTTTGTTCTACCCGTTTATATAGCGTTGTGTTTCAGTGGTTCTTGGTCAGTTCTCGTTTATGCATTATGTGGTTTGTGTTATTCTCCAGCATGTTCATTCAGATTTTTTGGATTATTAATAAAGCCCGTTTTGTTTTTGAATCTCCTTGGTCTTCTTGTCTGCTCACCACATTGTAACATTTATATGGCTAATCATTTGATGGTTTGTGTTAAAATTATTTTATTTCTGTATTTTTTAAATGAACATTTTAAATGACAGTACATTTATTGAAAAAAAAAAATATATATTTATTCAAAATAAGCCAAAAATTATTTTTAACAAGTATTAAACATTTTATCTTAAGTATTTGTATCAATACTTTGTGCCTTTTGCCCCATGCTGGTGTGCCTTTGACCCTGTGTGTGGGGTAAAAGGCCCACCTTGCCACCTCATATATTTATAAGATTTTTAAACAAACAAAATATATATAGGGATGGCAAATAGCTATGAAGCACCTGCCCTTAAAGGACAATTCCGGCGAAAAATGAACCTAGGGGTAATTAACACATGGTTACAGAGTCGATCGTTCTCTGGGATGCGTTTTCATGATAATCGAATGAGTTTTATCTCTAAAAACAGATTCGCTTATAACGCTAGTATATGGTGCATCGAATATAAGTAAAAAGAAATCGCTAGTTAATACCACTAACGAGGCTCAAAATAGCCTCACACTAACACGGTAGCATAATGAGGGTCCCTACATGCAAACCGAAGCATTGAGAACGTCGCGTATACAGGCAAGGAGCCATCTTTGGAAAACAGACTACACCAGTCGAGCCACGAACGCCTTGCTACGTGAGCTGAACTGTGACTTAAACCTATCGACCAGCTCACTTAGCACAGCTTACATATGTTGTGTCTTATCATTCTGAAGCTCACTTATTTTTTCATAGTTTAAGTGAATAGGCTACGCAATGGCTACAATATATTCAAAACTCGGCTGCCAGGCTCCTCACCCACACCAGACGATCAGCACACATCACCCCCATTCTCCACCAACTCCACTGGCTACCAGTTTCATCCCGGATCAAATACAAAGTCCTACTACTCACCTTCAAAGCCCTCCACAACCTTGCTCCCCCCTACATCCGCGACCTCCTGACCCCTTACCGCTCACTCAGATCCTCTGACCAAAATCTCTTGAGTATCCCCCGCTTCAGACTTTCCACCCTGGGTGGCAGGTCCTTCAGTGCCTTGGGCCCCAAACTCTGGAACCGCCTCCCACAACCTCTTCGTGACTGTCCTTCTCTTCCCGTCTTTAAAGCACATCTTAAGACCTTTTTGTTTACTGAACATTTCTCCACACCAAACTCATAGCTTCATCCAGATAACCTGTCTTTGTAGTATTGTTTTGGTTGTTTGTTGTTGTGTTTCCTTGCCTTCCAACTACGTAAAGCGACCTTGGGTTTGAGAAAGGCGCTATATAAAATAAACTTATTATTATTATTAATGGGAATTTGCTTGATTTGGCTAGCTTCGGCAGTGCTGAATTACACATGGCTCTAGTGTAATTATACCAGTTTAACATGGGACAGCTTACATAAAACTTTTCAGTTTTATTTCGAATTCAAAACACTCCCGCACCTTGTTTGTCTTTTGAGCAGTCATTTCTGTGCTCTCCGTGACACAAAGAAAACGCATGGGATCTGAGGAAAGATTAGGCCTTACCTCTTTAATGTATTATTGTTTTTAAGCATTTTATTTTAATGTGCTACTTAAAATGCTTTTAAATATAAATGTAACAAAGTTCAAGGGCAAGGCGCAGGGAAGAATGTGGAACCAGAGAACGGAAGTTTAAAAAACAAAACGAAAATAAACAGCAGGTGATTAATAGCCGACTGACACCCAATCATAGACAAAATGCTAATTAAATGTCCCAGGACTGGTCTTCTCTCGTCTCCCACTGTCATCACTCCTCCTCTTATCATTCTGAGCTCCAGGGACTCGACTGGCACAGTGACATTCATTAACACTCGAGCCACCGGCCTAACTCCCAAATGTAATATTTTTTTCTCAAACAATACCTACCTTTTGAGTTATGATGAGCCTTTACCTTTAAATATGTCACTAAGAAAAAACAACTGAACCGATTAATAGCCTACTATTATTATAACATTTGCTGCATGCTTAAAAAAAGCCCTTGCACCCTCAACCAACCCTGATATCTTAGCAGTGTCTGAGTCCTGGCTCAGGAAATCCACTAAAAATTCAGAAGTTTCAATCCCGGACTATAATATTTCGAGTCATTCTCGATTGCAGAGAGGCTCTACAATGCTCTGTCATTTTATCTAGGTCCCTGCTGAAACAGTTTGAGCTCTTAATTTTGCAAATCCACCTTTCTAGAAACAAGTCCCTGACTGTAGCCACCTGTTATAGACCCCCCTCTGCGCCCAGTTGTGCCATAGACAACCTATGTGAACTGATTGCTCCCCATTTATCTTCTGAGTTTTTACTGTTGGGAGACTTAAACTGGGACATGCTTAATGCTTCATCCAATTTGCTTACCAAACTTGATGCTCTCAATCTCACGCAAATCGTTAACGAACCCACTAGATACAACCTAAAATCTGCAAATAAGGGCACCCTCATATATATTGCCCTAACTAATATGCCCACTAAATACATCTCAGGTGTCTTTAGCCAAGACATCAGCGAGCACTGCATAATTGCATGTGTCCGTAACGGGTCTGCAATCAAAAGGCCTCCTCTTATCATTAACAAACGCTCTCTAAAACATTTATGCGAACAGGCCTTTCTATCTGATCTAGCCCAGGTACCCTGGAAGAATATCGACCTTATCCCTTCATTTGAGGATGCCTGGTCATTCTTTAAAAATGCCTTTCTAGCTGTTCTAAATAAGCATGCCCCTTACAAAAAGCTCAGAACTAAAAGTAGATACAGCCCTTGGCATTAGTGTCGAACAAACCCAGAGACTGGCAACTCTTCAAGGAAGCCAGAAATCGATACACAGGCGGTCAGGAATGCTAAGGCTAGCTTTTTCAAACAGAACTTAAAGTTATGGTTATGACTTAAAGTCATAAATGACATCATAACTGCTATTGATCAAAGACACTATTGCGCAGCAGTCTTTATTGACCTGGCCAAGGCCTTTAACTGTCAATCACAACATTCTAATTGATAGATTAAAGAACCTGGGTTTCTCAAATGATTGCCTTACTTGGTTCACAAATTATTTCTCTGACAGGTTTCAACGTGTTAAGTCAGAGGGCCTACTCTCCAGTCCTCTGGCAGTCTCCATGGGGGTGCCTCAGGGTTCAATTCTCTCGCCGACTCTACAGGTGCTGGTCATATAATTAGAATATCATCAAACAGTTGATTTATTTCAAGAATTCAACTTAACAGGTGAAACTAATATATTATATAGACTCATTGCATGCAAAGTGAGATATTTCAAGCCTTTATTTGTTATAATTTTGATGATTATGGCTTACAGCTTATGAAACCCACGAAAACAAAATCCCAGAAAATTAGAATATTACATTAGAAATCACACAGTAATACCATGGTCATTGAACCAGGTTTTGATTATTTTGGCAGTGTGGGCAGGAACAAATCCTGCTGGAAAATGAAGGAAGCATGAACTGCTCTGAAAATGTCCTGGTAGACAGCTGTGTTGACTCTGGATTTAATAAAGCACAGTGGACCAAAGTCCTTTTCTGATGAGAGCAAATGTTGCATCTCATTTGGAAATCAAGGTCCTAGAGTCTGGAGGAAGAGAGGAGAGGCAAAGAATCCACGTTGCTTGAAGTCCAGTGTAAAGTTTTCACAGTCAGTGATGGTTTGGGATACCATGTCATCTGCTGGTGTTGGTCGTCCACTGTGTTTTCTGAGGTCCTGGTTTAAGGACCATGGTATCCCTGTTCTTAATTGGCCAGCAAACTCACCTGACCCTATAGAAAATCTATTGAATGTCGTGAAGAGGAAGATGTGATACGCCAGACCCAACAATGCAGAAGAGCTGAAGGCCACTATCAGAGCAACCTGGGTTCTCATAACACCTGAGCAGTGCCACAGACTGATCGACTCCATGCCACGCCGCATTGCTGCAGTAATTCAGGCAAAAGGAGCCCCAACTAAGTACTGAGTGCTGTACATGCTCATACTTTTCATGTTCATACTTTTCAGTTGGCCAGCATTTCTAAAAATACTTTTTTTTTTTATTGGTCTTAAGTAATATTCTAAATTTCTGAGATACTGAATTTGGGATTTTCATTAGTTGACAGTTATAATCATAAAAATTAAAATAAATAAATATTTGAAATAGGGGTGGAACGGTACACTGAAGTCACGGTTCGGTTCATACCTCGGTTCAGACATCACGGTTCGGTATGAGTTCGGTACAATGGAAGGAAAAGCAAAACAAAAATGTAGAAGGCAATTATTTTTATTGTGCATGTCTCAGTTTGTACCACCTATACAGTCTCTCCCCTGAGCTAGCTGCGACAGCCTGCCCTGAAGTGTGTAAAGTAAGATGTAAACAAAATAAGACAATCAGCTATAAAACTGAAAATACAGCATCTCTTATGTGCGGACACACGAGCGCAAAGGTGCGCGCGGCAAAAATGTCGTCATTGCGGTGTGGGCAGTCATGCGCGTTGGGTGCGCAAGGCCCCATTTCGCGTGGCGGTGTGCAGTGCACGCCTTTTTTTTTTAACAGCGCGCGCGGCTCCGCATCCGAAGATGCATGACTTCCAAGCCGAATCTGGCCGAGCAAGTACATCTCACCGCACCGGCACCCAGTTCTTGTGTCTAAATTAGTTGATAACATTACAATAGCAGACATAAGCCCTTTAAATAAAAATAAATAGCCAAAATAAAAAGTTTGTGTTTACATAATTTAAGTGTGTGTGTGTGTGTGTACTGTGTATAATTATTTTGTATATATAAATACACAGACATGCATGAATATATTTAAGAAAAATGTGTTATTATATATATATATATATATATATAAAATATGTATAATATAATGCATGTATAAATATACAGTGTATATGCAAATATTTCTTAAATATATACATGCATATGTGTGTATTTATATATACAGTACACACAAATATATTATGTGAACACAAACTTTTATTTTGGATGCGATTAATCTTTGACCAGCTCTACTTTTATCTCAGTACTTCTGTGATCATTTGAATATTTGTAAACACAAAATTATTGATACTGTGTGGTTGAAAAGACTGTGAAAGTAAAGCGGTTTCATATTGACAACTGCTCTCTCTGGGTCAATGACAACGCAAACAGATTTGAATGTTCCGGTGTGAAGTTTCTGTCATTAAGGAATAAGATCGTGTGGATGTTTGGATCAAGATCTTTTAAAGATTAATCGTGCAGCTCTACGGTCTTATTCTCTCTCTCTCTGTGTGTTGATATCTGATGCAAAAAAACTTATTTGAGTAGCACATGGGCTTTTCAGTGCATTCATTACAATTTTAATATGAGGTGAGACGTCGCTATTAAAGGATAAGCTTCGCCCATATATCACACCAGAACCGTTTTCGGAACTGGAACTTAGGAATTTCGCACGATTCCGGTATTTTTCAAAAACACAAAAGGATCTGGATAAGAACCGATTCTTGGTTCCTAACCCTACATAGTAACGCCTACAACTTCATCGCCTCTTTCACCCGCTCACAAGCAGAACAAAGAACAGGATCACTGGACTAAAAATAACAAACTAAAAAAAATTATAATAACTTCAGCCCACCACGTACAAACCTGGAGTGACATTCGTAAAGATGGAAAAGAGAAATTAAGGACAATTGTTTACACCGTTTCACTTTGGAAAATGTCACAAATTACCTTATAAACATTTGTATGTAATTTAATTTAATTAATTGTGACATTTATAACATCCTGATAAATGTTTACTTATGCCTTTTATTCGTGTTGAACATTATATTGCATTTTTAGCATGAATGTTCTGATTTAAACATCTTTTGTGTTCCCCAGAAAAATAAGTCATGATGCTTTAAACATGAGGGCATGTGACAATTAATTTTATTGGCTTGTTATAAGCAATGGTAAAGGTTTCTTGATGCATTTGTGACATAAGAAATAAATAAAATAAAAATCTTACGGGAATTGGCATTTGCAATCTCATTGGTTTCATTGGGGTCCAGCCAGACCTTCTTCTTGCCACAGCGCAAGACACTGGATGCCAAGCGCTTCTGCAGTCTGAGCATGCTGAAAGATGAAATAATAAAATTCAAACTCATGTCATGATCTTTTATTTTGAGAGGTAGCCTAATAAACACAGAAAGTGCATGACAATACTAAATATCTCAAATAAAGAGGAATGACAGCATCAATTATTAAAAATCAACTAATTTTAAGCAGATGTATAGAATTGTTTAACAACAAATTAAAGGGCCACATAACAGTATTTATCGTTTAAATTTCTCTAAAAACAAATTGACCAAATTTGAAAGTTGCGACTGTTTCACATCAAAAGTAACTTGCTTTGTCCTGTCTGTCAGCACGTTGTCCTCTTTGCTCCGCTATGTATTTTTCACTGCGTGAGAACATGATGTGGCGTGAGAGCGGCATGGCTTGTCAGAGATGGCAACAGTAACTCAATTGGGCAGGTCATTGCAAACGGTCAATAAAACGTTAACTATCGCAATATATTTCCTCGATAAATTGATATCAAGAGTTGGAATGTGCTATTTACTTTACTTCCTGAACAAGCGCGCACACTATATATATATATATATATATACACATGTCCTGTTTAATTTAATATTTCTCTAAACAAAAAATAATTACTATCATACATTTTTTACCATGATTTACAAAAGACCCACTAAAACGTCATTCAGTGTAAGTATTTGTGTATCACAAAATCTTATAAGGCGTAGGCTATTTAAACCAAGAATCATTTGGTGACATTAAAAGACCATTTAAGGATTAGAGTGCGGCCCGATATACTAATCAATTCTAATTTTTAAATCTTATACTTCCTAATATCCTTCAAACCACTAGTTTTTACCAATTTGTCAGAAGTTTTTATAAGTGAAAATCATTTAAAATATATTCAAATTTAGTATGATCACATATTCTTTTATACATTTTAATTAATACAGGTCAGAAAAAGTATATTCTTTCATTTTTACATAAAAATGTCCGTTACGCTGAATGATATTAAAAAAAAGGGAGATAATATTGCAGTTGTTTCCATAATTGCAATGTTTTTAGTATTAGTCTGTATTATTAAACTAGTTTTAATAATATTCATGAGTAAATGACGGCAGAAGCAGATGTTGAAAAATAATAAGCATTTTATTCTACAGTTCTGATGCTCCCTGTCATGCTTGCTTAGCTCGTCACTTTGTTTCTGACTTGCTCTGCCCAAAAATGTACTTCTTGCAGCTATATTTATGAATACTTTTTATTTGTCAACATAAATGACGTTATCAGGATGAGTATTTTGGGTGGAGATTCCCCTCAATGGTCTCTTTTGAACTTGTGATGTACTGTAGTGAGGGGGAACTCTTCAGAAATATTATTAAGCCATTATTCTGACAAATCGCAATCCTGAATACCTTTCGCTTTTCCTTGCCAAAGGCCCATTCACACACCAAGCAGTGGCGGGCCGTGCATTTCACACCTATGCCTTCAGTGGTGTCCTACCTGAATTAATAACTTTTAATAGTGTAGCAGCACACGGACTCTCTATAATTGTTGTGAAATTGCTGTTTTTATTTTGCACCGGCAGTTATAGGGTTAAATGCAGTGAGTTTGAAAAAGGCTGGGCAGAGAGAAGCGAGCGAGCCAGTAAGGCTGGTGTGTTAGTGTACCGTTATCTTGCATTCCGATTATAAGATTAAAAAACGGAGCCTCGCTTGTCTTAACATTCAAGGGTTACAATAGTCCCTTGTCAGATGTTACAATAGTATAGTATATAATAGTTTGAAAAAAAAAAAAAAAACATTTGATAATACATTTACAAGAAAAATTAAGAAAGAAAAAAATCATATTCACCACGGAAAAAACGGGGGCAAAAAAAGCATTAATTACCAAAACTTTGTTTTGATTTTTTTTTTTACACGAAATCCATCCTACTTTCTTTTTTCTCAAAAATACTTAAATTACTCTGTTGTACAGGGGTTATCTGTGTGTTTCAGTTCCAACAATGAGTCTTTTCTATCAAGGCTAATGCTGAAAGTCGAGCCTGTCCCGTCGTATTTCTGGCATACGTATTAATTTGCTTTAGAGCTCAGTAAACGGAAACACTCACCACAAAACATGACGATGTGTACAGCATACCCATGCTCTCACTATAATAACTATAATGATAATGATTTTCATACCATTATAATGATAATGATGACAGTTTAAAAATATATATATATATAATTTAAAAAAATCATTCTAAATATAAAAAAGAAGAGCAGAGTCCAGTGTCAAGTCTCACTCTGTGGAGTACCGCCTCTTTATGGGTGATTTCACTCTGGCCGAGAATCGCCCCCAGTGTTCCCATAGACTTCCATACAAAGATTATTTTTTTTCGACCTGCAGGCAAGGCAATGCATTCACTATGGGTTCCGGGAGGACTCGCACTAACATGCTTTCGCCATCATACGTAACCTTATGCAGCGATTGGTGCAGCGATTGGTGGAAAAAAATATTCCTCTATTAATAATCTTTAAGCTGAAGTGATATCCAATAACTTCCTCAGTGCATAACTTACATTTCACGGACATAATATGTAAATGTTAGAAAGTCAAGCAAATATTTCCATTTTGCTGTCAGGAGTGGACAAGCCTTTTGCAGGCTAAACTTCTGTGAACGAGCGCTGCCGCTTGCATGCGCACCGAACAGACGGAGCACAATAGAATAGGAGCGCAATAATTCTGACTAAAATATACATTAACACTAAATTATAAATATATTTTGCTAAAATATTTGTTGTTGTTGGTAAACATAAATGTGCTATAGAATTTTAAACCTACACGTGTATTTTTATGATATCAGTTTAGTGTTTGTTTGTTTATTTATTTTCATTTTAAGTTTAGTGAATTTAACAAATTTTTTAAAGTTGGCATGAACCGGAATTTACAAACAACTTTTAGCAGACTAACGGCTTGAGGGGGTTTGCCACGCCCTCGCGCCATAGCACAAGACCGGAAGTGAAGTCGTTTCGAGAGGGAAGGGAAGGGTAACATATAGGGCTGTCACTTTTTGTTCGAAAATCGATTGCACAATCGATCGGACCAACCAACACAAGTTTCGAAAATGAAAATAGGGAATCCATTTTAACAGCTTTCAGGACGCAGAAGGCCGCTGGGTTCAGCGTTGCGCTTCAGATACAACGCGATTTTCGCGATTGAACTTTGACCGCGGCGTGCGTACCGCTTGGTCGACCCAGCAACAAAACGTCTCGCGCTATATGTAGCCTATTGAATGGCTCAGCCATTGAACCGCACAGTCCAATGGCATAGATCTGACCAATTGTTGGTGTGTTTTGGAGGTAAAAACAAAAGAGCTGCTTTCACAAAACAGAATGTCTCGCAAGCCATTGAAATGAATGGGTCTCATAGCGCCGCGAATGCCGTGCCCTGTCTGAAAGGCGCTTTCTCTCAGAGCGCGTCCAGCTCGTCACGATACGCCCGCAGCGAACGCGCATCACACAGCAACTGCAGGTTCTGATAAACACACATAACAGCAAATTATAGCCTACTTCTGCATAATGTGTCGCCAGTATTTAGAAAATTGCAAGCATATGCTACAGATAGCTTACAGACTCGGGCTACAGGCTACATAGGTGAAATTTGTTTGACATTTCTAATCGTGAAAACAGCCATGTTAAAGCCTGCAGTAACGTTTTACATTGATGTTATGGCAGTCCACTCTGCTTTTCGAGAATGTTACACTCCTGTTTGTAATTGTACACGAAATTTCATGCCAATAAATCATCAGAAATATTGTTTCTGCTCAAGCGCCCTCTTTACGTTCGTCCTAATGCCTGTTAGTTGTCCGTGGATTTTATATTTGGCGTTGAAAATGGAAACGTCTTTAGACATGGAAAATCGATTTTACAATCGATTCAATGAACACTTATGTCTCGAAAATCGAAAATGATTTTTTCACAAAAGTGACAGCCCTAGTAACATATTTGATTAAAGGGATACTCCACCGTTTTTTTTTTCATATTAAACTATGTTATTCCCTTAACTAAGACGAGTTGATGCATACCTCTCTCGTCTCAGTGCGTGCACTTAATCGCTTTGGCGCGCCGCGAAACTTTGATAGCACTTAGCCCAGTTCATTCATTAGGACCAAACAGAGATGAAGTTAGAAGCGACCAAACACCTCCACGTTTTCCCTATTTAAATACAGTTTAACGCAGGGATGTAGTGGAGGCTAAACGCACGTAAACGCCGTTTGCGCACCTCCCAAAATTCTCGTTAAATCCACCTCCAAAGTGCGTTTATCCACCTCGAAATAGTTCCTAACCCATTTTAAATTAAGCTTATGTCGTTTTAGTGTCATATTGTTCATTAAAGGTAGGGTAGGTCAGAATTGTCTAAAAAAAACTTTTATTCAAATTTGTTTAAACTGTCTTTATATACCAATGCATAATTAAAATGTAAGTACTCTGATAAAAAGAGTATAAAAATCGAGTGACTCTAGACCGTTTAATCTTCATTAAACACAGCTCATTAATTCCATTCACTCCCACCTAAAAACGGGTGCGCGACTGCGCGCACGTGGGCAGAGCCAGTAATAACGGCGGTAGTCATGGCGACGTCGAGTGACAGTCGCGCAAGCCAATCCTGTGATTCGTCCCGAATGGAAATAATGAGCTGTGTTTAATGAAGATTAAACGGTCTAGAGTCACTCGATTTTTATACTCTTTTTATCAGAGTACTTACATTTTAATTATGCATTGATATATATAGAAAGTTTAATCAAATTTGGTAAAAAGTTTTTATATAAATCCTACCTACCCTACCTTTAATAGTTTCATAGGTTGTTAAACCTAAGACGAAGTTTTTCATTTTGCGCTACATTACTGTCAGTAGCCACGTTTCCATTCAAATTATAATTATAGATTTTTCATTAGGCTATTTTTTTGGTGCCCCCTCAGCTCTTGGTGCCCTGCCCCTACGCATGGTGGGAGCGGCGGCGCTGAATACAACAACCGGTTTCATTTTGTTCTCTCCGTTTTGTCATTTAGTAAACTTTATAGATTTCAACTAGGGATAGGACGGTATGAAAATTTCATATCATGATTATAGTGACCAAAATTATCGTGATTATCAATATCACGGTTTTGTTAAAACGAGATGAAAGTGTTCAAACAGAACTGATGCTCACACTGAAAACATTTCAACAAGTTTGATATTTGAAAATCAACAAACAAACAACAAATAAAACAAGCACTTTTTTAAGCAAGATTCTATTCTGTTGCATTTCCTTCATTATAATGACCGTCGTCAATAGCAACGCATTATAACACAGCGCACATCCATGAATCACATTCACAACGGACGCGCTCTCTCGTTTCATTCAAATACAACTTGCTGTCTTGCGTCTCCGTTTTTGATTGTATTAAAAATTAAATCAGAGTTGATTTATTGTTTACAGAGTTTGATAATATTGTTGTGATCTTGTCTGGACGATTGTTTTGTATGCTGTACAACATTTTGTGCCCAATTATTTCCCAGACGTAGTTTTGGTATTGAGGTCAAAGCTTGCCTTGCGTTCGCTATACAACAGTGGGCGATGGTCACACAAGACGACTCAGCAGATTTGAAGTGTTTCTGTTGCAGCGACTTTTGTTCTGCAGACAGGGTGACCATCCTCAATTAAGTTTCCCTCAGGACTTTTGTAAAAGCCAAAATATGACCATACCACTGATCTATATAATGACTGGATAGCTCATGACGTTCTAAACTGCCACCAGGCAGTGAAGCCACCGGAAGTGTTCGAGCGGCCATCTTACGATTCCCTACCAGCAGAGGCCACCGACGGCCATTATACAGAGATCGGTAGCTCCGACGGCACTTTTAAGATGACCCACTGTGCAGCATACAAGTGTAAAACGACATTCACAAAAGGATGTAGAAAATTGCCGACAGGTTGTAATACAAGCCCTATAAGTACTTATTTATATGCACAATTGTCGCTATTCCCGTATTGTTTTCTTCGAGGCAAGAGCTTCTTCAAAAAAACTAAAACGTTAAAACAGTTAACAGTAGCCTATAAGAAACCTCAGAGCAGCAATAATCACAATTAAGTGTCCAATAGCAACACCATTTGACAGCTTCAAAAGAGCTTCGTGCAGTCCGTTTACCGTTACATTACCCATACAATTTGTATTAGGCTATGCCTTTCCTGAACATGTACTTGATAACTAATCAAACACTTTATTTGAACCAACTACTGATCTATTTGGTTCCTTGCCGCTGTTGCCTTACCTTCTGGCTTGCTTAGTTGGGGACATTTAATATTCAACAATATTAGCCTATAGATCTGCCTTAAAGGTGGACGATGATGAAATAGTTTTTTGTATTATTTTCATGTTATCACTGTGAAGCTGCTTTGATACAATCTGTATTGTAAAAAGCGCTATATAAATAAAGATGACTTGACTATAAAACACAATCGGTCTTCCTTATATTGATATGCGCGAGGGAGAGAGCATTGGGCTCGTGTTGTTTGAAGACGGTGAGAGCGCGCGCGCTCGTTCATAAGCGCACTGTCCACTTATCTAAATAATTCATTGTTATGACGACTTAATTATTCCTTTTGCAAATAAATTGCCGTTTTAGTTAACGTTTTGGGGTTTTAATTAGCTAGGCCTATACCACTGATCTTAAGCTACACGGAAGTCCCATAAGTGAATAACGAACCCTGTACACTTAAAAAATAAATATTATATTTTAAACGCGTATTTTAACGAGGAGGTAAGCTTCTTATTTTCCTTTCAAACGGCAAATCACAAAATAAAACACTTTCATTACTGCCACCTGCTGTTAGACACTCTCCAAGCTCCTCTCCCCAGCTTTTAAAAGCAATTTTTATTAAGCAGGAAAAATTTCCGACTATAAACAAATACCCATTTAAATGCTTAGGATGTCTGCGTTGTAAGAATGTACAGGGAGACTTTAGATTTAAAAACGGTGTCTCGATAGGCAATGTTTTCTCAGTCAAATCATAAAAAATCCTATTGATTCAATAAGAAAGCCTGAGCTCACTAGGGAATCCCAATATGGCGGCGCGGTGGCTTCACTGTTTATGATGTCATGAGCTATCCAGTCATTCTATATAGATCAGTGGACCACTCCTCAGATTTGGTCCCCTTAAAAGGCTGAAATATCTCCCGAGCACGGTCACCGCCATTCCATCTCGAATAAAAAAACAACAACATTGCGTGCTGCACCCGCGTCAGACTTTGCTGGCTGGACAGGATTTACAGTTATTAAAATTGCGATAATCAAACACGGAATGCTAATTAAATTTTAAACGATAATACTAACCGTCAGTACATTTTATCATCCCATCCCTAATTTCAACCATATTATTCCTTCTTCAGTCTCTTTAACAAGAACTTAGATTAATGTATGAATTGAATAGTGATTGTGTGACCTGTGATGATGAGGGAACAACCAGTGTTACCCTTGGTAGTACCATCAAATGATAGTCTATAGCAACGTAATCATGAATCACAAACACCGGTAGGCAGTGGCCCACCTTACCGGGTGACCATGTCATGGTCAAGCGGCAACCTCCCCGTCTCTCTCTTGAAACCAACACGGAAGTGAATTAAACGGCAATTCATCGACTGGCCGCTTGAGGCTGGCTGCAGAAGGGAGTCAAATCTGTATCTCCCGCATGTTAAAATGCCCAACTTTACAGCAGAACAAAACATGTTTACAGCCTGGTTCTCTCTGTGGCTTTGGTCTATAAAGCTAACTTTGCCCTTCATAACAACTGTGAGGGGGGTGCATTTTTTTATAACTCGCCCGTGTAGTTGATTAATATTTAAAGTTCTGCAAAATTAAGGGTGTGTCCACTTTTGAGTGACAGGTGGATTCCCGCTGATGTAAATGCTAGCCGGTTAGCAGTCACTTCACTTCAGCAAATTCCAGCTGCTGAGTTTGCCATCTCTGCCGTGTTTGTGCTTTTATTCGGGATTATTTCATATAATTTAATACACCCGTGAGTCCGTGACCCATTACCTCGCCCACGGCTTTGGATTCCGCCGTTTTTCGTCGAGTGTCGTTCGAGAGAACAGCCAGCGCTGTATTCCAGTCGTTCTCCTCGGTGAACATGCACTAATGGATGTGATGTCTGACAATTTCGTTGCTTTTTGGAGTTTTCAGATTTAAAAACGTCTATAGATATAAGGCTACACTCGTTCTGCGGTGCCGTTGCTCTGGGACAGATTATAACATGCTTATGTACCGTCAGATGAAATCCTGCAGGTGTCTGTGTTTCTCCGTTCATGCAATAAATGCACATCCTTGAATGAGCGCGTATTTCTAGCGCATTTAACGTTACTTGAACTTCACAGGTAATATATCTATGTTTTGACCCATTTGAGATTGAGATGCGGCCAAAATCAGAATTTAAAATGGACTGAATAATAAAGCTCTCTACGAACTTGACAAGCGATGCCGCGCTGACGGACCATAGACTGTAATAAAGAGTGACTGACATGCACATAATCACGGTCACACACACTCTCAGAGTAGCCTAATATTGTAAAGTTACTGCATAATACATTTTCAACAAGCAGAATAACTTAGCTGCACAGAATCGCGATACACAGTCTCACTTGTAGCTATGTCTTTTAACTATTACAATATTTCGAAGGGCAAAAACAGGACCTTTTAATTGCCATTCAGATTTTAATCATCAACTGTCAATGTCACTTTAGCGCGAGCCCCTGTGCAGTGTGAGTAGCATATAGCATTAGCTCCCAAGCCTGCTAACTCCATAACGTCGCGCTAGGTGGGCGTGGTTTCAGATAGCCAGGCTCCTCAGCTCCGCCTCTTTGCCCATATTCTGTTATCCGGGAGTGACGAGCGGTGACGCGAGGCCAAGATGGCGACGGCCAGCTCCGCCCACTTTAGGCTTCAAAAATGCTCTTCAGAAACCTACGGGTGACGTCACGGACACTACGTCCATATTTTTTTACAGTCTATGGTCATGGTCCACCATAATTTATAGTTTACCCACCTCTTTTTTTTTTACCACTACACCTCTGGTTACACGAGTAGTTACACGAGCAAGTACGGTGACAAAATAAAACGTGGCGCTTTTCTAAGCGGGTTAAAAATGATAACTATAATGTAGTGTTGTCAAAAGTACCGACTTCGGTACCAAGTCGGTAGTGAAATTTAAAAAATGTGACGCTTTGAGCGCTGTTGAGCGGAATCGTTAACACCTCGGAATGGCCGGCCATTGTCACGTGCTCATCAAATATGTCTGTGATTGGCTACAATGATCAGCGCTTCAAAAACATGTTGTAAATATACATCAATAACGCTCTTCAGCGAGCGATTACACAGATACACACGGGAGCGTTTGAAAGCAGGCGTCTATCAGCGGATCGATCCACTGCCGCTGATAGACGCCTGCTTTTGCTTTCAAAACACTTTCAAACACTTCCGTGTGCTCTCAAACGCTCCCGTGCGTTGATCATTGTAGCCAATCACAGACATATCCGATGAGCTCCTGAACACAATGGCCAATCAGAGGTGTTTATGATTACGCTCAACAGCGCTCAAAGCGTCACATTTTTTTAATTTCAGTAACGACTTGGTACCGAAGTCGGTACTTTTGACAACGCTACTATATTGTATGGCGGAATAGCACTGGAGCCCTTCGACTCGCAGTAATATCATCTGATGATATTACTCTTTATAATATATAATATATACTCTTTATAATAGATTGTAATGTTGCAATGTTAGAATATAATATGATTTGACCCCCTTTTTTGGATAGACTGCAAGATTCACTATGATTGTTTCCATAGCCTAGGACAATATTGATCAGGATATAAAATATTGTTGTTGTTTTTTTATTAAATACAGGGGGGGTTTAAATTCAAATAGAAAAAAACTGTGACTATATCCATACATCACCATTTAGGGCAAAAAATCTGATTTTTTTTTTTTTGGAATTGTCTATTGCCCAACCCTGTATTTCATGCTTTAAATGCTGAATTTTCCATTTTTAGCTAAGCATTAATGATACATTATTATCACTGTTAAATGGTTATTTAACCATTAGCCTAACGTTACATTCAGTTCTGCATAATTCAGTTTGTTTGCGCACCCCAAAAATGTTTAGCACTGGCAGCCACTGATCCATATATAAAGCACTATTAAAACAAGGTTATGTTAAATTTATTATAAAATATAGCTATATTTCTATGCTATAATGTATGTCTATAATAAAAGACATGTAATATATCTTACCTTTTAAAGCAATGTGGAAGCAAAATGACTAAACAAAAAATAAACTTACACAGCCATGTTAACTTTGCAAGCACAGACTGTATTTAATATAATATGGTTGCCGGAGTGCTGAATGATTACTGGCATAACGTTAACATGTTCAATTATATTAGTGCAAAGAGATTATTAGGCAAAGATTCTGGGAACATTAGGACAAAGTTGCTGAAATTTAAGGCCACTTAATGCAAACCTAAAAAGAACATTCCATTTCCGTATTTCCAAAACTTTTCTTGCCAACCAAAATCAAGCCTTAAAAATACGTTTTTGTGGTAAGTTAACGTTATAGCTATACGAACATTCTGGTAACCTAAACGTAAACAGTTGGGTTTTAAGTAAATTAACTGACATGCGAACATCAGTTAATTACCCGCGTATGTATATTATAACAGTACCAGTAATAACATTTTACTTCTACATGTAAAATTATTACTATACTCAAATAGCTTACCACAGTATTAACTAACGTTAGGTAACGTAACTTTCCCTTTTTTGCACCATATAACTTTAGCTCATAACAGCGGGACCAAATCCTACCATTTTAGGCAAAGTCACAATATTTCTTTAGAAATGTATTTATTAACTTTAAAAGGGCAGCTGTGTTAATAAATTATATTAGTCTGATTTTGGTCCGAGCACGAGACAACGTGGAACACTAAGCGAACAGCGGCCTAAAGCTTTTAAAGCTCATTACAAAGCCAGAACCCACGAACTTAGGA
Source organism: Phoxinus phoxinus (assembly GCF_949152265.1). Lineage (NCBI taxonomy): Eukaryota > Metazoa > Chordata > Actinopteri > Cypriniformes > Leuciscidae > Phoxinus > Phoxinus phoxinus. The sequence goes on along the minus strand of NC_136896.1, from coordinate 20,596,243 downwards.
TGAAGTCCATAAGACAATGCCTTCACTTGACCATTTTGTCAAAACATCAGCGAATAACATCATATTTTCGGGGGCTTTGGTTATGCCTGCATCAGTAAGCCTAGAAATCTTACCTCATTGTGGTGGATGGCTGAGAGAAAAGAACGAACGCAGAGAGCGCTATAGTATACCATTATAAAGGAAGGGTATTTCACCCAAATCATCAGCGTTCATACTTCATTAAAGATACATTATTGTGCAAAGGAATAATAAATTATGTTTCACAATACTTCCATTCACATTTAATCTGAATATTATAGCGCAAGCCTAAACTGTTATTAATTAAGGTAGACGTGTGTAGGAATAACAGATCCCTTTGAAATTAAAATGGTACGTCCCAAAAAAGTACAGCGGACGTCGTGACGTAACTCGTTTTGCATCACATAGGAGCATAGACAGATAGACAGTATATAAAATGGACACAGCGACCCCATAGTTTTCAACCATAGACAGTATATAAAGGTTAGGAGATCAGAGAGGTGCTGTGAAAACCAGGGAAAGTTTATTCAATAGCAGGAAACTATAGGTAAATTGTAGGGATGGGGAAATTAAGCCTCATGAATCACTGACTGTTCCGGGAAAAGATTCAAAGCTTAGAGAGTATCGAGAACAGCGCCATCTGGTGCTTATTTTAAATAAAGCAGCCAGAAGCCTGTGTTAGAAGCTCTGGCAGATAAAGCAACCACAACACACTCTAGTTTCAATGTTATGTGTACAAAAGCCTTACATGTTTGATTTGTTCATTAAATACATTTATTTTCTCTCCTCACAAACCCATCAACCAGACTGAGCCAACAATGACTCGTTAAATAAGATCTTGGGTTCGAGCCTTTTGACACCCAAAGTGAAACGTGCAAGTGATTGTACAGAAAGTGAGGCTTCATTTGTTGTCGATCACGTGACTCTAGTAAACCAATACACACCCCGATACGGGGCTTCACTAGAAATTGTGTTGCATGTGCACATCGAAGCTTCACAGTGGGTGTTTCCCTCCTCAGTCCTCGGCCGTTTCTCAATATGCGTTCATGTCTGTACTTGTGTTCTTGTGAAACGTCATCAGTCGCTGCCCAAGTACTGTTCCAATTCAAAGTTCACATCTAGCCAAGTCCAGTTCAAATCCCAGGATGTGTTCTTGATCCGCCCTTTTACCCCAAGGGGGTAATCCATCCGCCGGAAACTGAAGCTTCCCCGGGCGCCGCCATTGATTAGCGGACCCCCACCTGCTGTTAGCATTCCATTGACTCCCATTCATTTTGGTGTCACTTTGACAGCGAATAACTTTACATCTGAGGCGTTTAAAGACTCCATTTGTCCATTATTTATTTCTAAAGAAACACGAAAATGTATAAAAGGCTCCATTGCCTTGTATCTTACGTTATGGCCCCGTAGAAGCAGTTTTTGTAAAAAATAGGCTAACGATTGCGTCATAACCACGCGACTGTCGCACAAGTCGAGAAATTACCGTACAGACAGGCAGAGAAGCTCGCAAGCAATCGGGGGGACGTGGAGGCATAAAGTCCGATAAAGTCAAGGGAGAAGCCCATAGAGAGTCATAAAGTTGATTTTGCTGCTAGCTCATGGACAGCTAATGCTTACGCTCTCCGTCTCTGCGAGATTCGGAAGGGAATGATTCAGATTTCTCTCGGCACAGCTACTAGAAGACCTACAGCTGTCAGACAGGTTGCTCACGTCACATCTACGTCGTCAAGCTCAGTTTGAGCCTGCGCAGTTCGCCCAGCCATCAGGAAGTGAGTGCTTCTAATTTACTTAATTTTTCTCAGTTGAAACCTATGGGGTCGCTGTGTCCAGTTTATATAGACCCTTTGCAAACACAACCACGTGACGATGCCATGCTGGACGGCAAAATATCTGGACGCACAGGCTAAACAGTAGTAGACGAGCGGGAAGTTTGATTAGTTTTAAATAGTTTAAAAAAAGATACCACTAAACTTCATGGCTTCTTCTATTGAAGAAGTTGTAGTGCCGTTATCGGTCGAGGTAGGGCATCTGGTAGGTGTTCACAAAGAGCGGTATTTGGAGAAGTTGGAAATAGCAGGATTGGATACCAACCCTTACCTTCTTCCGCCCTCAGTTTTCACGGACCTCATTAAATCGCTGAGTCTGCCCGACTTTAGCCCACACGATTTGTACCACTATGTGGTAAACGGGGTATCCCTATACACTGGTGCTGATCTCAAAGCTTTTAAAAGTCTGGGTGCTTACCAGTTCTTTGTAGCTGGCTGGGTTACAGGTACGCAATGCTACGCTAACGGCGGGGGGAGGTACCTCATGATGGCAAAGGTAAGACATCAATCTATGGTTTATTTTGTATTAACATCTATTCTTTACTTAAGTGAAGATTTATATAACACGTAGCCTATGATTTTAGAGGACATGGTCGGCCGTGGCTTTTTAATGGATGCCTGGACGCATCCCAGCTCTGGGAAGTGCCGTCATTAATTATCGATCACACGTTAATCCATGCAGTAAATCACAGAGTGGCTGTAATCAGTAGTAACCACATATACTTGTAACATCTAGCCATCTTATCTGTGATTATATTCGCTGTAGCCTTTGTTAATATTCTACCAGTTAAACACAGCATAGTGATTAAGATGTATTCACAAGGTGCCTTAATGTTGTCACTGCAGCATTAAACAATAACATTCATGTAAAAAATAATGTATTTATGCCACTTTCTGTATTTGAAGGCGCATCATAGCCAGTAAATCACAAAGTGTCTGTGATCAGTAACCACATATAATTGTAACATCTAGCCATCTTCTTATCTGGGATTATATTCGCTGTAGCCTATGTTAAGATTTGACCAGTTAAACACAGCATAGTGATTAAGATGTATTCACAAGGGGCATTTATGGTGTCACTGCAGCAGTAAACAATAATGTCACCGATGTTAGGGCCGAGGGTTATTTACCACACTCTGGAGGAGCAGACACCATGAGGCAGACAACAAGAGTGAATTTAAAACGTTTTTATTAAGTTTAAAAGGGATAAAAGCAGGGGTGGGGGTGTTCGTGGCCGTAGCCTTGGTGAGATGAGGGGAGAGGGGTGCTGGTAGGTACTTTTCCCGTTCTTCAGGTAAGTATATTCCTCTCTAGGTGGGCTCGTGGGACAGACAGTGACTTTTTCGTTGAATAAGCTCGTGGGACAGACAGTGACTTTTTCGTTGAATAAGCTCGTGGGACAAACAGTGACTTTTCTCGTCGTAAGACTCGTTGCATAGGCTCGTGGGACAGGCAGCTTCCAGGTTCGGACTCGTTGGCGTGCTCGCAGAGCCACCACTCAACACTCAGCAGTAACTGCTTCTTTGCTTCCTTCAAGGAACAGACAATTTGACAGTGAGACAGACATTAGTAGGGGAGATAGAAACAGGGTACTTTACCAGCCTTCGCTCTCGTTCTGTGTGTGATAGAACGGCGTCGTTGGGAGAAATAATGAGACTGGACTTTCTTTGGTGGAATACAGCGCTCGTGAACTGTGGCAATTGAGGTGCGTTGAGCTTTTCTCCTCCACACCATGCACACAATCTTAGGGACCTGGACACAGCTGATGGGACAGATCAGTTTGAAAAAAAAATCTTCACAGTTATGGGTCAATTTCATCCTTCAGAGACTCAGAGAACGCAGTTGTTTGATCTCACCACACTTGTGCATAAATCACTCTTGTAAATCTTCACACGTGTTTGTTTCACTCTTTTGATCACTGCAAACTCACTCTATCTTCACAGCGATTAATCAACTCGTTTCTCTTCTCTTCATAGGGTGGATGATCCAAGAATTAATAGTTTTCAGAATATGGACATGGATTCAGCGACCTTCCCAGCCGTTACAGTTACTGTCCTTCGCCGTCAACAGGATAACACACAATGCCCACAAACACAGGTTAGTCGTACTATGGTGATGGCAAATCTTCACATGTGGTTTTCTCAGAAAGGTGAATCATAAAAGGGTGCACTTAACTTTTCCTCGGTGAATCACATGAATCCTACAACGTGTTTCCACTCTGTGTTCTGCCAGTCACTCTCCTCCTTTCTCCGTGCAATTTTTCTCACTTACTTCGTTGCGTTGCTGTTCGTGGTTTCTTCAAAGACTCACTTAATGAGCATGCCTCGGGGGACCCAACATGGAACACCGATCAGACATTAAACCTCAGCTTTTCCACACTTGCCGCCGCACACTGTCGCTGCTGCAACCCGCTCAAACACTCGTACCGAGCTTCACTGCTGCCAGAACATTTCTTTTCCTCCCTCTGTGCTTCAAGCCCCTCTCTTTATAGTCCTTTTTCCCGGGCATGTGCTTCAAAGAAGCGCTAATCATTGGCTTCAGCTGGCGCTCATTATAGTCGGCGGCCATGATGGGTAAACCCAGAGCCGACCCGGTGTTACACCGGCATTTCTCCCCCTGGCAACGAGTCGCATTTTTTTGTTCCGCGTTCGTTCACCCGGTGACAATAACATCACAATAACATTCATGTAAAAATAATGTATTTATGCCACTTTCTGTAATTGTAGGTGCATCATAGCCAGTCACTGTCTGAAACCCAACTACAACCATGGGTATCTTTGAAGAAGGATGGGACAGTCTTGTACACTGTACATGTAAAGCGGACCTGTGAGAGGTGTGCTCCCACGTAACAGCTCTGCTGTATGCAATAGACTCTGCTGTTAAACATCTGGAAGACAAAAGCTGCACTGATGGGCCCAGACAGTGGGGACTTACTCCTTTGAAAGTGGGCAAGGCTTTTTACAAAGAGGGATTGGGAATTGATTTCTCAAATCCTGCCAAAAAGCGTTGTGGTGTAAACAACCAAAGCCATTCAGGTTGTCCATCTGGGAAAAAAGTGGGTGTGTCTGCACTCTGCAGCAGCTATAGAACAATTCTACAAGGCTCTGGATAATGCAACTCCAAACCCTTCAGAGAAAAGTGGTATCCTACGCATATTGCCGCACTACTGTAAACAGTTTCAACCAAAGGACAGACCCTACAAATCCTTCCAAATCCCTAATTAGGCAGATCTGTTACCCTGACCAGTGCAGATTTTCAACAGTTGCAACCAGGCATGTGACATAATGACACAAACATACAGTTTCTGTTTTTAATTTCACCATAGTGTAAGTGAGAAAAGAAATTAGATGTGTTTTGAACTGCTATGTTTCAACTATGGAAATGTGCAATACATGTTGTGTTCTAATGTAGAGGGCCCCTGCTTTCTTAAAAAAAAAACATCAAAGAAACAAACACAAGACAAAGAAATGCATTTATCATTGCAATATTTATTACAAATTATCAACATTATTACAAAGATGATGACAGAGTGCATGCCTCAATCTCTTTAAGTGCCCTTATCTATTGTTATTCGCAGGTGTATGGTGGAGGTCCTTTGCCTAGTTATTCCTAATCTTCCTTTTAAACGGTTCCTGTTATATTTCATTTACATCTTTTTAAAGGGATAGTTCACTTTAAAATGAAAATTCTGTCATCATATACAGTTGGGTTAGTGTATACTTAGTTACTTAGTGTATACCAAGTTAGTTGGGTTAGTTACTAACCCTAACCCCAGTTGTTTTAGACCTGTAAGAATGTATTTATTCTGCTGAACACAAAGGTAGATATTTTGAAGAATGTTGGTAACCAAACAGTTAACTGGTCCCATTGACTTCCATAGTAGGAAATACTATGGCAGTCAATGGGACCAGTTAACTGTTTGGTTACCAACATTCTTCACAATATCTTCCTTTGTGTTCAGCAGAAGAATTTAATTCTTACAGGTTTGAAACAACTGGAGAGTGAGTATATGATGACAGAATTTTCATTTTAAAGCAAACTATCCCTTTAAACTACTCTGTAATATCTGTGATAGAATATGATACAAGATAATATTATGTGCTATTAAGATTAGGCCAATTTTGGGTACTGACATCTATAGTACTTATAGTTTTTATGGAAATGAGAGAACAAATCCAATGAAAAGGGCACTCAAAGAGTTACGATGACTTAACATGATTTTTCTCATTTTCAGATGGGGGTGTGAACATGAACAAAAAGCCAGAGAGACGTATGAGGCTTACGCTGCACAACAGCATCAGGACCTAAGTGTTCGTGATGCCGGTCTCCACATTGATACCTCCCGTCCCTACCTTGGAGCATCTCCAGATGCCTTGCTGTCCTGCTCCTGTTGTGGCGATGGTATTTTGGAAATCAAGTGCCCACACTGTGCTAAGAGTCCTCAGTGCCACTGAAAAGAAACATTTCTGCATTGAGAACACAGATGGTACACATGCACTTAACAGAGATCATCAATACTACTACCAGGTGCAAGCCCAGATGTTTGTGACGAGGCGGAAGTTTTGTGACTTCATGGTGTAGTCTAAATCCAATTTTTTCGTACAGAGAATTTTGCCTGATGCTGACTTTTTTACAGAAGCAGTGCAGAAAGTCGAGGCCTTCTATAGGTCAGCCATTTTATATGAGTTATTGGCCAAGACATATACATGCCCAGATAGACTGCTGTCAGACAAAACACAGTCCACAGACTCACAAGAATTGGAGGAGTAGTAGGGCGTTGTTCAAAACATGAAGTGAATTACTAGAATTGTTGGGTCTTTGTAAATTATGATTATAAAATTATATATTTTATGTGGTCTAGACCAGGGGTTTTCAAACTGTGGGTCGCGACCCATTTGTGGGTCGCAGATTGGGAAGAAGTGGGTCGCGCAGTCATGGCTGCAGCTAAATTTACGTTTCATCAATGACACACACACACACACACAAAATTTTGCACAATGTACCAATGTTAAATAGAAATCGCTATATTGCTTAGTAGTCAGTGTGATTTTGAAGCGTGTGCGTGTAGGGCTGGGTACCGAGTTTGATACTTTTAGGTACCGACCGAATTGCCTCGATACTATCGAGTATCGAAAAATGACATGTTGTTCGGTTCCAGATTTCGATACCTAAGGAGTTAACTCGTCAACGTCAGCGCTCAAACAAATATATATGAAATGCACAACGACACACATAAAGTCGCTCACGCACATATACGCAAAGTCAACACACACGAGACTAGACGCGCACACGCACGCACAAACTCTCCACGCGCATACTTATATGAGACGCGAGCACACACACAAACTCGCGCATACTAGGGACGCGAGCACACACACACAAACTCTCCGTGCACATATATGAGACGCAAGCACACACACATAATACCTTAAAGATGTGGAAAAGTCGATCAAAAGTGTGGGTACATTTCTCCAGGCTCGATGCCAACAGCGCGTGATGCAGTATTTCTGGTAAAATAATTGCTGCAAAGACGGTACCACGACAAATATGAAGAAGATCTTGACAGTAATCATAAGAACAGAAAGTTGCTTCGTCTTCGAATGATAGCCTAAATGAAGAGATACCTTGTTGATCACTCTGACAGTGTTTATATTGCAATAAATAATAACCTACTGAATGTACACTGCCGTTCAAAAATGTGTGGGTTAGTCAGAATTTTTTTTCAGTAAGGATGCATTAAACTTATCAAATGTGACATTAAAACATGTGTAATGATACAAAATATTTCGTTTTTAAATAAATGCTGTTCTTTTTTTATTAATCAAAGAATCATGAAAAAATTTATCATAGTTTCTAAAATATTAAGCAGCAAACTTTTTTCATATTGCTGAAGGGTCATGTGACACTGAAGTAATGATTTTTAAAATGCACCTTTGACATCACAGGAATAAATTACATTTTAAAAATATATTCAAATACTATTTCACAATATTACTTAAGTTTTACTTTATTTTATTAAAACAAAAACAGCTTTGGTGAGCATGAGCTCTTTATAAAACATTTTTTGTTCCTTAGTGCTTTTTTTGTTCTTTTGTGCACTGGCTAAGGAGCATGAGTCAAACTGAAAAAATAAAACCAAAGTTTTTCTGAGGTAATGTGTTATGTAATCTTGATGGTAAATGGTAAATGGACTGCATTTATATAGCGCTTTCACAGACCCAATGGCCACCAAAGCGCTTTACAATATTGCCTCACATTCACCCATTCACTCACCGACGGCGGTGTCAGCCATGCAAGGCGATCCAGCTCGTCGGGAGCAGCTGGGGTTAGGTGTCTTGCTCAAGGACACCTCGACACTTGGTCAGGTGGAACCGGGGATTGAACCACCAACCTTCCGGTTTGTAGACAATCTACATGAACCACTGAGCCACTGCCGCCCCAATGAATGCCTAAGGAATGCTTACAACCTGATTTGCATGCGGAGTGGAGATGAATGGAAGACGGCGTTTTCCTACATCCGGGCACTATGAATACAGGGTAATGCCTTTCGGCCTGTCCAATAGTCCTTCCGTTTTCCAGGCTTTTGTTAACGAGACTTTCCGGGACATGTTGCATCGTAAAGTGATTGTGTACATTGATGACATTCTGATTTTCTCTGATTCCCTTGAAGAGCATGTCCAGGATGTTCGTGCAGTTCTCAGGCGCCTGATTGAGAATCAACTCTATGCCAAGCTGTCCAAGTGCAATTTCATCAGACACGCATCTCCTTCCTGGGCTATGTCATCAGTGCGGACGGTGTCCTTATGGATGACAACAAGGTCAGAGCAGTGATTAACTGGCCCCAGCCAGCCTCTGTTAAAGAGCTACGGCGCTTCCTGGGCTTTTCTAACTTTTACCGCAGGTTCATCCGCAACTTCAGTGTGATTGCAGCTCCTCTCACATCTCTGCTTCGAGGGGGAGGTAAATGTTTCAAGTGGACATCGGTTTGTACTGAGGCCTATGCTCAACTCAAGGAGCGGTTCACGTCTGCTCCTATTCTCCATCACCCTGATCCAGAAAAGGAATTCATCGCGGAAGTGGATGCATCTAGCACAGGTGTGGGGTCAGTGTTGTCACAACGGCTTGGTGAGCAAGTAACACCTCCCAATTTATCCACAGCCAAATCCTCGGGGAAAACGCCTGGAGAGGCAATCAAAGTTGGGGTGCCCAGAGGGCCTGGGTAAAAATAATATATAAAAAATGTAAAAAACATTTTTTAACCAATATTAGCTTTTGAGATGTCTACTGTACCTTTGGGGTTTTAGGGGTGCTGAATCTATCCCAGCCATTACTTTTGAGTAAAAATTGGTTTTATTGAACAAAACAAAACTTCCTAAATCAGTTTAAAATTGACCAAACCTCATCCCCTGCATCTCCCTCACTCCTGTTATCATATGGCTGGTTGATGTTCTGGCAAGAGTTACCATGACAGTTCCCACAAACAGAAATACACTTGACTCCTTGGCGCACCTGAGAGTGTCACAGTCCCCTGCACAGTTGCTGTTATGAGAGGTGAGAAAGGACCCAAAAGCAAAAATGCAATACAATGTCTTTAATGAGAGAGCAAAGTCCAGGTGAACAGAAATCCTCTTGTAGATAACAGAAAACAGCCGTCAATACGGACGATAAGACATATAACAAAATAACTTCTTGAGAATGAGCACAGCAGAAGGACCAGGGCTGGCGGCGTCAATTCTCGGGTCTCTCAGAGAGGATACGTCATACAGCTGGCGGATAGAAAGCTCTGGCCGCCGACAGCAGAAGGTAAACTGGGCAAAGTGTAGAGTACAACAAATTATCAGCAAACACAGCGAATAGATAAGTACAGACCAGATCCAGACAGGGCACGGACAAAACAGGAACTCATGCAACGCGAACACACGAAATAATCTGGCAAAGAAGCAGGGAAAAGGGAAAGCTAGAAGTAGCAGACACAATCAGAGGAAAGAGAGAACAGGTGAGAGAATTAGCGCGAAGGCTGATTGCAACTAGGAACAGCTGAGGTAGAGAGAAGGAGAGTATGGGAAAGTGTGTGTGTGTGTGTGTGTGTGTGTGTGTGTGTGTGTGTGTGTGTGTGTGTGTGTGTGAGCGTGAGCGAGTGAACCAGAAGAGAGAGAGAAAGAAAAGGATACCAGACTCATGACAGTACCCCCCCCCCCCCCTCAACGTGCGCCTCCTGGCGCTCCCAAGGGAGGGGCCTGGCGGGCACGGAGGAAATCATCAATGAGCGAGCGGTCCAGGACGTCCCGGGAAGGAATCCAGCTTCTCTCCTCAGGACCATACCCCTCCCAGTCCACCAAAAACTGGTGTCCTCGACCCCGACGACGCATATCAAGCAGCTTACGAACTCTGTAAACCGGAGCTTCCTCGACACGAACGGGAGGAGCGGGGGGGCGAAGAGGAGCGCGCACGACAGGCTTGATGCACGAAACATGAAAGACAGGGTGGATGCGCCGGAGGTTAGGAGATAGCTTGAGTTTGACAGCAACTGGGCTGATAATCCTAGTAATCGGAAACGGACCAATAAATCGGGGGGCCAATTTGCGGGAGACAGACTGGAGAGGCAGGTTGAGGGTGGAAAGCCACACTCTCTGACCACAAAGATATCTAGGACTCTTAACACGACGCTTGTTAGCGGCTCTTTGGGTACAAATCTTAGAACGACAGAGAGCTGATCTCACCCTTCTCCAAGTGCGCTTACAACGCTGAACAAAAGCCTGTGCCGACGGGACATTAGATTCAGAATCCTGAGACGAAAACAGGGGAGGTTGATACCCCAGGCAGCACTGAAACGGCGACAGACCGGTGGCGGCCGTAGGCAGAGAATTATGAGCATATTCGGCCCAGGGGAGTTGTTCTGCCCAGGACGAAGGGTTGCGAAAAGCCAGGCTACGCAAGATACGACCGACACTTTGATTGGCTCGTTCAGCCTGACCATTGGTCTGAGGGTGAAAACCTGACGAAAGGCTGACGGAAGCCCCGATTAAACGGCAAAACTCCCTCCAGAACTGGGACGCGAATTGAGGACCCCTATCAGAAACGACGTCCGAGGGGAGACCGTGAAGCTTGAAAACATGACTGACCATAATCTGGGCTGTCTCCTTGGCAGAGGGGAGTTTAGCGAGTGGGACAAAATGAGCAGCCTTAGAAAATCGGTCAACGACGGTAAGAATCACAGTGTTACCCGCCGACGGAGGAAGCCCGGTAATAAAATCAAGGGCAATGTGTGACCAAGGACGTGACGGGATAGGAAGGGGTCTGAGAAGGCCGGCCGGAGGAGAATTACTCGACTTCGTCTGGGCACACACGACGCAAGAGGCAATAAAACGACGCGTATCTCGTTCACGAGTGGGCCACCAAAAACGTTGGCGAATGGTAGCGAGAGTGCCCCTAACGCCGGGATGGGCAGTCAATTTGGACGAATGACCCCACTGAAGGACCGCTAAGCGCGCAGAAACGGGAACAAAGAGGAGGTCCTTAGGAACGTTACGCGGAGAGATGGAATGGGAAAGAGAGCGCTTAACCAATCTTTCGATTCCCCAGATAGCAGCCCCAACAACACAACCCTGAGGAATAATAACCTCCTGGGTCGAGGTGACATCAGAGGAACCGAAAAGACGGGAAAGAGCATCGGGTTTAACATTCTTAGAGCCGGGACGGTAAGAGATGGAGAAATTGAAACGAGCAAAAAACAAAGCCCAACGGGCTTGGCGCGCGTTCAGTCTCTTAGCGGAACGGATGTATTCTAAGTTCCTATGATCAGTCCAGACAATGAACGGAACGGTCGCCACCTCTAACCACTGTCGCCATTCTCCCAAAGCCAAACGAATGGCGAGCAGTTCACGATTACCCACGTCGTAATTACGCTCAGCGGACGATAGACGGTGAGAGAAGTAAGCGCAGGGATGAACCTTGTCGTCAGAGGCGGAGCGTTGAGAAAGAATAGCGCCGACGCCCACCTCTGACGCGTCGACCTCGACAATGAATTGTCTAGAAACGTCGGGGGTAGTTAGAATAGGAGCGGTGGTAAAAAGGATCTTTAGGTGATCAAAAGCCCTCTGGGCGGACTCAGACCAACTAAAACAGGACTTGACAGAAGTGAGAGCCGTCAACGGCGCGGCCACTTGGCTAAAGTTTCGTATAAAACGACGATAAAAATTAGCGAAGCCAAGGAAACGCTGAAGTGCAACGCGAGAGTCAGGGACTGGCCAATCGGTGACAGCCTGAACCTTAGTAGGGTCCATGCTAATCCCCTCTGCTGAGATAACAGACCCGAGAAAAGTAACAGAACGCGCGTGAAAGGTACATTTCTCAGCCTTAACGAAAAGACGATTCTCAAGAAGGCGTTGGAGGACCCGACGTACGTGTTGCACGTGAACTTGGAGAGAGGGTGAAAAGATAAGAATGTCGTCGAGATATACAAAAACAAAAATATTAAGCATATCTCTGAGAACGTCGTTAATCAAAGCTTGAAAAACGGCCGGAGCGTTTACCAGACCGAAAGGAAGAACGCGATATTCAAAGTGCCCTAAAGGTGTATTAAACGCGGTCTTCCATTCGTCTCCCTCCTTAATGCGAAGTAAATGGTAAGCGTTGCGGAGATCCAACTTTGTGAAGATCTTTGCTCCCTGTAAGAGCTCAAAGGCAGATGACATAAGCGGCAAAGGATAGCGATTCTTGACGGTTATGTCATTCAGCCCTCGATAATCTATACAGGGACGCAAAGAGCCGTCTTTCTTCTTCACAAAGAAGAATCCCGCACCGGCAGGAGAGGAGGAGGAAACAATAGTACCAGCGTCAAGAGATTCAGAAAGATACTTCTCTAACGCTTCACGCTCAGGCGCCGACAGAGAGTAAAGCCTTCCACGGGGCGGGGTTGTACCAGGAAGGAGATCAATACTGCAATCGTAGGGACGGTGGGGAGGGAGAGAAGTGGCCCGGGAACGACTGAACACCGCCCGTAGATCGAGATACTCCTCCGGAACCCCAGTCAAATCGCCCGGCTCCTCCTGAAAAACAGAGACAGAGGAAACGGGAGGGATAGCAGACATTAAACATTCTACATGACAGGATAAACTCCATGAGAGAATAGTGCCCTTAGACCAGTTAATGTGAGGATTATGTTTAACAAGCCAAGGGTGGCCCAAAACTACAGGAGAGAAAGGAGAACGAAAAATTAAAAAAGAAAGAATCTCGCGGTGATTACCAGAGACAGTGAGAGATAAAGGAACAGACTCTAGGTGAACCCGAGGGAGGACACTACCATCTAAGGCGAAAAGGGGAGTGGACTCCTCACGTTCCTTCAAAGGAATACCTTGTTCCAGAGCCCAAGCCTCATCAATGAAATTCCCCTCAGCCCCAGAGTCAACCAGGGCGTCACAGGTAACAGAGAAACCAGACCCGTGCAGAGTGATGGGAATGGTGGTGCAGGACTTGGGAGAAGAGACCAGAGAAGTTGCGCTCGCCAGTAATCCCTCCTCTACTTTTAGCTTTTAACGGACATGTAGAAACGAAGTGGCCGGCTGAACCGCAATACATGCATAGGCGGTTGGCGATTCGGCGTTCACGTTCCTTAGCGGAGAGGCGAAGACCTCCCAGCTGCATGGGTTCTGGCTCTGAACGGGCGGAGGCGGGTGCTGAGGCGGCAGAGGGAATTGAAGAGAGGGTAGTCTCCACGCCTCGGGTGCGGCGACGGAGATCAAAATGTTTCTCAATACGAATAGCCATGTCAATAAGCGGGTCGAGAAGTGTGGGTACCTCACGGGCGATAACCTCATCCTTTATGTCAGCGTTAAGTCCCTCCAGAAATCGAGCGACCAGTGCGGGCTCATTCCATCCGCAGGTAGTTGCCAGCGTGCGAAACTCAATAGAAAAGTCCGCGGCGGAACGTCTTCCCTGGCGGAGAGTTGAAAGGATACGGGACGCCTCGTCCCAATGAGCAGAGCGGTCAAACACGCGTATCATCTCCTCCTTAAACAGATCAAAGCGATTAGTGCACTCTACCTCAGCCTCCCAGGCGGCGGTTCCCCACTCGCGAGCCCGTCCAGTAAGGAGAGAAATGACATAAGCAATCCGGGCTCGCTCCCTTGAGTAAGTGGTTGGCTGAAGAGAGAAAACGACCTCGCATTGAGTTAAAAAAGAACGACACTCCGTCGGCTCACCAGCGTAACAAGGAGGGTTGTTAATTCTAGGCTCAGGGGTCTCCGGTGTTCTGGAAGGAGTAGGTGGATCTCGACAGAGCTGATAAACCTGCTGGGAAAGATCTGACATCTGGGCGGCCAGGGTCTCCACGGCTTGTCTGGCAGCAGTCAGTTCCTCGTCATGCCTTCCAAGCATAGCTCCCTGGAGTTCGACGGCCGCCAGCAAAGGGTTCTCTTTCGCTGGGTCCATGTTGGCCAGATTATTCTGTTATGAGAGGTGAGAAAGGACCCAAAAGCAAAAATGCAATACAATGTCTTTAATGAGAGAGCAAAGTCCAGGTGAACAGAAATCCTCTTGTAGATAACAGAAAACAGCCGTCAATACGGACGATAAGACATATAACAAAATAACTTCTTGAGAATGAGCACAGCAGAAGGACCAGGGCTGGCGGCGTCAATTCTCGGGTCTCTCAGAGAGGATACGTCATACAGCTGGCGGATAGAAAGCTCTGGCCGCCGACAGCAGAAGGTAAACTGGGCAAAGTGTAGAGTACAACAAATTATCAGCAATCACAGCGAATAGATAAGTACAGACCAGATCCAGACAGGGCATGGGCATGGACAAAACAGGAACTCATGCAACGCGAACACACGAAATAATCTGGCAAAGAAGCAGGGAAAAGGGAAAGCTAGAAGTAGCAGACACAATTAGAGGAAAGAGAGAACAGGTGAGAGAATTAGCGCGAAGGCTGATTGCAACTAGGAACAGCTGAGGTAGAGAGAATGAGAGTATGGGAAAGTGTGTGTGTGTGTGTGTGTGTGTGTGTGTGTGTGTGTGTGTGTGTGTGTGTGTGTGTGTGTGTGTGTGTGTGTGTGTGTGTGTGTGAGCGTGAGCGAGTGAACCAGAAGAGAGAGAGAAAGAAAAGGATACCAGACTCATGACAGTTGCAGCTGACAAACTTCAGAAGGTAGTCCGGTGCAATGGGATATGTTGTAGGGACTGGTGCATAACCTTGTTCTCCTTGTTTCCATCCATACTCAAGGACATCCAGTGATGGACTTTGTCAAGTCAAGTCACATTTATTTATATAGCGCTTTTTACTATATAGATTGTATCAAAGCAGCTTCACAGTGATAATAGGAAAATAATACAACAAAGTTTGTTTCTAGAAGAAAATTGCGTCATCGTAAGGTAGATCAATAATATTGTTGAATATTAAATGTCCTTGGGAGAACCCAGGCTCAGTCGGGGGCCAGTTCTCCTCTGGCCAATGAGAGAACAGTGTATGATTATGATTCAGGCAGCATTACAGGTCAGAAGTCAGATTGGATCAGAACATTTATCCAGTTCCATCTGGTTGGAGGTCGGAGTCATCACGTCGGTATGTAGACGGGTTTGTTGAGGATCAGTGATGATGGCTGTCGTGTCGATGAGGCCTTCACAGGGCTGATGGGGGATGCTTTGTGGATGTCCATCATCTGGCCAGGCGCAGGTCCATCATCTGATCTGGATACGACCCGGATCCAGCTGACTTCAGTAAACAGGGAAGAGACTAGTTGACTAGTGTAGCAGACTTTATAGCAGTAGCCAATCTCTGGTCTGGAGATATGCCCGCAGAGAGTGCTGTTCTGCAGCTTCTGTAGTCGGAGGCAGTTTCTCAGGCTTGATGCTCCCAGCTGCGGCCCGCTTGTGAAGATATCAAATCTTCAGGTGGATTTCCACAGAATATGAGCTTGAACAGTTTGCAGCCAGCTTTGATGATGTCACTTTTCTTGGCTCTGATGTCATTGAACACATCCATGGCGCCCTCTGCTTTGTCAGTCTTGCAGAGCTTGGTGAGAAAAGTTGGTTTGCGAAACCCAGAAATTGCCGATACGCTATCGCAGCCAGAGAAGCTGTGTAGGAAGATCAGGTATTTACAGAACCTCTCCGGGAGGGCCATCCGGATCTTTCCAACATCGTAAGATGTGTCTTTAGCTGTTGTGAGGAAGACCGGGTGGTTTGCCCTATGATGGACCAGCATAACCATAATGTCTGTGTCCTCGGCCCTCACCTCAACAGAGGACTCTATTGCCTCATTTAGTGCTGCACACACAATAGAAGTGTCAGCATCATCATAGCATTGGTGTACACTGATACTACTTTTTATCTAGAACAGTTTTCCCATCCATCTTGGCCTGTATGGCTCTGCCAACCTGGGAGTTGCTGCCAGCTCATTCTGCTCCTTGCTGAGACCTTACAAAGAAGTAGCATCAGTGTACATGCTCTGGGGCCTCATTTATAACCATTGCGTACGCACAAAACAGGGCCTGAAAAAGGTGTACGCCACATCCGACGCACAAGTTGTGATTTATAAAAACAAACTTGATGGGGAAATTTGGGCATCTGCACGCAAACAGACGGAGCAGTTTGGCGACACCGATGGTGAGCTGGAGTTAAATGTCTTTTTGGTCACTTTTAGACAGAAAATCTAAAGAAAATTATACATATATACAGAAAGATAATACAAATATAATTTCACTCACCAAGCCTATCATTGGAAGCAAATATCCATCCTTTCTTAAAGGCACACCGCGGAACTTTTGGCCACTATGGGGCGCTAGACCTGTAACTTTCAAGTCTAGTGCCCCTAGAGGCCACAAGCGCCGCAGCACTGTCGCAAAAGTAAAGAAGACATCCACTTAATAAATGAATTGCACAAAAGTGAACAGAAAATAACTGGTCATGTAAGTCGCATAGACCAGGGGTGCCCAACCCTGCTCCTGTCTGTCCTGCTGAGTTCATCTCCAACCCTAATCAAACACACTTTAATTTTCAAGCGATCCTGAAGACGTTAATTGTTTGCTTCAGGTGTGTTTGATTAGGGTTGGAGATAAACTGTGCAGGACAGTCGATCGGCAGGAGCAGGTTATAGACGTTTTGTACCTAAAACTAAGTTGTTATTGTGTTGGTTTTGGAGTCATCTAGCTTATTTGTGTTTTTCCTGTAGTAAACTGTATTATTAGAGGCTTATATGATTTTAGATTCAAATTCATAGACATTTATTCTAAAATCATATAAGCCAAGAATAATACACACATATATGAATTTGTAAAAGGACAAACAAACTGAAGCCTACAAATAACGGCAGTAGGTTTTGACATATCAGTTTTGTTACACGAATTCTCGACTTCGCAGTAAATATTACATTATATATCCACTTTGATGCCGATGTTTATGTTTTATTTTCAATAAATAAATGGGAATAGGAGCGGGCTTCACTCATTGATTAAACGTAAACTTTAGGAGTGCTGGCCTGAATAATTAGAATATTTAGAACAGGAGAGAGGCCGCACTATGCATAAATAGTCTTTTTATTTGCACAAACGCGTTTCGGCGCGTGCCTTCTTCAGTGTGCAAACTGAAGAAGGCACGCGCCGAAACGCGTTTGTGCAAATAAAAAGACTATTTATGCATAGTGCGGCCTCTCTCCTGTTGTTTTATTTTCAGTCATCATTTTCTTCGCCCCTTGAATAATCTTCTGAGTCCCCTCCCGAAACAGGAGGAGGACGCTGAGGACGACGAGGGAGAGCCGGGGAGAAACAAGAGAGCTTCTTGTTTTTCCGCGAGCACGATCCCTCTCGCGTTTTCTCTTTCTTGCCTCCTCAGGAGCAGTTTTAAACTTTTCCTTGCCTCAGCCATGGCCAGGAGTCGAGCAGGCGGAAAAATAGTAGCAAAAGCGTTAGCCCCTTAAGCATATCAGAGCTTGTGGTCACGTGACGGTCGTAAAGTGATTTGTTCTCCAGGTCACATGACCTGTCCAAAGACGGTCCGTCTCCTCCAAACTTACATGGGCGGTATTTCAAGAGGGCAGCCCCGCTCGGAGCATTGATAGTGTCAAAC
Organism: Phoxinus phoxinus; assembly: GCF_949152265.1. NCBI lineage: Eukaryota > Metazoa > Chordata > Actinopteri > Cypriniformes > Leuciscidae > Phoxinus > Phoxinus phoxinus. The sequence continues at coordinate 20,578,337 of NC_136896.1, read as the reverse complement.
ACTGTATATTGGCCTGACGAATCATTTAAAACAACTCGTATGCTTCAACTCTTTAGGTCAAAAGTTCCACGGTGTGCCTTTAACCCATTTGTGTCCACATTTTTCTGAATGGTTTCATGCATATAGTCGTGTTAATAGTGTCCTATATGAACATATTCTGCATTTATTTTCCCGTTTTTTTTTCTTTTTCTTGAAAATTGTATTTGAATGCGCGGCAACTATAGTTGCCGGTGGGCAAATATGTTGTATGAACCCCCTCAATGTAAAATATGAATAGGAGGAGAACATTTGGCCTCATGGAAGAGGTGTTAGTAAGGCCAGCAGGGGCCTCTGTCTATCATGGCCTCCTAATCATCCCCATACACTGATTGGCTTCATCACGGTCTCCTCTCCACCAGTAAGCTGGTGGTTGAGGAGATTCCCACTTCTATGTAAAGCGATTTGAGGTGTCAGATAAAGCGCTATATAAATGTAACAAATTATTATCTCTCTCAAAATTACTGCTTTCAACAGATCAATCTTTATTTATAAACAAATGTATAAAAGTCGAAGAACATTTTATGCAAACCCAAAAAGCTCCATCTAGCTTATTCTGTCACGGGTTGAGGTAGGGTTGGAGTGAGGACTCAAGGATGCAGAGGAATATGAGCTTTATTAAAGTAAAACAAAACAGAAACTACCCCATGGGGGAAAACACTATAGACTAGACTTGGTAGGACACACATACGACAGGACTTATCAGACAGGCAGAGTAACAACAGCATGCAACGATGTGCGATAACGATCTGGCAAAGGACAGCAAACACAAGGGGAATAAATGGGACAGCAAACGAGGGAGTACAGGTGGGGAAACTGAACCAATAATAAGATAACAAGATGGGCGGGGTCAGACATTAGATAATAGAGCACATGGCAGCATAACGAGACAAGACATGTGCTCACATCAAACATGAAAATCACACACAAGCACATGACCAACAATAACCAATTGCTAGCCATGAGCTTACACAGAACAAGACATGAACATGCAACTAAAGAGACACTAGCTGAGTAAGATGCAGCACAAGACAGAAACACAAGACACAAAGGGAGCAGAGAACAAGAGCACACTCAGACAAGGGACAGGTGAACACACTCAGATAAACGAGAATCCAAACAAGTGAGCAGAGAACATGAGGAACAGGTGACAATACTCAGACAAACGAGGACTCAAATAGACAAGGGGGTGTGGTACAGGGAAACAAGGAGGCAGGAACAGAGGAGCACATGGCCAACACAAACAAAAACAAAACCACGTTTAAGCACAACACAAACATAGAAGCATGAAATAGAACCCTGACATATAATCTCTTGAATATGAAAACACAACAAAAAATAAATCCATTTGTCTTAACCACTGATCTATATAATGACTGGATAGCTCATGACGTTCTAAACTGCCACCAGGCAGTGAAGCCACCGGAAGTGTTCGAGCGGCCATCTTACGATTCCCTACTAGCAGAGAGCTCCGACGGCCGTTATACAGAGATTGGTACAGTAGCTCCGACGGCATTTGTAAGATGACCCGCTGTGCAGCATACAAGTGTAAAACGACATTCACAAAAGGATGTAGAAAATCGCTGACAGGTTGTAATACAAGCCCTATAAGTACTAATTTATGCACAATTGTCGCTATTCCCGTTTTTTTTTTTTTTTCGAGGCAAGAATAATGCTTCTTCTTCAAAAAACAAACAAACTATAAAACAGTTAACAGTAGCCTATAAGAAACCTCAGAGCAGCAATAATCACAATTAAGTGTTTAATAGCAACACCATTTGACAGCTTCAAAAGAGCTTTGTGAAGTCCGTTTACCGTTACATTAACCCATACAATTTGTATTATGCCTTTCCTGAACATGTACTTGATAACTAATCAAACACTTTATTTGAACAAACTACTGTAGCCTATCTATAAAACACAATCGGAATTCCTACCTTTTATTATCGTATTTTGATATGCGCGAGGGAGAGAGAGCATACAGCGCTCGTGTTGTTTGAAGACGGTGACGGTACTGATCCACTTGTCCGACACGAATGTCGTGTGGTGTCGCGATGCCTCCCCACATGTGTACGTTGATGGGCGTTCCTCTTGTTTATCGCTATGGGTGTGGTTTTGAGCCAGCGGCCAATCTAGAACAAAGGACCCGCGAGAGACTTCCCCCCGTCTCCATGTGCGTGCTTCTATTGGATAGCCGCGTCGCGTTCAACGGAATTAATTTGCATAAAGATGGGCATCGGCCAGCTTTTTGACGCGCGGCATTTTTTCAAATGAAGCGCCGCCTTCCCGGAATTCTTTGCGAGCTATCCAAAGTCGCTTGACGTCACCCATAGGAATATAGTGGAGTGCAGCGCGACAGAAGTGTCGCACGGACAAGTGGATCACCGCCGTGAGAGTGCGCGCGCGCGACCGGGGCTCCTCTGTCTCTGCTCGTTCATGTGTCCTGTCTAACGTTATACTGATCTAAATAATTCGTTGTCACGATGACTTATATGTTCCTTTTGCAAATAAATAGCCGTTTTAGTTAACGTTTTGGGGTTTTATCTATCTATCTATACCACTGATCTTAAAGGGCATATTGCAGGTTAGAGTACCCAGTGCGCCAATGTATAGAACAATAATGTAGGAACTAGATTTAAATATAAACATATACTTATAAAACGCTATTTAGGCTTCTGGAGTCGTTTTTTGTGAGAAAATTTTACTTCCGCATTTGAAAACCGCCAAACCGGAACTGACGTAGCATGGGGGAGCGCGGTCAAAGTAAACAATAGGAAAGCAATGGATCGCAATGACAGTTCGGACGCTGAGGAAATTGTAGCCTAAATGTTTACTCGTATGACAGACCTCAGCCATATAATTATGAGCCTCATATGAAGCCAAGAGACTCTAGACAGGCCAGGATTAGACAAAACAACGGTCAGAGGAGACGCATTGAGCTGTGGTGTGAGGAGAACAGGGCAGGAGTCGGGTCTCGATGAGAGAACAGTGTTAGCTTATAGATGTATTCACGTTAGCCGACGATATGTATAACACTATGCTCAGATCACAATATTGTAATTATGTGTCAGGCAATAGCAAAGCTAGTATTTAGACCCTTACCTGCATGTGTATGTCAGCCATTAGGAGACAGTTTCCAGAGAAAGAGGGACATTATAAAGGTTTTGAATGGCCCCACTTGGTGATAATGAATAAAAAAATAATCACAATCACAACTTTCTTACTGTATAAAATTTTTATATGTAGAAACAGCCAACACAAACATTAAAATTCGGAGTACAGATTGAAAATGAACATTATATTATAATAATAATAAGTGTCGGCTGCAGACTTGCAAGACATTACAAGTTTATGGAGGATACGTTAATAAATTAAATTAAGACAAGGCACATTTTGTAAAACAAATGTACAATAAGTGATCTCTGACGGATCCGTGAGCGTCATGTTTCCCACCGGTGGCCGACCCACATGCTGACGGCGGACCGGGCGACCCGATGAAGGAGCCGGGACAGTGTGCACATATCGCCGTCATCATATAACGTAACGTTAACTCATCATATCGCCGGGAATCGGGATTATAATCATGCAGTCTATAGTGAACGCTACACACTACCGCGTTTTTCAAAGCAGACGCAGAAGCGAAGTCCCATCTCTTACCCTGCACAAAACGCACACAAACACGGAAGAAAGCACCATCCTTTTTCTTGTTCGGAAACCTGTGGACTCGATGTTCTGACAGGCCATAATTCACAGTAATTTATCACGATAATTATTAATTGAAATACAATAACCACCGAAAACACACTGAATCACGACCGCTTCAACATAATACCAGCCTATTCTGCACTGAGCGAACGCAGAGCCGGTGTTGTGCCTAATTCCGACCCCCCGGCTGGAGACTACCCCCCTTCGCGTGCACGCGGACAGTACCGCCGTGTTTCCGGTAGATGGCAGTTAAAACATGCAACGTTCGGTCACATGCTTCACTGATCCCTACCCAAAACGTTCAAATTGAAGAAAATGTATGGATTTTCCTGTAGATGGCAGTATAAACTCAGAAACGTAATGAATTGCTTTTCAACCTTAATCGTAAAGGAGACTGGCATGTCCCTTGCAATCTCTTTTGATAACGCGTCGATGGCGTCTTTGTTCCAGTCTGAAAACACTAATGTTGCGTTAGATTTAGGGGGTATTATTTGGGCATGCCCGTTTTTTACCCCCCTGCCTGGATTATACCCCCCCTATTTCTTCTCTCTAAATACACAAATGGTTCCTAAAATGAGTCTGATACACCTACACCAGCAATACTGTGTGTAAAATACTACATTTCACTGTATTAACATGGGCAGATTTAGTTATTAGGGGGGTATTATTTGGGCAGGTCTGTTTTTACCCCCCTGCCTGGATTATACCCCCCTATTTCTTCTCTCTAAATACACAAATGGTTCCTAAAATGAGTCTGACACACCTACACCAGCAATACTGTGTGTAAAATGCTACATTTCACTATATTAGCATAGGCAAATTTAGTTATTAGGGGGGTATTATTTGGGCATGCCCGTTTTTACCCCCCTGCCTGGATTATACCCCCTATTTCTTCTCTCTAAATACACAAATGGTTCCTAAAATGAGTCTAACACACCTACACCAGCAATACTGTGTGTAAAATGCTACATTTCACTATATTAGCATAGGCAGATTTAGTTATTAGGGGGGTATTATTTGGGCAGGTCCGTTTTTACCCCCCTGCCTGGATTATACCCCCCTATTTCTTCTCTCTAAATACACAAATGGTTCCTAAAATGAGTCTGATACACCTACACCAGCAATACTGTGTGTAAAATACTACATTTCACTGTATTAACATGGGCATATTTAGTTATTAGGGGGGTATTATTTGGGCAGGTCTGTTTTTACCCCCCTGCCTGGATTATACCCCCCTATTTCTTCTCTCTAAATACACAAATGGTTCCTAAAATGAGTCTGATACACCTACACCAGCAATACTGTGTGTAAAATGCTACATTTCACTATATTAACATAGGCAAATTTAGTTATTAGGGGGGTATTATTTGGGCAGGTCCGTTTTTACCCCCCTGCCTGGATTATACCCCCCTATTTCTTCTCTCTAAATACACAAATGGTTCCTAAAATGAGTCTGATACACCTACACCAGCAATACTGTGTGTAAAATACTACATTTCACTGTATTAACATGGGCATATTTAGTTATTAGGGGGGTATTATTTGGGCAGGTCTGTTTTTACCCCCCTGCCTGGATTATACCCCCCTATTTCTTCTCTCTAAATACACAAATGGTTCCTAAAATGAGTCTGATACACCTACACCAGCAATACTGTGTGTAAAATACTACATTTCACTATATTAGCATAGGCAGATTTAGTTATTAGGGGGGTATTATTTGGGCAGGTCCGTTTTTACCCCCCTGCCTGGATTATACCCCCTATTTCTTCTCTCTAAATACACAAATGGTTCCTAAAATGAGTCTGATACACCTACACCTACAATACTGTGTGTAAAATACTACATTTCACTGTATTAACATGGGCAGATTTAGTTATTAGGGGGGTATTATTTGGGCAGGTCCGTTTTTACCCCCCTGCCTGGATTATACCCCCCTATTTCTTCTCTCTAAATACACAAATGGTTCCTAAAATGAGTCTGATACACCTACACCAGCAATACTGTGTGTAAAATACTACATTTCACTATATTAACATAGGCAGATTTAGTTATTAGGGGGGGTATTATTTGGGCAGGTCCGTTTTTACCCCCCTGCCTGGATTATACCCCCCTATTTCTTCTCTCTAAATACACAAATGGTTCAATAGGCAAATTTAGTTATTAGGGGGGTATGATTTATACTACCCCACCCCCACCATTCTTCTGTTTTTTGTTTTTTTAAATAAATTAAGAGTGTTGTAATCTATTTGGTCAAATAGCAATAATAGTGTGTAATGTGTTTCTGTGCAGTGTGTCATCCCATCAAGTATAAGTAGGCCACATACACTGTAATCAGAGTTAATAAACAAATCTAGGACTTCTTTTTTCGTTTTCAGTTGGTTTTGTTGTATTTTGGACATTATTAAATGTGATTTTGTTATTCTGTAATACTTATTTTGTTGAATATGAATTGAATATTAATGTCTAGAAAGTTTATTAATTGATTGTCAATGTAATAAAATAAAACTAATATGGAATTCAACTTTAAATAACAATGCATACAAATGAGAACACAAATAAAACTGCCTTTTTTACTACGTTACTTCGTTCTTGCTGTCCTTGTTGTACAATTTGAAAGCGTCATGTTTTGTCCATCACCTGATCACGTGAACGATCGACCAATCAGTACTCGGCCCTGGGTGCGATCATGCTGTGAGTGTGTGCCGAAGAGGAGGTGTAAAACGTTAGGAGTGTACACGTCTAATTAGGATAATATCTTAATTGACAGATGACACTGTTAATTTTCTTAAAGACTGCACAAATTTAATTTCAAGGAATTAGTTCCTTGATACGGGATCTAAAAGCAGGCTGTGCAGAAGAACTTTTCTTTCCATCGAAATCGTCCTTTTGAAAGGTAAATATGTTTCCATTGTCACATTATAGGCAGATTTAGAGTAGGCCTGACGGGGGTTGATTGAACTTGTGTTAAATTACTGTGGTGGAACAAACATTATAAGCCAACTATGAGGATGTCATGAAAGCAACAAAAAATAAAATAAATTACTTAATGAGAGATTTGTGTATGCTAGACAGTATAGGGTTCTCCGTTTTTTGTAAATTATGTGTGTCAGCTATGTTAACTTTATCATTGCATTGCAGATCGTACATCAAAATATAGAAGTGATATCATTATTTAATACTTTCAATGCAAAAAGTCTATGTTTTATCTATAATCTATGTTTTAGTTTGAGTGTAGTTTCAGAAGTCAATATTAATGAATGAAAGAATGAATGAATGAATGAATTATATTAATATATTAACATTTAAAGGCCCTTACAGGATCAGTGCACATCAAGAGGGAAAGCATTTATGTTACACTTTTGTGAAGGTGATTATAAAATACCATCAATTAAATCTGTGCCAATAAACCCCTCTCGACAACCAACCCTTACTTATTAATTTGTGCTTTTTGTTCTGTAGATTATGGATCCTGCAACATACAGTGCTATTGTGACCTACAAAATAGGTGGTGGGTATCCTCAGGGATTACCCAAGGATCAGAAGTCCAATTTCCGGAAGAAAACTGCTATTTATGACATTGAAGGTGACTACAACTATGTGATTAATCAAATAAAAAATAAATAAAACCCATTTGCAACATAAAATGTTAGGTAACGCTTTAGATTACAGCCCGGAAAGTACTGTGTAATTAAGAGGAATTTACAGTGTAACTTTCTGTAATTATAGTACCTATAAAGTACTTGCATGTAAGTATAAGGGAACAATATGTAAAGTTTTGGGAATAAGGAGATAACAATGTAACCCCTTTATTCCCCAAACTTAAAATATTGTTCCCTTATACTTATATTGTAAGTACGTTATAGGTACACTATAATTACCGAAGGTTACGCTGTAAAATCGCTTTAATTACGCAGTACTTTCCGGGCTGTAATCTAAAGCGTTACCAAATGTTATTACAATTTTACCAGGCCTGTTATTTTGATTGTATTAATTAATATCATGTTAAACTTCATTATTTACAAGGTTTGTTTTACATTGTTTGACAAGGGACCCGATGGAGAGATGTCTAGTTGTACTTTACATTGTCATGTCATATTCATGTTTGATGCTTTAATTAATAGTTTTTCAATCATTCAGATGGTCAGCTGTACTACAGAAGATACAAAGGTACTGCCCGTGAACTGAGATTGAAGGTTGTCTGTGGTGCAGAGGATGCAAATAAATGTTTTATCGAGTTTCATGCTAGCAGCATTGGTGCACATTGTGGACAGAAAAAAACCAAAGATGTCATATCCAAAAGATTTTACTGGCCAGGGATGTCCGTGGATCTTGACAAATGGGTAATGAAGCCATTGAAGGTTTTTAATAAAAGTTTAATAAAATCTTTCTTCTATATGTTAACTGATAACTTATTTTTAAACAGGTGGCTGAATGTGTGGCATGTCAGGCAACCAAAGCGTCAATTAAAGAAGAGGTTAAAATTACCCCTATACAGGTAATCTATCTATCTATCTATCTATCTATCTACTGTGTCTGTCCGTCCTTTCTTCCTTCTTTTCTTTCTTTCCCCTACATCTGCACCAAGTTAGAATATTTACACAATTTACTGAATATTTTATCTAATTATCCTTTACCACATTTCTTGCAAGGTTACACACCCTTTTGAACTTTTAGGGATGGATCTGATTGGGAAACTCACCCTCACAGACAGTGGCCATCAATATATTTGCGTTATGATCGATTACTTGACCAAATGGCCACAGGCTTATCCACTTAGAAGTAAGTCTGCAGAGGAGGTCACAAAATGTATTATTAAGTTTTTTTATCAGTTTGAGGCACCAAAACGCATACTCACAGACCAAGGGAGGGAGTTTGTTAATCAGGTAAATAAAAGCTGTACTGCTCAAATGTAGTTTTAAAATAAAATTAAAATATTTACCTAAATTGATTATAATAAAATAAAAAAAAATGTTTTTATTATCAGATCAACCAAAATGTGTCCAAAATTCTTGGCATCAAAAGGAGTTTGTGCTCACCATATCACCCCCAGACTAACGGTCTAGTCGAAAAGATGAATGGGACCATACAGAGGTACTAAATTTATACTGTACATACATTTTTATAAAAAGATCCTTTAATTATTATTTTTTACATAAGCCTATAAGAAAATGTTATTTGGTTATTTTAAAGCTATAATGGCATTAGCAAGAACTGTTATAAAATAAATATGGTATTCAAAGATATTTATAGAGACAGTATCTTCTGCTAAAACTATTTTAATGTAAATTAAATGTTTAAGGGCTCTCAGCAAATTGGTCTCCAAAAAACCAAAGGAGTGGGACAAACACCTTGATGCTGTAATGTTTGGACTAAGGACCAAAAAACAGATGACGACAAAGTTATCTCCATTTTATATGATGTTTGGTCGTGAGGCACGGTACCCCTCTGAGGTCCCTGAAAATTGTCAAGTGGGTGTTTGTTGTCTTCTGTGTTTGTTTTCATTTTCATGTGTATGTATTGCATTCAGTATAAACTTACATGAATTTGAGATGATCAGGTATTTTAAACTAGAAGCAAATGTTCCTTTTTTTCAGATTGACAGCTCTGTTGAAGCTGTCGTAGGAATCGAAAAAATGACTGAGGATGTCCTGAAACTTGATGAAATTCTTCAAACTGCCCTTACCCACACTGCTCAGGTTCAAAAAAGAATGACAAGGAAAGAACAGAACGCAAGGAAAGTGAAATTCTCTGTGGGCAACAAGGTATGGAGGTGTAATATTCGGAGCCAGCAAAGAAAAGGCGGAAAATTGGATCCAAATTTTTTGGGTCCATACAAAATTAAAAACATTAAAGGCAAGAATGCTGATCTGATAGATGAGAGAGGGGTCATTTGGCCAAAAATTAATATTGACCACTTGAGATTGTACACTGAGGAGATGCCACGCATTCCACACAAGATTGTGTCTGAAAGATCAACATCAACTGCATCACAAAAAAACTGTCCAGCTGCATCATCTGTCTTTGCATCTGCATCACCTGTCTTTGCATCTGCATCACCTGTCTTTGCATCTGCATCACCTGTGACTGCATCGCCTGACTTTGCTTCTGCATCTGTGCCACCCTCACCTACTATCTCCAAAGTGGCTGCATCACCTGTCTTTGCATCTGCATCACCTGTCTTTGCATCTGTGCCATCTTCACCTACCATCTCCAAAGTGGCTGCATCACCTGTCTTTGCATCTGCATCACCTGTCTTTGCATCTGTGCCATCTTCACCTACCATCTTCAAAGTGGCTGCATCACCTGTCTTTGCATCTGCATCACCTGTGACTGCATCTGGATCTGTGCCATCTTCACCTACCATCTCCAAAGTGGCTGCATCACCTGTCTTTGCATCTGCATCACCTGTGACTGCATCACCTGTCTTTGCATCTGTGCCATCTTCACCTACCATCTCCAAAGTGGCTGCATCACCTGTCTTTGCATCTGCATCACCTGTGACTGTATCTGGATCTGTGCCATCTTCACCTACCATCTCCAAAGTGGCTGCATCACCTGTCTTTGCATCTGCATCACCTGTGACTGCATCACCTGTCTTTGCATCTGTGCCATCTTCACCTACCATCTCCAAAGTGGCTGCATCACCTGTCTTTGCATCTGCATCTGCATCACCTGTGACTGCATCTGGATCTGTGCCATCTTCACCTACCATCTCCAAAGTGGCTGCATCACCTGTCTTTGCATCTGCATCACCTGTGACTGCATCTGTGCCATCTTCACCTACCATCTCCAAAGTGGCTGCATCACCTGTCTTTGCATCTGCATCACCTGTCTTTGCATCTGTGCCATCTTCACCTACCATCTCCAAAGTGGCTGCATCACCTGTCTTTGCATCTGCATCACCTGTCTTTGCATCTGTGCCATCTTCACCTACCATCTCCAAAGTGGCTGCATCACCTGTCTTTGCATCTGCATCACCTGTGACTGCATCACCTGTCTTTGCATCTGTGCCATCTTCACCTACCATCTCCAAAGTGGCTGCATCACCTGTCTTTGCATCTGCATCACCTGTGACTGTATCTGGATCTGTGCCATCTTCACCTACCATCTCCAAAGTGGCTGCATCACCTGTCTTTGCATCTGCATCACCTGTGACTGCATCTGTGCCATCTTCACCTACCATCTCCAAAGTGGCTGCATCACCTGTCTTTGCATCTGCATCACCTGTCTTTGCATCTGTGCCATCTTCAAGTCAAGTCAAGTCAAGTCATCTTTATTTATATAGCGCTTTTTACAATACAGATTGTATCAAAGCAGCTTCACAGTGATAACATGAAAATAATACAAAAAATAATTTCATCATCATCCACCTTTAAGGCAGATCTATAATATTGTTGAATATTGAATGTCCCCAACTAAGCAAGCCAGAAGGTAAGGCAACAGCGGCAAGGAACCAAAACTCCATCAGGTGACAGAAGGGAGAAAAAAACCTTGGGAGAACCCAGGCTCAGTCGGGGGCCAGTTCTCCTCTGGCCAATGAGTAAACAGTGTATGAAGTTCAGAATGAATCAGAGTATTTGTCCAGTTCCGGTTGTTTGAAGTCAGAGTGGAGAGGAGGAGAGACTGGTTGACACTTCAGGTCAGCGGCGTCGTCGTCGTGTCCTGGCGCTGGTCCTTCATCAGATCTGGATACGGCCTGGTTCCAGTGGACAGCGGTAAACCTCGGGATAGACAGAGAGACTAATATTAGCGTAGACGCCGTCCTTCTTATGATGTACCAAGTACATCAGGATTACGGGAAGTGTTCCCGGTCCCGGCTGTTCTAAACTATGCAGCCTAATTATATAAGTCTATAATGTGTTATGTGTATGCTAGGCTGAAGAGATGTGTTTTTAGTCTAGATTTGAACTGACAGAGTGTGTCTGCTTCCCGGACAATGGTAGGAAGACTGTTCCAAAGTTTTGGTGCTAAATAGGAAAAGGATCTACCGCCAGCAGTCGATTTTGATATTCTAGGTATTATTAACTGACCGGAATTTTGAGATCGCAGTAGACGTGAAGGACTATAATGCGTTAAGAGCTCGCTCAAGTACTGCGGAGCTAAACCATTTAGTGCTTTGTAAGTGATCAGCAATATTTTAAAATTTATCCGATGTTTAATAGGCAGCCAATGCAGTGTTGACAGAACAGGGCTAATATGGTCATACTTCCTGGTTCTAGTAAGAACTCGAGCTGCTGCGTTTTGAACTAGCTGTAGTTTGTTTATTAAGCGTGCAGGGCAACCACCCAGTAGAGCATTACAATAATCTAGCCTTGAGGTCATAAACGCATGAACTAATTGTTCTGCATTATTCATTGAGAGCATATGACGTAATTTAGATATATTTTTAAGATGGAAGAAAGCGGTTTTACAGATACTAGACACATGACTTTCAAATGAAAGATTGGTATCAAAGAGCACACCCAGGTTCCTAACCGACGACAAAGACTTAACAGAGCAGCCATCAAAGTGTTAGACAGTACTCTAGGTTATTACGTGTGGAAGTTTTTTGTCCAATAATTAGAATCTCTGTTTTTTCTGAATTTAGTAGTAGGAAATTACTAGTCATCCAATTTTTTATATCGGCTATGCATTCCGTTAGTTTTGTGAATTCGTAGGTTTCGTTAGGTTTTGAAGAAATATACAGCTGAGTATCGTCGGCATAACAGTGAAAGCTAATTCCATGTTTCCTAATGATATCTCCTAATGGTAGCATATACAGAGTGAACAGCAGCGGTCCTAGTACTGAGCCTTGTGGTACGCCATACTGAACTTGTGATTGATAAGACATCTCTTCATTTATTGCTACAAACTGATAACGGTCAGATAAGTATGATTTAAACCATGCTAGTGCAATTCCACTAATGCCAACATAATGTTCGAGTCTATTTAAAAGGATGTTGTGGTCAATGGTGTCAAATGCAGCACTAAGATCCAGTAATACTAATAGAGAGATACAACCACGATCGGATGATAAGAGCAAATCATTTGTGACTCTAACGAGAGCTGTCTCGGTACTATGGTACGGTCTAAATCCGGACTGAAAATCCTCGCAGATATCATTTCTTTCAAGAAAGGAACACAGTTGTGAGGATACTGCTTTTTCTAATATTTTTGACAGAAATGGCAGATTAGAGATCGGCCTGTAATTGACTAGCTTTGTAGGATCAAGTTGCTGTTTTTTAACAAGCGGTTTAATCATAGCTAGCTTAAAGGTTTTTGGTACGTATCCTAGAGACAAAGATGAATTAATGATATTAAGAAGAGGATCTATGACATCTGGAAGCATCTCTTTCAGCAGCTTAGTCGGTATAGGGTCTAACATGCACGTTGTCGATTTAGATGATTTGACGAGTTTGCAAAATTCTTCCTCTCCTATAGCAATGAATGAATCAAATTTTCCCTCAGGGAGACTACAATGCACTTCCTGATGCGATACTGTATTAGACGATTGCATAGTTATAATTTTGTCCCTGATATTATCGATCTTATAAGTGAAGAAGTTCATAAAGTCATTACTGCTGTGTTGCATGGAAACTTCTGGGCTTGAAGCTTTCTTTTTCGTTAGTTTAGCCACTGTTTCAAATAAATACCTAGGATTATGTTTATTATCTTCTAATAGGGTTGAAAAATAAGCAGATCTAGCAGCTTTTAAAGCCTCTCTGTAAGCAATCGAGCTCTCCTTCCATGAAATCCTAAACACCTCTAGTTTTGTTTTCTTCCAGTTGCGCTCCATTTTTCTGGCTGCTCTCTTAAGGGCCTGAGTGTGCTCGTTGTGCCACGGCGTTGGACTATGTTCTTTAATCTTCTTTAAGCGCAGCGGAGCAACTGTGTCTAAAGTGCTGGAAAAGAGAGAGTTAAAAGTTTCTGTTGCAATATCAAGTTCTTCTAAGCTATCCGGGATGCTTCACCTACCATCTCCAAAGTGGCTGCATCACCTGTCTTTGCATCTGCATCACCTGTCTTTGCATCTGTGCCATCTTCACCTACCATCTCCAAAGTGGCTGCATCACCTGTCTTTGCATCTGCATCACCTGTGACTGCATCTGTGCCATCTTCACCTACCATCTCCAAAGTGGCTGCATCACCTGTCTTTGCATCTGCATCACCTGTCTTTGCATCTGTGCCATCTTCACCTACCATCTCCAAAGTGGCTGCATCACCTGTCTTTGCATCTGCATCACCTGTCTTTGCATCTGTGCCATCTTCACCTACCATCTCCAAAGTGGCTGCATCACCTGTCTTTGCATCTGCATCACCTGTGACTGCATCTGGATCTGTGCCATCTTCACCAACCACCCCAGCAACAGCAGTACAGCATCAACTCATCAGCAGTAAGTCAGCATCAGAACAAAGTAAAGGTATAAACCAATGAAAGTAAAAAAATCATGTTTTCTCACATTTAAAATGTATTATGACATCTATCAATACAGTTGTTCAAGAGGCATGGGCAGGAAAAGATGTCTATGTGTTGCTCTCCAGAATTGGGCCGTATAAAATATTTTTTAAAGACATTAATAAAACTGCCCCAAATAATGAGCTTGAAAGTGAGGTAAGATGTTTAAGTCTTTTTAAATGTTCTATGATTTAAATTGTAGATATCAAATGTCAAAGGGATGGTTTGGAGTAAAATCAACCTCGGGTCATTTGCACCATGACATCGAGCCAAACACCCCCCAGAAGTCTTTTTTTTCCCTTGCCTTATTAAACAATATTAAAATTAGAGCTTATTTAAAGTCCCTGTAAAGGCAATTCTAAAAAAAATTCTTAGAATTCATAACTGGTAGCCGACTGAGAAGGATATATTTGTGTAAATAGTTGTGCAACTGCGCGAACTTTGTTTTGAAGTTTAATGTTTGAGTTCCAGAGGAATTTGTGACTGTGTACCTGTTCAACCACATCAAAGTTTCGTAATAGTAAGTCCGTGCTTTTTCTCTTTTTTTTCTCTTGTTTGCTGACTGATGAGGGGCCGCAGTGCCGTAGTGAAACGGTGTTTGTACATATTGTAACCTATTTTTTAATAATAGTTGCAAGCAATCATAAAATACAGCAAGTTTTAAGCCCGTGCAGACCTCACTGCCATAGGCGCATCGTTGCACTATCTTGCTGAAATCGGAATGTTTGACGGAGGTCCTTCTCCTTAGTTACAGTTGCTGAGCTAGGATTGGACGAGAACCGTTAGAGGGCGGGGTTTTGCGAACGGTCAATTGTTAACAAAATATTAGTGCATTCCTGGAACTGGGCGTCTTTAGACTACTTACTTATGCATCGCTTTCTGTCAGGACTTTTAGGTGCTTTTTTCAACTCACAGAAGTGACGTCAACATCCATGTTAGCAGTAGCATTTGCCGTCAGGCAAGTGTTATTTAAATAAACTCCTGATGTACGTACAAACTTTCCAATGGCTCGTTTGATGAGTACAGAACCTACAGAATTTGTACTTCCGTAGAAGTTTGGTAGCATTCTGGGCATTCATAGTGAGTTAATTTACGAGATACATATATGGGGCCGTTACCGCCTGCACTAAGCCATACGGCTGATAACTTTAAATAAACTCTAATTTTAATATTGTTCAAGCAAGGGAAAAAAAGGCTGCTGGGGCGTGTTTGGCTCAATGTCATGGTGCAAATGACCCTAGGTTGATTTTACTCCGAACCATCCCTTTAACTTCCACTGCTAATCCCTTTATTGTTTTGCTTCCTTGTTTAAGGTTATTAATGCATACATGCGTCTTCTTGTGAGGCGTTTCAATACACAATCAAAAGAGCAAGCATTCCAAATTGACTCATTCGAAATGACCAACATTTGGAATGGAAACAAATCAAAATTAAAGGTTGGTTTGCTCAGGTTTATTTATGTACCAATATGAAACATCAAATTCAGAACATATTTCAGTCCTCTTTTTTGACATTCAGGTTAATCCCACATTGTACAAGTACCTCATTGGCATTGTGAATGACCACCACCACTGGACACTTGTGGTAAACAAATGAAAAAAAAATCAATTTACATGTGTAGGGGAAATATGACATGAATATTTATAATGAATTTGGAGCCGTTATAACAGTTAGGGTGTACTGACATATTTGGGGAATTCTTGAAAGAGTCTGTTTGAGATGTCTGGCCAACACTGTTTAAAATCTTTAAAGGTTATGCTGCCATCTCAAAGGAGGGCTTTGTTCCTTGATCCTCTGGGAGAAAGTTCTGCAAAACAGAAACGATGCCAGGATATGACAAGGTCTTTTAAGTTGTTAATAAAAAAAAAAGTGTTTCTGATGTGCATAACTCTTAACTCATCTCTACAGTATTTCTACAGTAAAATGAGTTGTTCCAGTATCACAATATTGACAATATTTTCATTTGTTAAGGGCTTTTATGCGACAAAAGGGATGCAATTTTTCAAGGTGGTCCTGCGATACGCTGCCTCACCCAAAACAACAAGATGGCACATCCTGCGGTGTCTTTGCTTTGAAAGTAAGTGATATTTAATAGATAATTTATGGCATTGTCCCAAACTGTCAATGGCCTAAAGTATGATCTCGGGAAACTTAATTAAGTTGCTAATTATGGTGTACATGGTCTGCTAATGTCAAATTCATGTTTTATTTTACTTTACTTTACAATATTTCTTTTTTTGTGTGTTATTTTTCCTTTTTAGTTTGCTGAATTTGTACTTAGCGAGGAGCCAATTGTTTTCCTTAACACACCAGAAGGAGTGGAAGAATTGAGGAAAGCAATAGCTGTGACTCTTCTCCAAAACAGTGGTACATGTAATGTACAGTACTGGTCAAAGATTTGGAGACATTACTAGTTTAAATGTTTTTTTTAAAATGAAGTCTCCTATGCTAACCAAGCCAGCATTTATTGGATCAAATATACAGAGAAAATATTAATTTACATTTATATTTAATCATTTTGCATCATTTGCATTCTGGATCAGTTGCAAAGGCTTGATAGAACATGTCGGAAGGCCTGCTAAGAGAACATTACAATAGTCTAGTCTGGAGAGAACAAGAGCTTGGAGCAAGAGGTTGTGTGGCCTGCTCTGATAGGAATGGTCTGATCTTCTTGATGTTGCATAAAGCAAATCTGCAGGGCTGGGCCATTGTAGTAATATGGTCTGTGAAGCTTAAAGGAGAACTCCGGCGCAAAATGAACCTTGGGTGTAATAACACATTGGTACCGACTAAATCGTTCCCTTTGATTTGTTTTCATGATAATCGAATGTAAAGAGTTTTATCTCTAAAAACAGTTTAGCTTATAACGCTAGTATATGGGGCGTATAATAAGCAAAAAGAGATCGCTAGTTAATACCACTAACAAGGCTCAAATTACTGTCCAATGATTATAGGTGGTCTTGGAAATGATTGGCTGGAGTTTTTCGAGTCCTACCTGCTCCACGGATGATTAAATTGCTTAATTTTTATTTCAGTGCTTCTAACTCAGTGGCTGTAAGTGGGTTAGGAATAGGATTTTAAGTGATTTTGAAAAAATGGCCAAAAAAGAGAATTACATACCCCACCTTTAAATTATTGTGTTATCTTTACAGTCTGCTTAGATTAGTTTAGCATAACTTCTCCTGCTAATTGGATTTAAATATGATACATTTTGCAATTTATAGTGTACAATGATTGACTTAATGTACTTCTACATTAATAAGTCTTCTCACTACATCTTACTTGAATTGGTTATTTTAGATGACCTGAGCAATTTGTGCCATGTCTGTGGGGAGGAAAGTGGTGATACTGACTGGGTAAGTAGTTGCTGTTAACTAGTTTATGTTTTTTAATATTACTAACTGTCATTTAATCCATCAGTTGTAACTGTCTGTATAGTGCCTTGCAGAAAGTTATTGAGTTTTTTCTAAATTTCAGATAGCGTGTGACTGCTGCGGTCGATGGTACCACCAATCATGTGTCCAAGGGACATCAACAGTTCACTTTCTGTGTTATGCCTGTAAAAGTTAAACAGACATGAAGGGAAAAACACATTTGTATACCCTTGTTCTTTCAGTTTTTATTTTTATTTTTCATTATTCAAACAATGGATAGTACTGTACATAAACAAAAGTATTTCCTTTTCTGTGAATAATGGAAAAATGCACTCAGGTATTACCCTCCTGAATAGCAGAGCTGTCTGTATAAATCAAACTTAACTTTAATAGAATAAAATGTTGCATTGAACAGTATTGCTGGTGTAGGTGTATCAGACTCATTTTAGGAACCATCTGAGTATTTAGAGAGAAGAAATAGGGGGGTATAATCCAGGCAGGGGGGTAAAAACGGGCCTGCCCAAATAATACCCCCCTAATAACTAAATCTGCCCATGTTAATACAGTGAAATGTAGTATTTTACACACAGTATTGTAGGTGTATCAGACTCATTTTAGGAACCATTTGTGTATTTAGAGAGAAGAAATAGGGGGGTATAATCCAGGCAGGGGGGTAAAAACG
The DNA here is from genome assembly GCF_949152265.1 of Phoxinus phoxinus. Taxonomy (NCBI): domain Eukaryota; kingdom Metazoa; phylum Chordata; class Actinopteri; order Cypriniformes; family Leuciscidae; genus Phoxinus; species Phoxinus phoxinus. The sequence continues at coordinate 20,560,105 of NC_136896.1, read as the reverse complement.
GACCTGCCCAAATAATACCCCCCCCTAATAACTAAATCTGCCCATGTTAATACAGTGAAATGTAGTATTTTACACACAGTATTGCTGGTGTAGGTGTATCAGACTCATTTTAGGAACCATTTGTGTATTTAGAGAGAAGAAATAGGGGGGTATAATCCAGGCAGGGGGGTAAAACGGACCTGCCCAAATAATACCCCCCTAATAACTAAATCTGCCCATGTTAATACAGTGAAATGTAGTATTTTACACACAGTATTGCTGGTTTAGGTGTGTCAAACTCATTTTAGGAACCATTTGTGTATTTAGAGAGAAGAAATAGGGGGGTATAATCCAGGCAGGGGGGTAAAAACGGGCCTGTCCAAATAATACCCCCCTAATAACTAAATCTGCCTATGTTAATATAGTGAAATGTAGTATTTTACACACAGTATTGCTGGTGTAGGTGTGTTAGACTCATTTTAGGAACCATTTGTGTATTTAGAGAGAAGAAATAAGGGGTATAATCCAGGCAGGGGGGTAAAAACGGGCCTGCCCAAATAATACCCCCCTAATAACTAAATTTGCCCATGTTAATACAGTGAAATGTAGTATTTTACACACAGTATTGTAGGTGTATCAGACTCATTTTAGGAACCATTTGTGTATTTAGAGAGAAGAAATAGGGGGGTATAATCCAGGCAGGGGGGTAAAAACAGACCTGCCCAAATAATACCCCCCTAATAACTAAATCTGCCCATGTTAATACAGTGAAATGTAGTATTTTACACACAGTATTGCTGGTGTAGGTGTATCAGACTCATTTTAGGAACCATTTGTGTATTTAGAGAGAAGAAATAGGGGGGTATAATCCAGGCAGGGGGGTAAAAACAGACCTGCCCAAATAATACCCCCCTAATAACTAAATCTGCCCATGTTAATACAGTGAAATGTAGTATTTTACACACAGTATTGCTGGTGTAGGTGTATCAGACTCATTTTAGGAACCATTTGTGTATTTAGAGAGAAGAAATAGGGGGGTATAATCCAGGCAGGGGGGTAAAAACGGGCCTGTCCAAATAATACCCCCCTAATAACTAAATCTGCCTATGTTAATATAGTGAAATGTAGTATTTTACACACAGTATTGCTGGTGTAGGTGTGTTAGACTCATTTTAGGAACCATTTGTGTATTTAGAGAGAAGAAATAAGGGGTATAATCCAGGCAGGGGGGTAAAAACGGACCTGCCCAAATAATACCCCCCTAATAACTAAATCTGCCTATGCTAATATAGTGAAATGTAGCATTTTACACACAGTATTGCTGGTGTAGGTGTGTTAGACTCATTTTAGGAACCATTTGTGTATTTAGAGAGAAGAAATAGGGGGTATAATCCAGGCAGGGGGGTAAAAACGGGCATGCCCAAATAATACCCCCCTAATAACTAAATTTGCCTATGCTAATATAGTGAAATGTAGCATTTTACACACAGTATTGCTGGTGTAGGTGTGTCAGACTCATTTTAGGAACCATTTGTGTATTTAGAGAGAAGAAATAGGGGGGTATAATCCAGGCAGGGGGGTAAAAACAGACCTGCCCAAATAATACCCCCCTAATAACTAAATCTGCCCATGTTAATACAGTGAAATGTAGTATTTTACACACAGTATTGCTGGTGTAGGTGTATCAGACTCATTTTAGGAACCATTTGTGTATTTAGAGAGAAGAAATAGGGGGGGTATAATCCAGGCAGGGGGGTAAAAAACGGGCATGCCCAAATAATACCCCCTAAATCTAACGCAACATTAGTGTTTTCAGACTGGAACAAAGACGCCATCGACGCGTTATCAAAAGAGATTGCAAGGGACATGCCAGTCTCCTTTACGATTAAGGTTGAAAAGCAATTCATTACGTTTCTGAGTTTATACTGCCATCTACAGGAAAATCCATAGATTTTCTTCAATTTTAACGTTTTGAGTAGGGATCAGTGAAGCATGTGACCGAACGTTGCCATCTACCGGAAACACAGCGGTACTGTCCGCGTGCACGCGAAGGGGGGTAGTCTCCAGCCGGGGGGTCGGAATTAGGCACAACACCGGCAAACGACTCCCCATTCTGACGTAATATGACGCGGTGGTGAAAAAAAAGCGCTTTTTCAACACGGTCAAGGAAACTGTCACGTTTTCTACTAAATTTGTGCCCTTATGTCTGGCAAAACAATTTTTAATCATGCATTTACTCTTCATATGGTATTTTCATACAAGGTTATATATTAATTCTGAAAAAAAAAAAAACCTGCAATATGCCCTTTAAGCTACACGGAAGTCCCATAAGTGAATAACGAACACTGGACACTTAAAAATGTAATATTATATTTTAAACGTGTATTTTAACGAGGAGGTAAGCTTCTTATTTTCCTTTCAAACGGCAAATCACAAAATAAAACATTTTCATTACTGCCACTACTGCTTTCACTACTGCTACCCATTTAAATGCTTAGGATGTTTGCGTTGTAAGAATGTACAGGGAGACTTTAGATTTTAAAACGGTGTCTCGTTAGGCAATGTTTTTCTCAGTCAAATCATAAAAAATCCTATTGTTTCAATAGAACGCCTGAGATCACCATACTGTCTATGGAGATCACCAGGGAATCCCAATATGGCGGCGCGGTGGCTTCACTGTTTATGACGTCATGAGCTATCCAGTCATTCTATATAGATCAGTGGCCTTAACCCTTGTGCGCTGTTCGGGGGCTTTTTGACCCACATTTCTAATTATGATAATTATGATAATTTGACATGGTTTAGTGTAAGATTTTTGCACATCAATTGATTAAAAAAATTCAATAAACAGAAATATTTGTTGTGGATGCAATGCTTTTTAAAAACTTTTCCTCTGGCATGCTGTGTTTTAATGTTTTAACTAGAGATAATTGCTTATCATGATAATAGCAGATTGTCCGAGAAAATAGTTTTGTGCAAATAATGCACAACAAGGTCTATCTGTTTTCATTAAAAATATAAATCAATTAAAAATACTATTTGGCCAGTGGAAAAGGTTGAAAAAACTTCCTCCAAAATGTATTTTACACTATTTGATTTATTTATTAAAAAACAAGGCAAGGATAGGCTACTAAGTTATTTGTATTAATGTAATTTGACTGCACATCCATATTTAATATTTTCCTAATGTCTTGTACCGTTAAACATGTTATTATGTGGATGAATAATCATATGCAAATGATATTCAGATAAGGATATGCATAGTAAAACTAGGCGTTGTAAGCTCCATATATGGTAATTTCGGTAGAATCCTTACTAAAAGTGTATGTGCGCCCGAAAGCCAAAAATGGCGTACGGCAAAAAATATTTTTTTTGAACCAGAACCTGCGCAGAATTCACTTTATAAATCCCAGTCAGCGGAAGACTGTGCACACATGCATCTCCTCCCCGAAATAGCCTTACAATGCAGTTTTACTATGCATATACTCATCTGCATATCATTTGCATGTGATTATTCATCCACGTGATAACATGTTTAACGGTACAAGACATTAAGAAAATATGAAATACGGATGTGCCGTCACATTACATTATTTTAAATTATTTAGTAGCCTATCCTTGTCATGATTCTAGTGTGTGTTCCCATCTTGTTCCATGTTTAGCAGCTCCTCGTTATGTTTAATGTTTATTAGTCTCCCCAGGTGTTTCCTATTAGTTACGCCCTCTTGTTATCTTGTTTAGCTTGTCTACCGATGTATTTAATTGTCTAGTTTCAATCTTTGTCAGTTCTTAACATTGTTTGTTCTATCCAACTCTGTTGAGTCTTGTTCCTGAGTCTATTTGTGTAGTTTTAAGTTTATTTAATAAAGGAATGCTGCATGTGGATCCTGCTTCCTCCTCTGCTTTTATTGAGCGGTTCGCCATTTACTGTGGGCGGATGAGGAACCCTGCAAGCTCACAGCATCCCCTAAGCCTGAGCCAGTTCATGTCATGCCCTCTTTGATGTTGGCAACTCCAGTACTCACACCGCTCGCCAGCACGCCAGAGCCTCATCGGATCCGCCCTGTCATGGCTGCCAGTCCAGAGTGCCGAAGTGACTCAGAAATTGCCGTAAAGCAGCACCTCTGGCAGTATGAACATTTTTTAACGGATTTTTAGAACAGATAAGTAAACTTAAAAATGCAATTTTCAGCTGAGTGTATTATCTTAGCCCACCCCTTTTGAATGAAACTTTCAAATTACTTGACAAAAAATTACATCCTGAGAAAAGTGGATTCTGGGGGTGAAACCCCATAGACTCCCATTCATTCTGCACTCGCCTGCGAGCGCCCCTGCATGCATGGACAGAGACGTGTTACTGCAGCCAGTCCAGAAATCGGAAGTTTTACGCCCCAGGCAGTTTTACGTCCCTGTTGTTCCTGATGCGTCCAGTAGGGGGATATACTGCGAAATAACATCATTAAATCGACGCTTTTACACATTACAGTTTTTTTCAGTCGCTAACAAGCGTTTGTCCAACCAGTTGTCATATTTTCAAAACTCTAAACACAATTAGCACAGCATCGGTCTTTTGTGGCCATACCATTAACACATTTCATGTCATTTTCAAACAATATGCAGTCAGTGAACACATTTCCACAATGCTTACATTTTCTTAACAGACAAGCTATAGCCTACCTCCCAACAAAATGATGGATTGTTTTTGTAGTATTTACGAATGTTAACACACAACATCCCACAATAGCAAAAACAATATTCCAAACCTTAGATACAGTATAAAAAACCTCTGCATCTGCAATGATCAGTTCAAAAACAATATATCTCAGCTGATAATAAACAAACAATTGAATAATTGACACAGAGCTGATTTATGTTGGGTAAATTGGTCCAACCATCCAGACTGGCTTAGACTCAGTGGCAGGGTTTTTTTTTTCTATTACATTGACACTTATACAGTAAAAGGAGGAGAAGGGAGAAGAGCAGGCCCAGTGAGAGATGCTGTGAGCCAGTGGATCCTATAATACCGAGCGCATCCTTGCCTTTCTCAATGATCTCCACCAGCGCCTGGTTCCAGAGCAGTGCCTGGTTCTCATGAAAACATGAGGACCTTTGTAATTACCTGGGACAATGTGCTTTCCATCATTCACAAGCAATAACAACATGGTTTGAAGTCCACCCAAGACTGGTAAGTCTCTTCTTTCCACCCTATTCACCTTTCCTTAACCCCATAGAGGAGTTATTTTCTGCATGGAGGTGGACGGTTTATGACCATCAGCCACATGACCAGATGTCCCTCCTTGAAGCCATGGATGCTGGCTGCAGGGACATCACAGTTCTTGATTGCATCGCCTTGGATAATATCAGATGTGATGTTGATGAAAACATGTGGCCTAACCCTGAAGATTGCAGAGATTAGATACAGTAATCTTGTGCTTTTTTTTTGTACAAAAAAAAAAAAGTACAAAAAAAAGAATAATTTAATTTTGAGTCAGATTTCCAGTGTTTTGCTAAAGTTAGTGAGTGCAGAGAAAGATGTGTTCTATTTTGAAATGAAGAGTTAGTATAGCCTATATTTAACAAAATGTGTTTTTGAGAAGAAAATTATCCATTTGGCCAATTGTGTTTTGTAGGTGTGAGTTTGTGTTAAGAGTTTAGAAAAAGTATCTGAAGTATGGGTAAGCGCTTGTTAGCGATTTAAAAAAACTGTAATAACCTGTCCATAGACTTGACAATTTTGTGTTTTTTGTTAATTTAAATATAAACGTTACAGTGTAGATCTGCACAGATTAAAAGAGAAAAATAGATGTAGATATTCAGTCGGGGTTCACTCTCTTCACTCAGCCTACAGAAGACTATTTGTTTTTAGGAATTGAAAAATTATTAATACACATAGTTGGATCAACTATGTGTTATGACAAGTAATGACCTATTCACCATAGGTTTTTATATGGAGACTGAGTGAAATATGTTGTTGTGAATTTATATAAAGTTACATTTACAGTAGATATTAACCATATTTAGCCCATTAGACATACTGTAGCCTACCGTGTAATCATACAGATCCTCGGTGAAATAGCTGATGAAATATTCTCTATTGGTCCTCATACAGCTACAAAACAGTGTAGCATTTTATGAAGACAAACACAATTTAGCCTATCCCTTTTCTAAAATTCCAAGGGCCATTTAGAAGAAAGAGACAATATTGTTGTTCACATTTTTTTTTTATTAACACCATTTATGAATCATAATGACTCCCCTATGGTTCTACACTCTTCTTTAACTATTTTCTATCCTCCTGTCAAAGTGCTCCATCACTGATAAAAAAAAAAAAACATTCAAAAAGTTAAAAAGGACATCCATGGTGAATTTGATCTTGTCACTGTGGGTGTGTTGCCCAGAAGGCATGTAAGGTGAGTGTGGATTGCATCAATTTGCTCCTGATCTTCAAAGTACAACGGCACAGGCACTTGTTGGTGGAACAATAGTGGAAAAAGTGTCAAGCCACTTTGATTCCTTTTGGCCACCGATGATGGACTGTGAAAATGACATTAAAAACATGTCCATGTCTGTCTCATGGTTGGTCCAGAAACCATGTGGAGTATGTTTTAATGCAAGGAGTAAATAGGGTCTTACCAGAAGAGGCCATCTCACGCAAGCTAAATACAGGCAACAAAAGAAAATTAAAAAGAAAATGAATTTTAAAGTGAGTAGAGAAGACTAGGGGCAGCTAAACCTACACGTGGTAAAATAAGTTTAAGTCAGATAACATAAACCTGACCGTCAAGAACTTTTTGGTAAATTCTGGGCAAGTTTCATCTTCATAAAGACAGAACCATCCAATGTAATCCTGATTTTAGAATATTCTCCCATTTTTTCTTCTTTTAAAGTTTTAAGTTCTAAAACAAATAATATCATTGAGTCTGTTGTAAAGAACCTTTCATTTTTTATATTGACAAAATGTAATATTGTATTGATTTGTGTAGCCTAATTCAATCTCTTTTGATGTCCGTATTCCCCCCTTTTTTGGCGTTAATGTGTTGTATCCTTTCATTTGCAATACAAAATAAATAAATGAATTAATTAATGTAAAAAAAAAATTAAAACGTACCTAAATTCGTGTCGCTGTATAGCCACCCCTACTGGACGCATCAGGAACAACAGGGGCGTAAAACTGTCAGGGGCGTAAAACTGCGTGGGGCGTATTCGTATAACGTTATCTAACTTACTTACCGGCTCCAGGTCTGCAGCCTCCCTCTACTCAACTGGTTTGGGTGGGAAAATCACGCGTTTGATACACTCTCACTGATTCGAAACACAAGATTCGTTAAGTTTTCAGCAGTGTTCGAAATTGCCCATCACTCCATACCAGTCGGTGGCGGTAGTACGCCATTTCGTTGTTCGTCAACCGCCAATAAAATCTCAAAAGAAGAACGCAACCTGGTACGTCACATCCTCTACTAGCAGTAAACAGGAGGAGACGGCTAATGAAAGGTACTTTATAATATCAAACAAACAATGGGTTGGTTTCACTTTAACAAAATGGTTATATAACTGGTTATGCATAGGGCCAAAATAAGCAGTGTTGGCTATCTATCGAAGTTTGGTTGGAGCTTCGATGCTATAGATTATGATTGTATTGTATGGAGCTCCTATCAAGTCAATTGAGAAATTAGACTGAATACAACATAGAGCTTTAAAAATCTGTATAGGAGTTATGGAAACCCAATAGGTGTCATAATAGAAGCCAATGAAATTCCATTTGAATTGCGAAGAATTTAGCACTTTAGCTTTTTGGTTACAACTGCTCTGCTAAAATTATTGGGCGTTTTAAAAGAATGTTACAATCGTATGTAAGTATTGAATATTGGTATACGATAATAATAGTGTTTGGAATGAAAAATGTATAAAATAGCAGCACACATATTCCTTGAATCAATGTTCATAGAAGCAATAGAAAAGAAAAAAGAAATGGTAAGTTAAATGGTACATTATTTTATATTGTCAAATAGATATATCTATTTGTTCAGGGCTGGGTGATATGGCCAAAAAATTATCATAACATCTTTCATATCAGTCGATATCGATAATTATCACAATAAATGTCATATCTTTTTTTCACATGTGTTTTTTTTTTAGTGAAAGTTGTAGAAAGCAGACAGTTAATTGTGGGTTTTATTATTTTGTTGTCAGAACATGACAAACAATATTTAAAACATGTATGATAAAATATAGTTTTTCTACATTTTCAAAATATGCATGAGTAAACTTAGTTTCTTTATGTTCAAATGGGTGATATTGTTTCAAATCATAAAATAGGTTTGTGGTCCCTGACTGTCATGGCACGAATCGCAGAAGTACATTTATGGTCATCAACAAAAATTTTAACATCTGATTTTTTTTTTTAACAAACATGTTTAAAGGGTAAAATGTAACTGACTTTTTGAGTTAGGACTCTACTTTTATTAAAATGATCTTTTGGTCATCCATAGTATCATACATTTAAAGCCTGGAACACACCAAGCTGACGCCGACAAACTAGTGCTGATGAAAGTCGACTGTGTTGTCGCCTCGCGTAAAAAGCTGAACACTTGAAGATTTCCTTAATAGCCTAAACAGATGCTTTGCTCCCTTCAAACTTAAGTTGTCAATGTTTCATTACATCACTGTTGGAAAAAACTCTTATCAGAACAATTGTTTACCTTTTATAAAGGACATTTTCCACCTAATTATATTAAATGTATGCTCCATCTTTCATTTCAATTTTTAAAATTTGATCAATACATTCAATTAGAAGATACTAGGCTGTTACCAATCAAATAATTTACATGAAAAAATTACAACTGTATTAAATGAGATTATTTTTAATATTTTTTGAATATACAAATAAGGAATGTTGAAAAGAATGATACTTTGAAACTAAACCACCAGTAGGTGGCGGCAGGCGACCCTCTTAATGAGCTAGTCATTCATTCAAACGATTCATTCAAATGGCTGATTTATTCAGTAATGAAACATGGCTGAGTGTTCCTGTGAGATGCGCTGTGGTTCTGCTTTGATCTTTGTTTGGAACTATTTTCGCTGCTATAACAGAACATTTAACGTTTTCGGTGATTCCCTTGTTAATTTTTATATAAAAAAGTGATATTGCAAATTGTTTTAAACGGGATTTGTCCGGTTGGCAAGCCAAGTGTACAATTCTCTTTCACTTGTCCCTTAAAAAAAAAACGCACGTGTCCCGGACAAGCGTAAATGTCAAGCCCTGATATGTTTTCCTTGAATGGTTTTCCTTGAAGAGAATTACGTTGTTGTTAGAGGTCGACCGATTCATCGGTTTTGCCGATTAATCGGCACCGATTGTTGACTGGTGGAACTATCGTTATCGGCAAAAATATATACCGATAGTTTTTCCTGGTTGCGTCCATTGCTGGAGCGGCTGAGAAGCGCACGCTGTCATTCATTACACAGTGTAAGAGCTGAGAAGGGTCTGCCGGCATGATGCAGTACAAGAGCGGCCTCTAGAGGTGTAATAAAAACTCGTGCCTCGTGTTGTTTATTTCGACACGTGATTCTGCGTGCTGCACTGAGAGCACATGCTGCGTGGAGAGCGCTGACATCAGATGCGCGTTTAAAGCACCGACAGCTCAAATGTATGTATACAGTACATTTTGTCATATCATTATAAAGTGATTAATTTGTTGACTAAATGCTGCATTAGTAGAGAAAGAACAGCACAACAGTATGTTTGTTTGCCTTCGAGGCTGAGAGGACGCTAACATTAGTAGTACCTCAAGCGGTTAAAACACTGACAAACATAAACGTAAGTCCGACCCGAATGTTTAATGTCACAATTGTTACCTCTATTTGCATTAGTTCATATCCAGCTGGTCACTTTTATGCATTAAATATGCAGAGAAGTTGCATATTTAAAGCTAGAGACGTAAGCAAACTGATATGTTCATACAGCCGACAGAAACATAAACGAATCAGAAAAGCATTCGATTTCGGTTATTTATTTTTTTCATCTTCACTTTAATACAAATTTTGTTACTTTTTTATTAATTAAGTTGGCTTGAAAAGAACAGTTAAATAGTTACATTTTGAATGTAACTAGTTTTATTTGTTATTTAGACTATTACTTTTTGTTTCAGTTTGAATGAATGTCTTTTATTGACTTAAATATTTATTCACATTTATATATTTATTTCATTTAGCATGTTTTCATGGTTCAATACAGTTTTTTTTATTTTATATAATATAGTTCAGCGCTGTTTTACTTGGAGTGTTATGTTTGTTTTTATCCAGTATCAATTTTAAAAACTATCGGTTCATTAATCGGTTATCGGCAAGTATGGCCCAACCTAGCTATCGTTATCGGTAAAATCCACTATCGGTCGACCTCTAGTTGTTGTACTACAGCTAGTTCAAAACGCAGCAGCTCGAGTTCTTACCAGAACCAGGAAGTATGACCATATTAGCCCCGTTCTGTCAACACTGCATTGGCTGTCTATTAAACATCTAATACATTTTAAAATATTGCTGATTAATTACAAACCACTAAATGGTTTAGCTCCGCAGTACTTGAGCGAGCTCTTAACGCATTATAGTCCTTCACGTCTATTGCGATCTCAAAATCCGGCCAGTTAATAATACCTAGAATATCAAAATCGACTGCTGTCGGTAGATCCTTTTCCTATTTTGCACCAAAACTTTGGAACAGTCTTCCTACCATTGTCCGGGAAGCAGACACACTCTGTCAGTTCAAAGCTAGATTAAAGACACATCTCTTTGACCTAGCATTCACATAATGCATTATAGACTTCTACAACTCAATGTTAGGCTGCATAGATTAGGTCAGCCGGAACTGGGAACACTTCCCTTAAATCCTGATGTACTCGTTACATCATAAGAAGAATGGCATCTACGCTAATTTTAGTGTCTTTGTTTATCCCGAGGTTTTCCTGCAGCCTGCCGGATCCAGGCCGTATTCAGATCTGACGAAGGACCTTCGCCTGGACCCCATGTCAACACAGTGCTGAAGTGCCAACTAGCCTCTCCCTATGGAGGATCCCTTTACCACTCTACAGATAAAGCATTGTGGGAAATTCGCGTATCTTCCCCGTAGTGATAAAATAAAATTCTGTATCAAATTTATAGGCAGGACAAGTAGTTTGTTTAGGCTTGGTTTGTAGAGAATTACAAACATGCGCACATATATTCAAACGCACATAACTATAGAATTAATTCTTGATGCGCACGTGAGCGCCATCAGCGTTTCTCACAGGTTCACGTTTAAAGTCTGTTTAGAGAGAATGTGTCGTCTTAGCGGCCCCTAATTTAATAACAAATTCCTTTCGATGGAAGTGAATCAATCAAAACTAACTTTAGCTGGAAAATAACATTATTCAAGAACCGCTATAAAGTCAAAACAATCTGTTACCTTAAATTATACGTTTATCTCTGTAAAGCAGCTTTAAAACAATCTACGTTGTTAAAAGCGCTATATAAATGAAGATGACTTGACTTGAAAACGAAAGTAAAAGAGTGACAAAAATGTGTTTTATGTTATTTGTATGAAAAATAGTAGAATCAAGGAAACGTGCCTAACTTGTGACCTCTGTGTTTACCTATTATGAAAATTAAACATGGGTTTATTATAGTAAATGTATTACATTTCAAGGAGTCTTTAGTCAGACAATGGTCAATTTGTGGCTACTATGATTTTTATTACAAATTCTGCATTCGACTAAAATAAATAAATGAAGTCACATGTTTCCAAAGTATTTCTACGGGAAAATCATGATGAAAACAATGTGAATATAACGTTAATACAGTCATCAAATGAGACATCAACTCTGTCCTAAGACCGTAACTCGTTTGAGTTTGGAACTGAGAAAAATTACTAAATATTTTTAGTTGTCCCGCCTAATTAATTATAGGTAGGACACTGGAAATCTGGCATTTAAATGTTATAGTAATAAAAATTATCTACATAAAAAAATATTGAGCTTAAACTTGACTTTTGACCAGTATTTTAGTTACTGTACTCTGCATTTGTATTGTCAGCAAAAAGTGAGAAGTCATGCCAAGGCAAAAGGCATTAACTTCCACATTATCAATATTTGGTTTGCTGATCATCCCCATTAAAGGATAATTCCGGTATTTAACACCTTGAGTCTATATTGTAGTTTGTTTTGGATGAACAAGAGTGGTGGACAACATTTTTTTGACAATGGTTCCTCTCTCGAGTTTTTGACTATAAAAGAATTGGCCATGGACCCATTTAACATTGGAGTCAAGCCATGTCCGAAAATGTCATTAAAACAACCTTTAACATTAGTTTTCAAAACTGTGCAACTCACCGAGTGATTAGTGATGTTAGTTGATGTTCCAGAAACAAAAAGTGTTGCGAAATACAGTTTCTGTCGTGTTTTATTCGTCATTTTGTAAAATCCCATTGAATTCTGTTGAAGGACTGAGTGCTCGTTAATATAAATGCGCTACCGGAAACGGAAAGGGGGCTGTTTACATTTGGTCGATGTAGTCTTTTTGCTCGCTTCCGTTTCTCATAAGGCTAGCGAGCAGAGCAACTGTGCTCCAGGAGAGTAAGCGAAATAAACAAACAAAACCTTGAAAATATTGAAAGACGTGACCACTGACCAGTGCAATATGAAGTTGAACTCGACTGTGACCGTGAGTGTCCCGCGAGACATAAACATCGGTTATCACCATCAAGTGGTCGGGAGTGTGCTAACGCTTCAGATTCAAATATTGAGCGGAAGTTACACGGTTGTGAAGTGTCTGAAAAAATAGTTCCACAATAGCAAAATAAACGGATTGGAATCATATATTGCGACGATATATTGTTTATAATCATCAACGAACACCACTAACCACTCGGTGAGTTTAACAGTTTTGTAAACAAACATTATTGGCTGTTTTAATGACATTTTCGGACATGCCCATTGACTCCAATGTAAAATGGGTCATGGCCATGATTTACAATTACTTATAGCCATCTACTTATTGGTTGCATTCTGATGGCATTATTAATACATTAGACATGACAAAATACATCCATAGCGGTAAAGACTATCATCAATTGGTACCGAGAGCGAGTGGAATAAAACTTGCTAAGCGTGCATTCAAAATGATCACGATAAAACCGATCCTCGCGCACATTCAACCTGAGGACTGGTTTATAGCGGTGGATCTGACAGACGCATACTTTTACATTTAGATAGCACCCGTGATGAGGGCTTCCTGAGGGTGTATTCACACCAGGAAAGTCAACTAGTTCACTTGCTTTGTTTGGTGTGGTTCGCTTTTTCACTGCCCTTTTTGCAAGTGAACCAAAATTTGTAAACAAAACCACGTGTGCTAAAGTCATCCATTCTTTGGACAGACATTCTCAAGCAGGGAAAAGCAGGAAGTGCAAAAACAGGCAATTTATGGAGATCTTTCCTAGTGCAATTTTTATTCTTTTACTGATTTGCTGTTATCAGCTACTAACGCAATATGAAGAAACTTATGAGTATAATACAATGTCATCTATACAATGTTGATTTTGCGAAGACGAAGATGTGCTGCAAGACGGTTCTGGCATACTTTTCACTGATAAAGTTCTAAAATTATTAAAAACAAGTGAACAGTCAGTAATAAAATAATAACAAATACACAAATTTCTCTCTCTCTCTCTCTCTGTGCGCAGATAATGTGCAAGTCCCGAATTTCGCCTCTTCTTCTGCGTTTAAAATGATTTGTATCTAGATTGGCTAGACAAAACACGTCCAAATGATAAACGTTCAGTCTATGATGGTTAAATTTAGTAGTTAATCCGCGAATCCCATGCATGCCGAACAGTGGGGCAGCTGGTCCGTATCACAGATAAACAGCGATCCGTTGCACCATTATACAGGCATTTCATCACCCCAAATTACATAGTGAAAATCTGACCCTGTCAAAAAAGGTGCAGTACTTTCTGCAATTGGGTCGGTTCATATTCTCTCCGTAAACAAACCATACCAGAGTTCGTTTGGAACCGTATCGAGACCACCTCTTCAGCTGGGTCTCGGCTCGGTTGTCTTGTCTACACCCGAGTGCGATTGCTGCATTCACACCTGCCCAAAAGATCCAGACAATGCAAGCACTGAGATTCGTGTTAGAAGGTGTCGTGTTAGAAGGTGTCTATCTTAGAACTTAGATCTTAGTATCGTGTTAGAAGGTACCCCCCCCCCCCCCCCCCCAATTTTCATTGAGTTTGACCTGCCGATACAGATTTTAGCCGATTCTGATGTCATTTTTCTAACCACTTTACATCACACACAAATATATATATATATTTTTATAAAACACCATATACTTTTACCCAAACTGAATAAGAAAAACAAGTTTAAATGGGTAAATTTTATAAATATATCCAGGGCTCCAGACTAACTTTTTCCACTAGGAGCACAGTGGCTCCCAACTGAAACTTTAAGGGGCACAAACCACAAAATTTTGGAGCACACACCGTAAATCAACATACTAACCAAATATTCACATTTCTACTGATTTCCAGTGTATTACTAATAAATTCTTTGATAATAGATGCAGAAATTACTATTCCTTTGCGCTCGGATTTAACGTTACAGCCTCTGTTGATTCATTAACATGTCACCGCAGACTTTTCTTTCGCGACATGCTCTTGAATGTTTACATTGGCAAAACATAAATGAGTTCAGTTTAAACACCGATGGTAACGTCTGCAGTTCAGGTCTCGCCTGCGCTCGTGCGCTATCAACTCCCGGGTGATGACGGCGTAAATGACAGGTCATGTTTGAGCATTTAGCACTCGTATTGAGCAGTGTTTACAAAATGTAATTGTTTTGTTCACGTTTTTTTTATTATCGCTGTTGTAATGTATTATTTGGGAAGCCAGCAAATGAATTTAACTGGCACACTAGCCGCAGGTCGGAAGAACGAGTCAATAGTTCGCTTGCTTGTTGCTCAGACGCACATAGCAGGTTGTGATATTTGTCTCCGTCTCCTTCCCACAGACGTTTAAACGTGCGCTCGATTATCTCTAGGACCCTCCCCCTCCACACATTAGCCACTTACAGTGGTCATTCCCTATTGTTCTTGGATGTAAAATTCAGTCGCACACTCTCAAATTTTGGTCGCAAAATTTGACCAATTGGTCGCAGTCTGGAGCCCTGATATCTAGAAATATTTTTGAGTCTTCATTTTCTTTTCTAACATAGCCTACTCCACTTCTTGTTAAAACACACTAGACATGCAAATAATGTGCATTTTAGGCACTTTCTGTGTGAAATCATATTTATTTTGTCCATCAAAAGTGTGTTTTCACTTTAATTGAGCGTGAGCAGTGCACGAAACCCCCGCTTCACGCTCCTGCTGGCGGTGTGAACGCACTCATTGATTAACATGCACGCAGAAAAAAATATGCGCCGCTTGCGATCTGAAACGGCTGTAATTCACGAGGTTCTCTTTCAAGCATACGTTTCGTTGTCTCACTATTGGATACGCCCCTTCTGCGTATTCCTCAGAAGCCCTATTACATTACGCCAGCCCCAATTGGCCCACCCCTCAGTATAAGAGGAGCAACACAACGTCATACGACATTCAAAAACCTCTTCTCGCTTCACACCAGAAGCCTAGAGGCCTACAAACTTTTCTACGAACTTCTGGACGAATTATTGGCCACCATGCCGTTTTTCGCCTGGCTCCTTCGATTTGCATTCCAGCCGATTGTAAGGATTGTTCGACACCACGATGGCTGCAGCAATGCAGACTATCCCGGCTAGTGAGGGAGATTCTGTGCGACTCTGTTCATGCAGGAACAAAATTTCATGCAAGGACACACACCAGGTCTGCTTTGCATGTCTCGGGCTGAAACATGCTCAACTGGCGATCGAGAATCCCGGCACATGTGCAGGGAAACTAAACATTCCATGGCCTACCGTGGTAGCAGAGACTGCAAAGTCTCGCTATGAGGGTAAGAGGCTGCCGAGGCTGCACGACAGCTCCTTCCTGTTTTCCCAGGGCTCCTGGAGGAGGTCGCGGTTACATGGAAGGACAAGCCTTTTACCAGCAAAATGCCCGTGCTGGGTGGCTCCGTTCTTGATGTGGAGGGGATGGAAATGGAAGGCCTTCTCCGAATGCCCTCCATGGAGCCATTAGTTGCCGCGCACTTGCAACCGAAACGCATGGCGGCTTCAAATCCGACGTTGCCATCTAAAGCTGACCATTTTCAGTCGAGCATGACGGAACGTGCTTATAAAGCAGTCACGCTCTCTGTCAGGGCTAGGAACGTGATCTCTCTGCTAACTGCATACCAAGCGGAGCTGCAGGACGAAGTGTCCACCATGCCAGGTCAGACACACTGGGAAGAGATCGGTGTCGTCGCGGATCTCTCCCTGCATCTTCATAGATGCGCGGTTCAAGCCGCTGGGAAAGCCATGGCCACAATGGTGACCCAAGAGAGAGGACGGTGGCTTAATCTTGCTAATCTCTCTGACAGGGAAAAAGAAGCCATCCTGGATGCACCGGTCTTTGCAGAGGGCATTTTTGGCTCAGCTCTGACACTGATGGAAAGGAGAATGCGAAGAGGGATGATGAGGCCCTGCAACTCTGTATGCCGAGAAAGATACAGACTGCACCACCTCCGCCACCCCGACAGACCTTCGCACAAGCTGCGGCCCGCCCACCCCCCAACTTTCGCATTCCGAAACGGCAGAGACCTAACATGAATACAGCGGGTCAGAGTGGAGTGCAGGAACAGAGATCTGCTTGGCCTTGGAAGAACTATCCGCCTGCAGCAGCTCAGACGGCCCAGCCAGCTTCTCCACCTCATCCTAATCCCCATCTTAAGGGAGCGAGGAGGAAGAAGACTGTTTGACAGGGTATTCCCCAGGGAAGGGAGTCAACAGCCCCCCAGCTTGCTAGCTCCCGACCCTCAGTCATTCAGCGTTCGACAAGTCATGAGTTCCACTGTTCACAGATGTTCTGTGGGGAAAACAGCGCCCGGTTGGGCCAGGGGAAGCAGAGCGGTGAAAATGAAAAGACACGGTGCAGTGATCCACACCCACCCACTAGTCACAAGCACTTTTCATGTTCAAAATTCAATAAAGTTTTCACTGTACCCCCAGAGAATGTCGCTAAAAAACAATGACCCAAAAAATGTTGCAAAACATATTCACAGAACAAATTATAACATCACCTCGTGGAGATTTCGATCCCTTAGAGGTGATGAGCCACTCGGGCTCTGTCCAAGCGCTAAGTGCCCACGCATGCGCAGTAGAGCCCACAAACTCGATCATGACTCAGCCACACAATGGCACCAGACCGCTGCGAATAAACATTTGGCGAGAGTGCACACAGTCCCGCTGGGTATTAAAGACAATACAATTCGGGTACAGACAGCAGTTTGCCATTTCCCCACTCGCATTTCAAAGAGATAATTCATTCTCAGGTAGGGCTGGGCGATATGGCCAAAAAAAATTATCACGATAATTGGTTTTATATCAGTCGATATTGATAATTATCACGATAAATGTCTAATCTTTATTTCTTTCAAGTTTAAAGGCAGATTTTTTCTCCTAAGTGAAAGTTGTAGAAACCAGAGCGTTAATTGTGGTTTTAAAATACTCTTTATTGTCAGAACAAACACTTGCCAAACAGGTGAACATTTCACAAATCTGAGGTAGAACATTCAAACATTTGTCATTTTAACTTAACAAAATAAATATCTTTTTTGGAAAAGTAATTTCTCAGTTTCTGCATGTGCTATTTGTATGGGGCATATTGTCTTGATACTGGCACGTATCTTCAGCACAGTTTGCAGTGCAGGCTGCAATATTAATATTACATGTTTTGTCTCGAAACGCATATTTGACAGTGAGTTGACAGTAAATCTGCATCCTAACTCAAGCTAATACTACTATGTTCAATTTATGTTTATTAACAAAAACAGTAACATCTGTTAAAAAAAAGTAACGACCTTATTTTTATTTGGTAAAATCAATATTCTGACTATTTGAGTTTTATTAAAATTAACCATTGGTCATCCAGTATCATGCATTTAGATCATGATGACCACAGATAAAACTGGACATCACCTCACTATCATGGCAAAATTTAACTTTATGGTTTATATGGTATTTGTATGAAAAACAGTTGCCTAAATACATTATTAAATACTGTAATTATAATCCATTAGTCATTTTAATACATTGTCTACATTAATAATATAATACAATTCAATATGTATATTCCACATTTCATGGTGCATTTAATATTACTAGGCTAACGTTACAGTAAATCCATGGGTTAAGCGCTTCTCACTGGATCTCGTGACCGAGACCGATCAGAGTAAACGCGTCTGCTCTAGTGAGCTCGCGCTGCGCTGCCGTTTGGACTTTGAGCCGAGCGTATAAACGGTCCGTGTGGCGCACGCGCGGTTAAAATTAGTTTCGTTCCGCTTTTGGCGCATAAACATTATCGAACATTTATCGAACACTTGATATCGTTTTATAGAGAATTTATATCGCGATAATTATCGTTATCGTTTTATCGCCCAGCCCTATTCTCAGGTGAGGGGAGAGTTAAAACATGTTCTTCAGGACGAAATGTACTCCCTATTGAAGAAAAGGGCGATAAGAGTGGTCACGCCCGAGCAAAGCCACAGTGGGTTTTACTCGAGATACTTTCTCGTCCCAAAGAAAGGGACTCAAATACTTGAGGAAGTACAAATACTTGAGGAAGTACAAGTTCAGAATGCTCACTCATTCTACACTCCTAAAACTGGTGCGCCCAGGCGATTGGTTCACATCGATTGACCTGAAAGATGCATATTTTCACATAAAGGTATACCCGCCCCACAGGAAATTCCTGAGGTTTGCATTCCTTGGAGTGACATACGAATACCTGGTTCTACCATTCGGCATGTCTCTCAGCCCAAGAGTATTTATAAAATGTATAGAAGCGGCCCGCTCAGGGAAAAAGGCATTCGTCTCGCTACATAGATGCGTACTGTTTGGTGTCTTTCCGCACATGCCTCAGGTTATTGGGACTGATGGCCTCAGCCCTAATAGTTATTCCCCTAGGCAGACTGTTTATGAGAGAATTTCAGCGCTGGGTAGCGTCTCTGAAGCTGGACCCATTAAGGCACTCCCGGAGGAGTAGTGAGGGTGACGTCAGAGACCGTCTTTGCACTGCGCCAATGGAGACACCCAACCTTTCTGGTTCAAGGGATACCCATGGGCGTGGTTCAAGCCAGGAAAGTCATAACGACGGACTCGTCGTTGTCCGGTTGGGGAGGGCATTCACGAGGGCAGGATAGTGAATGGAAGATGGGGTCAGCATCTGAGCAATCTTCACATAACCTATCTGGTAATGCTGGCCGTGTTTCTGACGTTAAAGCATTTTTTCCCTTTTCTGAAAGGGCATCATTTTCTTGTGAGGACGGACAACACTACAGTTGTGGCATATATAAATCGACAGGGAGGTCTCAGATCACTTCCCTTGCACATGCTGGGACGCAAACTGATTTTGTGAAGCAATTCCAATCTTTCATCACTGAGAGCGACGCACATACAGGGTATCAACTTGCGAAGCGGCGAGTTGGTCTTCGCCGCATACATTTGCTAGGTTTTATAAACTAGGTTTTACAGCTCAAACTTTAGCACATGCAGTATTGAGCTTTGGATTTGAGTCATGACTCATGACTCATCCAGCCCTGAAGGCGGTGCTGTGGTTGGCAGGAGACTTCGAGGCAGGCTGTCTGGCAATACAGGAGTTAGGATATCCCATAGTGAGACACCGAAGCGTATGCTTGAAAGAGAACAATAGGTTACTTGGGTAACCCCGGTTCTCTGATAGCATTAAGTGAGGTGTCTCACCAGATCATCCTCCTTGCTGTGTGAAGCGATGAAGAGTTGTGCTTGTATAAATAAATAATCGTTTTTGTAATTAATAAGCTCTTTGGTGGAAAATCTGACCTGTGGCTGTTTAAGGAAATGGCTGATTGGAGCTTAATGCACGTGAAGTTGATGAGGCGATTAACCGCTGTCCTGTGACGCGCTCAATGAAGGACTGTAACATCGAACACAACGCTAGTGCTAAGCGGGTGTTCATGAAGGATGCGTCTGTTACAGTGGAATGGGAAATAACCAGGTAATAAGACGCAAGTTAGACTTCTTTTAACTTGAGCGCAGTATTTTTAGAATGCCGTTTCATTTGCGAGACACAGGTGCAACAGCAAAACAAGTTCAAGCACAAAAAAAACTTTAATGTAACTAGGCTACTACTGTATGTTTTAGATGTCATGTTTTCATGAAGGTTGACAGGCTGAAACGTGCTGTAATCTTTGTTTTTACAAAACATTTACTGCTAATAATATTATTATCCATGTGGAGACATTTCCCTGCAATGTATGGAATACCACCTAGAGACACACACACACACACACACACACACACACACACACACACACACACACACACAGATCCACTATCTTTGTGGGGACTCTCAGATGTAATGGTTTTTATACTGTACTGTATATTATTCGGTCTCCTTAAACTAACCCGGCCCCTAAACCTACCCATCACACAAAACTTTCTGAATTTTTACATTTTCAAAAAACTAATTTTGTATGATTTATAAGCTTGTGTACCTCAATTTAGGTCCCCACAGTAACACGAGTCCCCATGTGTGCATTCAGGTTTAAGTCCCCACCAGGATAGAAAAACATGAACACACTCTCACACACTGCAATAGATACTTTATTATTTAATCACACTGGCTTCACTGCGCGATTGAACTTTGACCGCGGCGTGCGCACCGCTTGGTCAACCCAGCAACAAAACGTCTCGCGCTATCTGTAGCCTATTGAATGGCTCAGCCATTGAACCGCACAGTCCAATGGCATAGATCTGACCAATTGTTGGTGTGTTTTGGAGGTAAAAACAAAAGAGCTGCTTTCACAAAACAGAATGTCTCGCAAGCCATTGAAATGAATGGGTCTCATAGCGCCACGAATGCCGTGCCCTGTCTGAAAGGCGCTTTCTCTCAGAGCGCGTCCAGCTCGTCACGATACGCCCGCAGCGAACGCGCATCACACAGCAACTGCAGGTTCTGATAAACACACATAACAGCAAATTATAGCCTACTTCTGCATAATGTGTCGCCAGTATTTAGAAAATTTCAAGCATAGGCTACAGATAGCTTACAGACTCGGGCTACAGGCTACGTAGGTGAAATTTGTTTGACATTTCTAATCGTGAAAACAGCCATGTTAAACCCTGCAGTAATGTTTTTCATTGATGTTATGGCTGTCCACTCTGCTTTTCGAGAATGTTACACTCCTGTTTATAATTGTACACGAAATTTCATGCCAATAAATCATCAGAAATATTATGCGTCTCAAGCGCCCTCTTTACGTTCGTCCTAATGCCTGTTAGTTGTCCGTGGATTGGCCTATATTTGGCGTAGAAAATGGAAACGTCTTTAGACATGGAAAATCGATTTTACAATCGATTCAATGAACACTTATGTCTCGAAAATCGAAAAGGATTTTTTTCACAAAAGTGACAGCCCTAATAGTAACCATAGTTTAACGATAGCATTTGTAAATATAGCTGCAAGTAGACTCCCAGAGCGGAAGAAGCGGAAGAATAAATATAGCTGCAAGCAGCCATAATCGGGGCCAAGCGCAAAGACGACGACAAACCATGCCAACATGTCTGGGAGTGTCAGACCAACTGTAACAATGAGAAATTAAAGACATTTTAAGATGTTTTTAGGAAAAATGGGTGAAAAAAATCATATATACAGTCACTAATGATATGATTTGGTGGTTTGACACTTTTGACCAATAGTTGGTGCAGTTACGAAATTGATGTGGTGTGGTCCGAGTGAGGTGACAATGACACATAGAAAGTTTGGTGTCAATAAAAGATAATGCCTGAATAGTCATTTTGGCATCATGCCTCAAATTTGCTGCTGCGGTATACGAAAACGGTTTTGTCTGTCAACACGGAATCCATAACATTTTGTCGGCACGGTCTGGAGATGATACGATTCAATTTTGTTGAAAACGGTCTAGGAGAAGTTTGAAAAATTAGGTTTCAAAATAAAATAAAGATGGCGGACAGGAAGTTTGGTTGACTATGGCAAAATTGGTATCTATGTTTTCGGCATAACCCAATGAATCTATTAAGACCAAAGTCATTACAATAGGAAATTTATTCAAAAATTATTAGCATTTTCTTTAAATGTATTATAACTTTTGGCCACATGGAGGCGCTGCCCGGAAACTTTGAGTACCTTCAAGGCATGGTGCTGATGACTCATACCGAGTTTCATAACGATACACTAATGTGTTCATAAAGCATAGCATTTTATATCACAATAATGTATTGAAGTCAATGGCAATTTCATGTTTTGTTCTATTATTGCGCCAACAAGAGGCACAATCCCACTCTTTTTTGTATGTGTCCTCAGAGTGAGCCCATACATGTGTGTGTCAAATTTTGTGAAAATATCTAATTTTGTTTTGGAGTTATAGACATTTATCTATCTATAAATTACAGAAACATCTGTCTGTTTTTTGCATATCTCTCGAACCATAGTCCGATGGATTTCAAACTTGACCGGTGTCTTGCTACGGGCATGTATAAGTGCAGTGCCAAGTTTGACGTTGTTTGGATTAGAAATGCAAAAGATATCGGTAAATATATCGGTAAAAGAAGCACACATTGAAGTTGTGGTTTAAAAATAAACTCTGTTCTAAACATTAAGTCAGCTACACTGTTTACTTCTGAATATTATATTTTATTCATGGCCATCATTTGTAGTAGCCTTTTCACAAACTGTTTGCTCAAGCGTAGCGTTTTCTCGGAGTTCACTGTGTAGCCTGCTCCCTGAATAGTCGAGCTTATTCATTTGTGGATGTTAACTGAATCTGTACGTCAGCTATGCTGTTTACTCCTGAATATTACATTTCATTCTGGTGCGCTAAACGTTATCGCTACTGTATAATAGTAACGAAATCCTTCAGACTATTCACAAACTGTTTGCTCAAGCGTTGCGTTTTGTCGTAGTTCACTGCGTAGCCTGCTCCCTGAATCATGTAGTTCAATTTTCCATATTTATTGTATGTCATTGTCAGTATTTTGCTTTCTACCATGCACAAATAAAAATGTCACTGAACTTTTGCTGTGTAATTGTAACAATGAGCACTCAAACACACCAAATCAACAAATACTAAAAACACAAACGCAAACTGATTTTGCACGGGCACTTTGCACTAGTATGTAAAAACACATAAAAAATTACCCACACGTGACTTTGTTTGCATTTTTTGCCACTTACTGTTAATATTTTGACATTTGGAAATTAGCGTATAGCCAACGACCTATGTATTCATATTTCCTACCATGGTTTTGTCTCGATCAGTCTTACAGTTTTGAAGATATTGGCAAATGTTTAAGCGCTAAATCACAACGCTACACAAACCGTAAGGCAAAACCTATCATGTTTGGTATCGTTGGACTCGGCAAGGATTCAGGAATCCAAGGAGATGACTCCTGTGAAAATAAGTCCGTTATAAGCTTTTGGAAATGTAATTTTACCACTAGGTGGCACTGGTTCAAAACTTCTCAGGCTCCTTCAGGACTTCGTACTGATGACCCAAACTGAGTTTCGTAACGATGAGTTCATGCGTTAATAAAATACAGCATTTTGGTACAAAATTCAAAATGGCCGACGCCTAAAATGGTCGATCTGGAAAAATATTATGTCAGTTGACTCGGCATGATGCCCTGGACAGAACCATTCAGAAGTTATAAGCAAAAATAGCCATTTTTCGTATTTCCGGACTAGTGACCGAAACGCAGCATGTAGCATCAAGTCATGCTTGCAATGACATGTTCCAAGTTGGGTCTGAATACGATAAAGCGTTGCGGAGATACAGCCTTACGTCTGTTTTCGCATGCGCTATGTAAAATTTGTTTGTACGTTTATTGAAAATGGTTTGACGAATCAACATGAATTCCATAACTTTTTGTCGCCACTGCCTGAAGATGATCTAGTTAAATTTTCAGGCAAATCGGACAAACCGTGTAGGCCGAGTTCGAAAAAGTATTTTTTGGGAGAATTCAAAATGGTGGAAACATTTTCATGACGGAAAATGACGTCATATGAATCAAATCTTCTTTAGCTAAGGAATCAGAGGAAAAAATATTTAGTTTCTAGCCCTTATGGTTCAAAAGTTATTAGCATAAACATGAGTAAAACTTTGGACAGTTGGTGGCGCTAGAGGGATTGAGTTGGAGACTCCAAATTTACTATGTTGACAGTTCAGACTATCCTCTATCTGTGTGCCAAATTTTATAATTTTTCTGCAAGCGGTTCTATGGGCTGCCATAGACTCCCAGAGCGGAAGACTAAATATAGCTGCAAGCAGCCATTATCGGGGCCAAGCGCAAAGAAGATGGCAAGATATGCCAACATGGCTGGGAGTGTCAGACCAACTGCAGCAAGGAGCAATTGAAGACATTTGAAGATGAATTTAGGCTAAATGGCTGAAAATCACATACCTTAACTAAAATATGATTTAATGGATTATCATTTGACCAATAGGTGGTGTAGTTACAAAATCAATGTGATGTGGTCAGAGTCTGGTGACAAAGACAAACCTTAAGACCAGTGCCATTACAATAGGCAGATTTATTCAAAAGTTTTTAGCATTTTGGGAAATTTTGTTATAACTTTTGACCAAAAGGTGGCACTGTCTCAATCTTTTGAGTGCCTTCAGGGCATGGTGCTGATGGCACATTCTGAGTTTCGTAATGTTACACCAATGCATTCGTTAAGTATAGCATTTTATATCACAATATTGTATTGAAATCAATGGCAATTACATGTTTTGTTTTATTTTAGCGCCACCAAGAGGCTCAATCCCACCATTTTTTTTATGTGTCCTCAGAGTGAGCCCATACATCTGTCAATTTTGGTGAAAATATCTCTATTCGCTTAGAAGTTATAGACATTTATGTGAAAAAACAGGAAAAAAATTACTGGCACGTGACTTTGATTGGATTTTACTACCCCTCACTATCAATATTTTGACATTTGGGCATTGGCTTTTAGCCAGCGACCTATGTTTCCAAACTTTTGATGGTAGTTTCGTCTCTATCGGACTAGCGGAGACTTTCGAAGATTTCCGCAAATGTTTTTTAAGCCCTAAATTACAACGCTGCACAAATCATAGGCCAAAACCTGGCAAGCCTGGTATCGTTGGACTTGGCAAGGATTCAGAAGTCTAATGAGATGACTTCCGTGAGAATATGTCGACCACATCCAAAGTTATAAGCATTTGAAAAATAAAATTCACCACTAGGTGGAATTGTTTCGAAACTTCTCAGGCTCCTTCAGGGCAGCGTGGTGATGACCCATACCGAGTTTCGTAACAATTTATTTGTGCATTCATAAAATATAGCATTTTAGCACATCATTTAAAATGGCCGGGAAAATTGGATATCAGTCGATTCTGCATGAGGCCCTGAATCTAATAAGACCACTTTTAAGTGAGGTCTAATAAGACCACTTGGACAAACCGTTCAGAAGTTATAAGCAAAAATAGCAATTTTTCAAATCTCCGGACCAGTAGAGGTGGCGCTGCGCCGAAACACAGCATGTAGCCTCAGGTCATGCTTGTATAATATAATAACCACTGGTGGTGGTTGAGGAGAGATTCCCTGATATGATTGTAAAGCCCTTTAGTGTAGGCCTACAGTAGTCATAATTATATAAGCGCTATATAAATGCCACATTCATTCAATCATTCATTCATTCAATTCGTCCATAAAAGCGTGCGTACACGGTGCGATTTTTGCTGTTTTTACGAGCTTGCAGGTGATCCGCTCAGGATAAATTGAGTGGAAATTGGTGATGCTCCCATGGTCACGGCTCGCAGCGTGTGAGAGGAATTACAAGCACGTTATGAGCACCTCCCGATCATTTTTAAACATGTTAAAAAATTCGGGGAGTCGGCCCGATTTTCACCAGCGTATTGGCTGTCCCTATTGCCAAATCATACACTTATAGCCTACCTCAGTGGCAGCAACCATACAGCGTGCGCATACACTGACACACTCACTCCACTCCACTCCACTCCACTCACTAATTCAATTCGTTCATTCATAAAGCTGGATATCTCCATCCAGTCTGAAAAATGTTTTCGCCTGCTAGTCAATTCTGGGCAGGCGCAGTATATTTTATAACGTCCTATAATGGTAGCCTAATGCCATGTTGGTAGATTGGCACCTGCATTTCCTTTTGTTTAAAGCCCAGATAAAAGTAAAAGGCTATTATTTTGTATAGATCCATCCATGTCCGAGGCATGTCCGACTGCACAAGCGCATTTACAGACACACACACGCGCACCGTTGTGAATGCACACTCACGCAACTTTTACGGAAGACTTTATTCTCGTAATGTTTCGACTTTAATCTCGAAATATTTCGACTTTAATCTCGACATATTTCGACTTTAATCTTGAATGCTAGAACTTGTTTAGTTTTTTTACAGTTTTTTTTTTTTTTTTTTTTTGCGGTTCAGGGCTTCCGTACTTTAGTTCTCATCCAATGAGCGCGCTAGTCAGCTCTGCTCTGTGCTCGCTGTGCAGCTGCACTGCGTTTTAAAATAAATGCTTCAGTATTCTCGAGAAAAGGAGTTCTCCCATAAGCGTATAGCTACGCAATACGAGAGACCGTTCTCAAAAGGGGAACTTTTTGAACAGTGATGTGTACATTTTTCCTATTTTGTTTAAAGATCATATTTTTTCCATTTAGTACTGCCCATTTGAAGCTCCACTAAATAATTACATGTTTCCCTGAAGACAAAATAAGTGCAATTTAACCCGATCATCCAATTCAAAAAGTTTACAACCCCTGGCTCTAAATGCATTGTGTTTCCTCCTTGAACATCAGTGAATATTTTCATTTTTTGTAATAGTTCTGTATGAGTCCCTCAGTTGTTCTGTGTGAAAAGATGAATCTCAAAATCATACAGTCACTGTTGGAAGTGTGTCAAATATGCAAATAATGTGCAGGACCTGGATGATTTGTCTGAAGAACATTGGGCAGTTTAACTGCACAAGACAAACAATGGACTCTTGAACAATCATAAAAAATAAAATAAAAAACAGTCGTGGATCATTCAGGTAAAAGCACACAGTATTACGATTCAAGGGTATGTAAACTTTTGAATGGGGTAATTTTTATACATTTTGTTATTTGTCTTGTGGACTATATTTAAACATCTGTTATGTGAAATGGCTTATTAAGGACAGTACTAAATAATAAATGTTGCAATTTTAATGATCCCTCTTATTTTGTTCAAATGATTAAAATTTTGAATAATCTGCAGAGGGTATGTAAACTTCAGAGCAAAACTGTACAGTATTCAGGACACTGCCTAGATGAATGTCCAAGAAGCTCCTGTAACAATGTGTTTGTGTGTGTGTTATTTTTCTACAGCAGCATGGAGGGTTTGAAGTTTTCTAGCAACACCATGCAGGTGAGTTTTGTTTGTCAGCGCTGCAGTCAGCCACTGAAGCTCGACACATCCTTCAACGTCTTAGACAGAATGACCATCCATGAGCTCACGGGTATGACCACACAGCACTACACCAGTGTAAACTGGTCTCTTTACACAGTAAGAGAGAAATTGTCATTCTATTAAGTAGTTTGAGTTTGACTTGTCTTTTTTTGTTCAGCTCCATTAGTGACAGTAACAGCGAATAAACAGTCGAATAGCAGTGAGGGCAGCAGCTTCCCTGAGGTGAATAAATCACACCAGCAAGCTTTCTTTGTGATCTTGCTGGCTCTCAAGTGTACAGGCACTTTTCCATAAACACAAAAAGTGGTTACTTAAAAAAATTGATTGGATAAGTAAATGAAGCGGTTGCCTTGGTAACAAACAATGAAGACTGCTCATATTATTACTATATTTGTCATTAAACAAAGACTTTTAAAAATGTATTGGAACAGATTACAATATTACCAATGGCTTCTCAAACCAACATCAAAGTTTGTTCACAAACCGTAGCTACTAGCTTCTAAAGCCAACATATTGTTATACCATTTAACCCTCTGGGGACCAAGGTGTTTTTGGGGTCCTTGAGATGTTCTGACATGCCCTGACATTTGTGCTTTTTTTAGTTGCTTATAAACATATTAATGGCAAAGGTGTAATTACACTCTATTTATCACAAACAGGGCTACCATAATATGTGAGCAACATGCATGTACATGTTTGTATTTTTGAGAGAATAATGTTTATGCGTGGTTATTCAAAAAACAAAAAATTAAAGTGTCTGAAATAACGCCACAAATCACATAGTAAATATGTGTTCACAATACTTCTGAGTAATGGACGTTGTTGCTTAGAGGTTTTACTTCAAAATTATCTGAAAATCATCCTGCCTAATCATTCACATAAAACAATACATTGATTTACATTGTGTAAAACACTTTTTGTTTGGGAAGGCAATATGTGCAGGGATCGATCCAACACCATCATGAATAGTAAGTGGTTCACACCTGAGAAGACAATGACCCGCAATAATGAGCTTGCATAATGAGCCTTTCATTCACACAATGTGTGTCACACAAGAAAGAATGTGAGGACAAAATAAATAAATATATATATATATATATATATATATATATATATATATATATATAATCCAAATATAAATTAAAGTCAAAGCACATTTTTAGTACATAGTATAGTCATACCTGGAAACAAATCCTGTTCAAATATAGGCTATATGGACCATTTTACAGAATTGGTTCAAAGTTAGATTTGGAAACTTCTTTCTTTTTTTTGCACAAATTTTTTTATACATGCAAATTGTATAATATCCAAGGTAAACATTTCTAGTAATTGTGCAGTTAATTTTCATACTGTATTTTCAGAAAGTTTTGGAATACATCCTCTGCCCAAAATGTGTCACTAATAAAAAACAATAATAAATAATTTGAGAAGGCTTATATTGACCTATAAAGATTATTTTACATCTACCTTGTAAATATTTTTTTTGCTATTTTATTAAAAAGTGTTCACATGTAAATCAACAACAATTACAATTTTAACAATATTTCAAGTGTAATCTTTCTTTTTTTTAAAGTATCATACATATTTCAAAGTTAAGGATTCATTAGCTTGATTTAGCCTAACGTTACATTGGAACAAACACTATAACATCTTAGTTGATGAGTTTATTTTTGACAAAACATACTATATATTTAACATATGAGCAGAAACTGGCTAACAAAAGCTTATTTGATGTCTATTTTACAGTAAAAACTTTATAGTCTATCCAAAATTAGTCACAACTAGTAGCAACAGCGCGCATATATGCCGTTCATTCATCACACACAGAAACGCGATTCATATTTAAACAGTCTTTTTGCGGTTTACAGACACTATTCCATATCGCGATTAGAACAAAGCATCATCAAGGCCTTTTGCAGCGCAAGCGCCGATCTGAACGGTGTCTAACATGCCGTCTTTCTGTGCAAAAGCTGGTGTAAGCATAGCAGGACAGAGTCGTGCCCTCTGTCAGCGCAGACCGCCAAGCTGCCCGGTCTTCCACAACGTGATGCCATCGGTCAGAGTTGATGTTAAAGACATTCATGTCCCGCTTGACGACATCCTTAAAGCGGAGCTTGGGTCGGCCACGAGGGCGGTGTCCCACAGCTAACTCCCCATGGAAGATGGACTTTGGGAGACGTTCATCTGGCATACGACGTACATGGCCGATCCATCTGAGACGCCTCTTCCGTAACGCGGTGTACATGTCACTGCTGTTAGTGAGCTTCAGCATGGTGGTGTTCGGAACCCGATCCTGCCATGACAGGCCAAGGATCTGTCGTAGGCAGCGGAAGTGAAAAGCATTAAGCTTGTGCTCCTGCCGCCGTTATGTAGGCTAGAACACAGGACTCATATACGCGCACCTTTACTTTGAGAGAAAGGTGGCTGTTGTTCCAGACGCGAGACCGAAGCCGCCCAAAGGTTGTTGAGGCACGACCGATCCTGGTATTTAGTTCAGCATCAAGGCTGTTGTTTGCTGTCAAAAATCCCCATGTTTTCGGTGCTGATCCAGTGGTGATGCGTTAATGTAACCAGAGGGAGACGCTGCCAATAACACACCTAAAAGCTGTCAAAAAGAACCTGCAAAAGTAATGATTATGAATGTTTCAAATATAGCAAGGAGACATTTTAATTGTTTATTAATAAAATAGTGTTTTCTGTGTCAGTGTCGGCTGCAATAGTGACCGCAGTAGTGAACGCGCATATTGAGAGAAATGCACATTTAATATGGATTACATAAGCAGAGAGTAGTCTTTTTCTTTTTCGTTTTCAATTGTTTTGTTTAAAAAGTAGACATTTCAAGCTTATATATATATATATATATATATATATATATAATATGTGTGTGTGATGTGATCTGGAAAAACCCATCGAATGTTGCGCTGGTACGTTTTCAGTAAGGTCTAAAATAGATAGAATGTCAGTTTATATTTGTCAAAATTGGGTTTTCATTAAATTGTTATTCTATAACATCTTGTCTATCATCTCTGAATATATCTTGGGAAAATGCACTAGTTTAGTGCAGAAAAATAGCGATTTATAGTGGGTAGCTGAAAAGACCCTTTCTTTTTCTCTTTAAGAACACGCATGGCGGAGCGGTGGTGCAAAAAAAAAAAAAATCGCCCATAGCTCTCCTTAACACTACAAAGACAATTCACCTATCAAAATAAACCACATAACATAAATATAAATATGGTATTTTTCCAATAAAAAAAATAACTGTATAATATGTTGTTCTTTACATTGAGTATTGTCGTTCTGAGTTGTTGAATGAGTGACTCGGCGGGCCTGCACCCATTTATCACGTCACTTCACCATGTGACAGCAGCAAGCAGGCTCCTGATTGGTTAACGCGACGCGAACAGACGTTAAAGTTCAGATTTTTCAACTCTGGCATCAGACGCGAATTCGCTTCAGGACCTCCAGACGCGCGTAAACGCGTTGTTACATTGACTTAACATGGAAATGACTCGCTCTACGTGCTCAATTCGTGTTCGGTGTGAACGTAGCATTACAGTTACTGTGCACACCCTTACAATTAGCACACTAAAAGCCAATAGCCTGTGAATGTCTGAAATCTAAACTAATGCTGCACAGAGATTAAGTGCAATAACAATTGACAATATAAATGTTCCTTCACAACTTATTCAGAGAAATTACGCTGACTGCGTATGGACTTAAAGGAACACTCCAACTTTTTGGGACTTTAGCCTGTTCACCTTATCCCCCAGAGTTAGATAAGTCCATACATACCTTTTTCATCTCTGTGCGTGCTATAAGACTGTTTGACGCACCCACCGCTAGCCTATAGCTTAGCACAAAGACTGGATGTAAATGGTTGCAGCTAGCATACTTATCCAAATAAGTGACAAAATAACGCAAACATTTTCCTATTTACATGTTGTGATTTGTATAGTCACAGAGTGTACAAAAAACAAAGTCACATGAGACACAGACATATTTTAACCGTATAAGTACTGGGAACTATATTCTCTGAAGGCGAAGCACTGCTACTTGGGCGGAGTGATACACTGGAACGCAATGAGCAATCCAGTCATTATACAGATCAGTGGTGGTTTTACCAATAGTACCCAATAGTTTTGTAACCTTATTTTGCTATTACCTGTGTAGCATCTGGACTGAATCAAATGATCGAGTCTGCTCTAGGCCTCAGGAAAGCTTTTAACCTTCTGACTTCATGTAAATCACAGACCTGGCACCAGTAAGTCTGTACCCAATTGCCCCCTTTGTCATGTTAGTTCCCTGGCCAATGCTAAACAGGAACACCTCAAAGCTACTACATGACTTCAAAAGATCTTTATCAACTCAGATCAACTCCCCACGGCATGCACGAAAGGCCATGTGGCATATGACATTGGGATAACGCACCCAATATACATAGACATTCTCATCATTTACCTCATAATTAAGTCATCCCAGATATATTCCTGTGTATGTTCCCGCATTACATTAGCCTAGTTACGACATTTTAGTTTTTAGTTAAATTTTAAATGCTTATATTCATATGTGAGAATGTTTCACTCCTTTAATTTCTTTCCATTCTATCTTATTTGGTATAAAAATTTTCCTTCTTTATGCCTTAATTAAGTATAGTATGTTACGATAAAATGCATTATATTATTTTTACCATCCTTTGGGGTAAAAACTACCAATTCTGACCCCAAGTCAAGTCATCTTCATTTATATATAGTGCTTTTAACAATGTAGATTGTTTCAAAGCAGCCTTACAGAGATAAACATATAATTTAAGGTAACAGATTGTTTTGGCTTTATAGCGGTTCTTGAATAATGTTATTTTCCAGCTAAAGTTAGTTTTGATTGATTCACTTCCGTCGAAGTGATCATTTGTTATTAAATTAGGGGGTGCTAAGACGACACCGTTTTTCTCTACACAGCCTTTAAACGCGAACCTGTGATAAATGCTGATGGCGCTCACGTGCGCATCAAGAATTAATTATATAGTTATATGCGTTTGAATATATATGCGCAGGTTTGTAATTCCCTGCAAACCACGCCTAAAAAAACGACATGTCTTAAATTTTGATACAGAATTTTATTTTATCACTTTGAGGTAGGTACGCGAGCCGAATTTTCCCACAACGCTTTACCTTTAGAGTGGTAAAGCGATCCTCCATAGGGAGAGACTAGTTGTCACTTCAGCACTGCGTTGTCATCGGGTCCAGGCGAAGGTCCTTCGTCAGATCTGGATACGGCCTGGATCCGGCAGGCTGCGGGAAAACCTCCGGATAAACAAAGACACTAAAATTAGCGTAGATGCCATTCTTCTTTTGTCTTTAATCTTGGTTTACAACTGACAGTGTGTCTGCTTCCCGGACAATGGTAGGAAGACTGTTCCAAAGTTTTGGTGCTAAATAGGAAAAGGATCTACCGCCAGCAGTCAATTTTGATATTCTAGGTATTATTAACTGGCCGGAATTTTTGAGATCACAATAGACGTGAAGGACTAAAATGCGTTAAGTACTGCGGAGCTAAACCATTTAGTGTTTTGTAAGTAATCAGCAATTTTTAAAAGTTTATACGATGTTCAATAGGCAGCCAATGCAGTGTTGACAGAACGGGGCTAATATGGTCATACTTCCTGGTTCTAGTAAGAACTCGAGCTGCTGCATTTTTAACTAGCTGTAGTTTGTTTAAGCGTGCAGGGCAACCACCCAGTAGAGCATTACAATAATCTAGCCTTGAGGTCATGAACTAATTGTTCCGCATTTGTCAATGAGAGCATATGGCGTAATTTAGATATATTTTTAAGATGGAAAAATGCGGTTTTACTTATCCTAGACACGTAGCTTTCAAATGAAAGATTGGTATCAAAGAGCACACCCAGGTTCCTAACCGACGACGAAGACTTAACAGAGCAGCCATCAAGTGTTAGACAGTATTCTAGGTTATTACGTGTGGAAGTTTTTTGTCCAATAATTAGAATCTCTGTTTTTTCAGAATTTAGTAGTAGGAAATTACTAGTCATCCAATTTTTTATATCAGCTATGCATTCCGTTAATTTTGTGAATTGGTTTCGTTAGGTTTTGAAGAAATATACAGCTGAGTATCATCGGCATAACAGTGAAGGCTAATTCCATGTTTCCTAATGATATCTCCTAATGGTAGCATGTACAGAGTGAACAGCAGCAGTCCTAGTACTGAGCCTTGTGGTACGCCATACTGAACTTGTGATCGATAAGACATCTCGTCATTTACTGCTACTAACTGATAACGGTCAGATAAGTATGATGTAAACCATGCTAGTGCAATTCCACTAATTCCAACATAGTTTTCTAGTCTATTTGAAAGGATGTTGGGGTCAATGGTGTCAAATGCAGCACTAAGATCAAGTAACACTAATAGAGAGATACACCCACGATCGGATAATATTAGCAAATCATTTGTGACTCTAACGAGAGCTGTCTCGGTACTATTGTACGGTCTAAAAACGGACTGAAAATCCTTGCAGATATCATTTCTTTCTAGAAAGGAACATAGTTGTGAGGATAATGCTTTTTCTAATATCTTTGACAGAAAAGGCAGATTAGAGATCGGCCTGTAATTGACTAATTTTGCATGATCAAGTTGCGTTTTTTTAACAAGTGGTTTAATCATAGCCAGCTTAAAGGTTTTTGGTACGTATCCTAGAGACAAAGACGAATTAATGATATTAAGAAGAGGATCTATGACATCTGGAAGCATCTCTTTCAGTAGCTTAGTCGGTATAGGGTCTAACATACATGTTGTCTATTTAGATGATTTAACGGATATTTTCCTCAGGGAGACTACAATGCTCTCCCTGATGCGATACTGTAGTACATCGGTTCCCAACAGGGGGGTTGCGGCCCACAAGGGGGCCTCAGCGAGCTCTGTGGGGGGTTGTGTCATGTTTTGAAAAGTTGAGCAATGAGAAGTCCTTAACTTTTTTTTAATATAATTTATTTATATAATGAGCGAGTTCATCAAGAATCAACCCATTTTCTAATCCATGTTTTTGTCTTATCCTGAACCACTATGGTACTCCTATAATAAGTGTTTACATTGGGACTATTTTACACGGGTTCGGATCGCTGCCGCTGCGGAGTACCCCAGGACCTGCGTGACTCGTCATAGACGTACACAGAGAGAAGTAGTTCCGGCTACAATGTTCTTCCGAAAGACGCATTATTCTGTTAATAAACGCAAGTTTATTGTCGCTCGCTATAGCGCCAAAAACTTAAAAAATAAAGTCTCACATTGATAAAGCCTCACAAATAACATGCAATTTAGGTCCCAGACAGCAGTCATTTAGTAATAGCATATTCTTTCTTTTTTTACCTACACACCAGTGTGAATATTTTTATTGCATTTGAAATAGGGCCAATTTATAGGCTTACGTTTTTAAATTACAAAGGGCCTACTGAACTACCTAAAATATTTTCTTGGGAAAAAGGGGGTCTCAGACAAAAAAAAGTTGGGAACCACTGCTGTAGTAGACGGTTGCATAGTTATAATTTTGTCCCTGATATTATCAATCTTATAAGTGAAGAAGTCATTACTGCTGTGTTGCTTGGAAAGTTCTGGGCTTGAAGCTTTGTTTTTCGTTAGTTTAGCCACTGTTTCAAATAAATACTTAGGATTATGTTTATTTTCTTCTAATAGGGTTGAAAAATAAGCAGATCTAGCAGCTTTTAAAGCCTCTCTGTAAGCAATCGAGCTCTCCTTCCATGAAATCCGAAATACCTCTAGTTTTGTTGTCTTCCAGTTGCGCTCCATTTTTCTGGCTGCCCTCTTAAGGGCCTGAGTGTGCTCGTTGTGCCACGGCGTTGGACTATTTTCTTTAATCTTCTTTAAGCGCAACGGAGCAACTGTGTCTAAAGTGCTGGAAAAGAGAGTTAAAAGTTTCTGTTGCAATATCAAGTTCTTCTAAGCTATCTGGGATGCTGAGATGATGAAACTGATTAGGAAGATTATTGATAAAGCAATCTTTAGTGGCAGAAGTGATAAGATATTTATAACACGGAGTCGGTTTTGCAGCCTTGGTTAAATGTAATTTACATGAGACTAGATAATGATCTGAGATGTCATCACTCTGCTGCAGAATTTAAACGGCATCAACATCTATTCCATGTGATAGTATTAGATCTAGAGTATGATTACGACAATGCGTAGGTCCTGACACGTGTTTTCTAACTCCAATTGAGTTTATAATGTCTTTAAATGCCAATCCCAATGCATCTTTTTCATTATCTATGTGTATATTAAAATCACCAACAATTAGTACTCTATCTGCAGCCAATATTAATTCTGATAGAAAGTCCGCAAATTATTTGATAAAGTCTGTATGGTGCCCTGGTGGCCTGTATACAGTAGCCAGCAGATTTCTCACACACTAAATTACAGCAACACCTCCTCCTTTGCATTTCAGATGAGGTTCATGTTTATAACCGTAATCTTGTGGGGTGGACTTATTTAAAGCAATTTAATCGTTTGGTTTTAGCCAGGTTTCTGTCAAACACAGCACATCTAGGTTATAATCTGAAATTATATCATAGCGCTTTTGAAGTAAGCGGTCGAATATTCAGCAACCCAAGCTTTATCATTTGCTCATCTGTATTATATCTGTTTTTATTTGTTGAACATCAATTACATTTTTAACTTTAGATGGATTTGGACGTTTTTTTTGGATTTCCAAATTCGGGGAACAGACACAGTCTCTATGTGATGATATCTTGGTTAAAGAGTCAACTATGTGATGGGATTTATCTGACCCGGGTGACGTTAGACAGCTAGCAGACGGTTGGTTAAGCCAGTCTGTCTGCTTCCTGACCTGAGCCCCAGATTGTCATGTTTTATCTCTAAGACTATGAGCCAAATTACTAGGGAGAAGAGCAGCACCATCCCAGGAGGGAGGAAAACCATCTCTTTGCAACAGGTCAGGTCTGCCCCAAAAACTTTTCCAATTGTCTATAAATTCTTTATTATTTCGCGACCACCTAGACAGACAGCCATTGAGTGAACTCAATCTATTAACTATCAAATAACCCACAGCAGCAGGGATATTAGGCTGCTGTCACTTTAAGAGCAGCATGGATCCAATATACTGTTACACATGCATCTTATTATATATATACAGCGGGGAAAATAAGTATTTGACACATCAGCATTTTTATCAGTAAGGGGATTTCTAAGTGGGCTATTGACACACAATTTCCACCAGATGTAGCCATCAAGCCAAATATTGAATTCATACAAAGAAATCAGAACATTTAAGTATACAAGTTGAGTCATAATAAATAAAGTAAAATGACACAGGGAATAAGTATTGAATACTACTTTATTTAATACTTTGTAGAAAAGCCTTTGTTGGTGATTACAGCTTCTAGACGCCTCTTGTATGGAGAGACCAGTCGACTCGTCTGCATTGCTCAGCAGTGATTCTGGCCCATTCTTCCACACAAATGGTCTTTAAAGGTGCCATGTGTAAAAATTGAGGTAAAAATATCCAAAAAATGAGCTACACGCATCAAAAGAATGAGAAGAAATAAGGGCAATGATGTCATAAAAAAAATGTCAAGTTATAGTGCTGCAGAGATATCAACCTTAATTAGCATTAGCATTACTAGCCACGGCCCGACAGGTGTCGTAATACCAGTTTCGGCCATGCGGTATGCGGGCAACATAACCACCAGCCAACCTGCAATACACGAATAACTCGCACGGCTTGTGGGCGTACTTGAACCTGATGTCAATCGTGTGGAAAGTACAGCCGAGCCCACTACTTCATTTCAATTCAGGGAAGAGAGTGGAAGGATGGCTGAAGCCCTTGGCAAGAGACCTCTACCACCACCACCCGCTGCAGGGGAAAAACCGCACTCTGAAGCACAAATCAAATCAGATATGAAAAGGACCTCTCGTCACGGTCCGGGCTCGAAAGCGCGGGGGACGGCGAGCGAACTGCAGCGCATAGCCCTGTTTTACAACGTTCAGCACCCATTCTGACACGCCCGGGATCGCTTCCCATGCTTTCGCACGCATAGCTAGGGGCAGAATGGTCTCCGTGTTCTGGCGCCGCACTGCGCGGGTTCGAGAAACTGAAATGGAGGTATCAACGCGGCGCGCGCGCCCTCGTTGTCTGAATATTGCTGCTCGCTGACGACAGCAGCCGGCTGTTTCACATTCAATGACTCGGTCGCTAAGGACGGAGAACAATTTGTGGCGCGAACAGGTCATTTGTAGCCTACTGTATCTTTCAACAGTGTTCGTGTTTTTTTTACTATAGTAGAGATGATCGGTTCACGTGCGCTGTCTGATGTTTACTGCATCACTCGACATGGAGAGGTTGGGTAAAGTAATAATTACAAGAGCTTCACGGTTATCAGATACAAGCATTCAACGGCCCTGTAGTATACATATATAAATATAGGTTATTTGTGTTTGCGCACGTGATATCAGGAAGCAATGTAATAACGTTACCTGTAATACACACATGACGGCGATGCGCAGATCGAGTGTGTGTGTGTGTGTGTGTGTGTGTGTCACAAATCATTATTGTTTCTTCAACTTATTAAAATATCTTACTTTACTGCAACTATCTGTTTCTGCTTCTTTATCATATTTATAGTGTGTGATGTATAAAATACCTTATATCCTACATCACATATTTTGATTTTGGACGTCTGGTCACTTTATATCTTATATCAGAATATTATATTACTGTTAAGCCTACTATGAATATTAAAATATGCCGAACCATGTGTCCTGTATCATAGCTACATGAATGACATTTGCAGAAAAAAAACCTGCGTGAAAATCAGTTTGGTATTCAGTGAGGTATGATTAATGAAATGTGCTGACAGCTCATTGTACCTGCCATACAGATTACACTGAGTGGAGCGGGTGACCGGTTTAAGATGGCGGCTCCACGGCTCGACCGCGCTAGTAGGCAGTAGCGGTCAATAGGGCGTCTATCTATATAATGTCTATGGTTGTGAAGGTAGGGGCGGAGCATAGAGACTATGCCGTTTCTCGTCTGTTACTCTAGAGTAGACCAATTCACTTTATGGAGGTATACTGCCCCCATCTGGTATGAAATGTGGAGTATGACTTGATTTTTTTGCCAGACAATACACATGGCACCTTTAAATCTTGAAGGTTCCTTTGGTTTCCTTTATGAACTTTGATCTTCAGTTCTCTCCATAGATTTTCGATGGGATTTAGGTCAGGTGATTGACTGGGCCATTCAAGCAGCTTGATTTTCTTTCTTTGAAACCACTTCATTGTGTCCTTGGCCTTGTGTTTGGGATCATTGTCTTGCTGAAATGTCCACCCTCTTTTCATTTTCAGCTTTCTTGTAGATGGCAGCAGATTTTTATCCAGAATGTCCCAGTACATTTCTCCATTCATCCTGCCTTCAATAATATGAAGTCTGCCAGTACCCCTTGCTGAAAAGCAGCCCCAAGCCATGATCCTTCCACCCCCAAACTTAACTGTTGGTATGGTGTTCTTGGCGTGGTGGGCAGTGCCATTTCTTCTCCAAACATGGTGTGTAGAATGACTGCCAAAAAGTTTAATTTTGCTTTCATCTGACCATACTATAGTCTCCCAATAATCCACAGGCTTCTCCAAATGCTCTTTCGCAAACTTTAACCGAGCCTCAACATGCTTTTTGTTCAGCAATGGAGTCTTGCGTAGTGAGCGTGCATGGATGCCATGGCGGTTCAGTGCATTGCTTATAGTTTTCTTTGAAACAACAGTACCTGCTGATGCAAGGTCTTCCTGAAGTTCTGCACGAGTGGTTCTTGGCTCTTGGAGAACTCTCCTGATTATTCTTTGGACTCCTCGGACAGGGATCTTACGTGGAGCACCTGATCGTGGCCGGTTTATGGTGAACTGATGCTCTTTCCATTTTCCGGATAATGGCTCCCACAGTGCTCACAGGAACATTCAGCATTCTGGAAATGCGTCCCTGGAAATAACCATTCCCATCAAAATGCTTTTCAGCGATAAGATTATGAAGGTCTACAGAGAGTTCTATCCTTTTACCCATCTTGAAGTCGTTCCCTAGGAGGCCTAGGTAATGAGAAGCCTTTATAGGCCATCAATTAGGACTAAAGCAGCTGATATCAATTAGTACTGATAGGGGGCAGGGTTTCTCGCTCAAATACTGACAGATTTCAGGTGATCTCCTGGCTTTCTATGCCATTTTGCACCTTGTTATCTTCATGTGTTCAATACTTATTCCCTGTGTCATTTCACTTTATTTATTATGACTCAACTTGTATACTTAAATGTTCTGATTTCTTTGTATGAATTCAATATTTGGCTTGATGGCTACATCTGGTTGAAATTTTGTGTCAATAGCCCACTTAGAAATCCCCTTATTGATAAAAATGCTGATGTGTCAAATACTTATTTTCCCTGCTGTATATATATATCAGTGGTGGGCCGTCAGGGCCAGCAAGGCCTTCTCTTCTGGCCTAAACACTATGAGAATCCCTGACTTGCACTTTAATATATTTTTTTTATGAATGAGTATAAAATTATTCCCAATAGTCCGTTCTCTTAATTTCATAGCTTGTCTCTAGGCTGTGCTGCTTCAAGTAGTGTATATTTATTTTTAGTGCTTTTATCCAATCATATTTCAGTCATCATGTGTTGCCAGGGTCAAATATATCTGCCTCGAGGCCTTCAGAATCGATAGTGCGGGCTGTAGCTTAAAATGAATGGCAATGAAACTGTTGCTTTAACCAATCAGATAATCGGTCAGATTTAATCAGCCAATCAGATTTCGAGTTGACTGCACCGGGGCCATCTAGCAGGCATACAATAACGTAGGCATTTCCACGCCCTTTGATTGGATGGTCAGAGCGTTTACTACTATTATTACTGGTAGTCAGAGCTAGCTAACCGCATCTGTAGCGAACTGTGTAAACTAAAATACCTGTAGATTTCATAGTTTTTCAACCCACAAATTCATGTTTCTTTCCTTCCTCGACCACCAGCAGGTTCAAACCTACCGGAAAAAAAACCTTATTCTGCCGTATCCAGCTTACGCAGATTTACGGAACTCTATCGATCTGTCCGGGTAAAAACAGAACTGACTGCAATGTATGCCAGGACTGATTTTAAAGGCAAAAGTCCCGCTGATCTCATTGATATCGTTCAAAAATCTGTGTGAGACCTTGTGTCAGCTGTAACGTTACACATCGTCATGTTTTGCGGTGTTTTCCCTGTTTACTGCTTCTGTCGAGCACACACTCTCAGCACTAAAGCGAATTAAAACTTATGCCAGAAACACGACGGGACAGACTCGACTTTCAGCACATTAGCCTCGATGGCGATAGAAAAGGTTGTTGGGACTGAAAAGCACAGACAACCTGTACAACCAAGTAATTTAAGTATTTTTGAGGAAAGAAATTAGGATGGATTTTGTGTAAAAAATAATCAGTAGTTTTGGAGAGTATAATGCATTGTTTGCCCCCGTATTTGTCCGTGCTGAATAATATTTTCTTCCTAATTTTTCCTGTAATTTTTTTTTATTTTTTTTATTACGAACAAAATGTAATGATACAGTAGCCACAAGAATACTACACAAAAATATAAATAAAACACGTACACTAGACAAAAGACATATCTCGACATTACATATTTTGTATGAAGAGAGAGAGAGAGAGAGAGAGAGAGAGAGAGAGAGAGAGAGAGAGAGAGAGAGAGAGAGAGAGAGAGAGAGAGAGAGAGAGAGAGAGAGAGAGAGAGAGAGAGAGAGAGAGAGAGAGAGAGAGAGAGAGAGAGAGAGAGAGAGAGAGAGAGAGAGTATAATAAACAAATAATAATTTTTATTATTATAAAATATTTTTTTACTGCCTGGGCACTCATAGCCGCGTTGCCGCCCGGTCCCCGAACAAGGTATACCATAGTGAGATGGCAGAGGGAGGACCCACATGTGATCCGATCCCCCGGCCCCCAGCACACATCCCGCCCCCACGGACACCCACATCCCGACCCCGGAACCTTTCTTGTAAATTTTTGATCGAAACAACTTCTTTTTTCAAACATTAATACTATTGTAGCCATTGAAGGATAAGACAGGGAGGATCCGTTTCTGAATTTATAATCGGAACGCAAGAACCACTGTATACTAACACAAGCCGAACTCACTTGCTCGTTTCTCTCTACCCGGCCTTTCGCGAACTCACCGCATTAACCATATAATTGCCAGTGCAAAATAAAAACAGGAATTTCACAACAATTATAGAGAGTATGTGCGTGTGCTGCTACACTATTAAAAGTTATTAATTCAGGGTGGACATCACTGAAGGCCTAGGTGTGAAATGCACGGCCCGCCACTGATATATATATATATATATATATATATATATATACACACAGCTCTGGAAAAAAATTAAGGGACCACTGCGACATTATCAGTTTCTCTGGTTTTGCGATTTATAGGTGTGTTTGGGTAAAATGAACATTTTTGTTTTATTCTATAAACTACCGACAACATTTCTCCCAAATTCCAAATAAAAATATTTTCATTTAGAGCAATGGTCCCCAACCCGGTCATTTGGTACCGGGCCGCACAAAAAGAATAAGTAACTTACATTATTTACGTTTTATTTATTATCTGAGTCAGAACGATGTTTTATTTTGAAAAATGACCGGATTCTCTCCGTTACATCCGTTTCAGACACAGCCTATGACCCACTCTTGGCGCATAGCAACGCGCTTGTCTATATATTGT
The DNA here is from genome assembly GCF_949152265.1 of Phoxinus phoxinus. Taxonomy (NCBI): domain Eukaryota; kingdom Metazoa; phylum Chordata; class Actinopteri; order Cypriniformes; family Leuciscidae; genus Phoxinus; species Phoxinus phoxinus. The sequence goes on along the minus strand of NC_136896.1, from coordinate 20,517,720 downwards.
AGGCTATATATAATATTAACAAATGAGTGTAAATAATATAAATAATAAATAACTATTCTAATTATCACAATTAAAGTTTTAATTTTATTAAATTGAACAAGCACAACATTCAGCATTCAATCAAATATTCTTTAAACATTATGATTATTAATAATGTTATTTCTACATAATATCTAATTATTTAGATATGTGTGTATTATACAAGATGTGCATTTGTAAATCCGGTTACACAAGTGCATGGATTTTTATTAATAAACTAGGGTTTTTTGTGTCAGTGTCGGCTGCAAAGATGAAGTTGACGATTGCCATCTCCGTAGTGAACGTGCCTATAGAGAGAAACGCACATAATAGATTATTCAGAGAGTAGCCTATTTCTTTTTGTTTTGAATTTGTTTCATTTCAAGCTTTCTATGTATGTATTATGTATGTCTGTGAGGCATAAGCTGAGTTTCAGTTAATTTATGATGAGATGCGCTCTAGTTCACGTGCAATGCAAGTGACCGCGCCTCCGTCATGATTATATTGTCTGATATATTTGCATCTTATTTATTAAATCCAGGCAATTGGTTGATGAAAAAAAAATGTTAAAATTAAGATGCAATTTATACAAAACGAAATTCACTTTAAAGAAAGGCTTTATACAAAACAAAACTGAAGTGGTCAAAATCATGTCTGACCCACCATGCCTCCCGATATATTGCGCATCCTATCTTACTCATGCGGTTCACTTTTCATAATCAACATAGATGAAAAAAAAAAAAAAAACCTTATAATATTTGAACAAATATGAAACTAAATGCGCTTATTTAATGGATACAACACGTATAGGCCTACAGACAAATTGCTGCACATTCATTTAATTCAGAATTTTGCACTCATAAGTTGAAAGGCATTTGTTTACGTGCATAGTAAAACATATGCAACATTTATCAAGTTCACGGATAATTGTGCATGCATTTATTAATCATTATGATACTAAAATCAAAATAAAGTAGGCTATGTACAAAAAATCAAATGAGCCCAGAATATGAATGCAACGCGTTTACTTACACGTTAAGCATTTTCCTCCCATAAAACCATTATAAGGCCTAATGCAGATTAGACTGTCCCCTTATTTTGTCCAAATAAAGAGATATGTAGAAATAACGACTTGTGTCGAAATAACGAGATATTACGTCGAAATAACGAGATATTACGTCGAAATAACGAGATATTACGTCGAAATAACGAGATATTACGTCGAAATAACAAGATATTACGTCAAAATAACGACTTATGTCGAAATAACAGATATTATGTCGAAATAACGACTTATTATGTGTCATTACTTCGTGCCTGCTCAGCACACCGTAACACTTATTTATTTAGCAATAAATAAATGGAGATAATACCGCATATCGCGCTGTTGAGTCACTCAAAATTACCTCAATGTAAATTCCTTCACCACAACAGCCCTATTGTTTCGTATTGGCTATTGTGACAGTACTGACATAATCACAATCTTGCTCATCCCGATAAATATATCAAACATGTTTGATATGATCGGGCCGGGCCCGATTTGTGTGAGAGGAGATCGGGAGGGGCGAGATTCGATCTCCTTGAACGCCTCACATTACCGGATAATCTGCGCCGAACATCGGAACCGATGGAGGTCCTCGACAAGATTTTTTCTCCGATTCTTGGGAGGGGTAAATCGGGCATGAATCGGTCTAAAACTCCTGTAGTGTGAGCCAGGCATTAGGGGGCAGAGAGGATTTTAAGCCTGGTTCACACGGGACGATTTTTAAATTGTCGGCTGATTTTCCAAACTTGAGAGACCCCACACACGGCGATAAAAAATCACGGGTCTAACAGTTTTGGTCGTACAGTGTGTGGTGCGCAACCACACGGCAAAATCAACACATCCCACACGAATCGATTTGACTCCCGAGCATTCCCAGGTCAGATGGGAAATCTCGCAAAATCCCTCGAGATCAAACATGACTTCAGAGTAAACAATCATGGCAGACGAAGAGGATGCAGTGGTGATAGTTTGTAGTTTGTTTTTAACCAAAAAAAAAAAACGTTATCCTCAATCTCCGACGTCCACCGGGACGTCTGGCGCCAGCTGTTTTGATTTTGTTTCGCCGTCTCAGCACCTCGCTTTCTGATTGGCTACACGCCACAGTCCACAACAACGAGGAGAAATCGGGCCAAATAAATCCAACATGTTGGATATCCCCGATTTGAGATCGGACCCGACATCCTTCCGAGCAGACGAGAGCAGTCTTAACACACCACACACGGCAGGAATATCTGATTTGATTATTTTACGATAATCGGAGCACCCTTAAGATTGTCGGAAGGGGTGAATCGGGGCTAAAATCGGCCTAATTATCCTGCCGTGTGAACCAGCCTTTACTCATGTTATGTTGTTGGCGCGATGTTACAAGGACGCTGCCAATAAAGTTGCGAGTAGGTCTACACATTGGATTCACGTTTATTATTATATTTTTTTAAAATACCCCAGTTTGTATGCAAGTCATATAATTTTATTTTGTTGTATTTATCCGCCACACCTTATAGGCCGGTCCGTGAAAATATTGTCTGATATTTAACGTGGCGCAAAAAAGGTTGGGGACTGCTGATTTAGAGCATTTATTTGCAGAAAACGACAACTGGTCAAAATAACAAAAAAGATGCAGTGTTGTCAGACCTCGAATAATGGAAAGAAAATAAGTTCATATTCATTTTTAAACAACACAATACTAATGTTTTAACTTCGGAAGAGTTCAGAAATCAATATTTGGTGGAATAACCCTGATTTTCAATTACAGCTTTCATGCGTTTTGGCATGCTCTCCACCAGGCTTTCACATTGATGTTGGGTGACTTTATGCCACTCCTGGTGCAAACATTCAAGCAGCTCGGCTTTGTTTGATGGCTTGTTGTGACCATCCATCTTCCTCTTGATCACATTCCAGAAGTTTTCAATGGGGTTCAGGCATGGAGATTGGACTGGCCATGACAGGGTCTTTATCTGGTGGTCCTCCATCCACACCTTGATTGACCTGGCTGTGTGGCATGGAGCATTGTCCTGCTGGAAAAACCAATCCTCAGAGTTGGGGAACATTGTCAGAACAGAAGGAAGCAAGTTTTCTTCCAGGACAACCTTGTACGTGGCTTGATTCATGCGTCCTTCACAAAGACAAATCTGCCCGATTGCAGCCTTGCTGAAGCACCCCAGAAAACGAACAGTTGTCGTTTTCTGCAAATAAATGCTCTAATTTACAGTATTTTTATTTGGAATTTGGGAGAAATGTTGTCAGTAGTTTATAGAATAAAACAAAAATGTTAATTTTACACAAAAACCTATCTATAAATGGTAAAACGAGAAACTGATCATTGTGCAGTGGTCTCCTAATTTTTTTCCAGAGCTATATACTGTATATATATATATATATATATATATATATATATATATATATATATATATATATATATATATATATATATATATATATATATATATATATATATACACACACACACACACACAGTGGGGCAAAAAAGTATTTAGTCAGCCACCAATTGTGTATATAATACATCAGTATATTTAAAAAAAAAAAATTAACTAAAGAGGCGCCTGTATAGCCTATATGTAGGCTACACGCAGGTGGCTTGAAAGACGTGGGTAATATGGCTTATCCATTTTTCAACTAGAGGTAAGCAACAGTTTGCTAAATTGCAGTTAGTTTGATAGCTACAGAACTTATAGATCTATGTCCTTTTGTTTTCAGTTTTACTGCATTAAAGATGAAATGTTTTAAATTCTGTTTTCTCGCAGGCGCAGTGAGGGAAAAAACACTGCGTTTAGCTCTGCTTCAACTGTGCCATACCCTCACTAGGGCTGACCAAAATTCCTGACATTTCAGAAATTCATCCGACCATCCTATTGCCAGTTGGGAGAGGTTAAGCACTTCTCATTTCCCCCGTACACTGCACGACACACGACGAAGCTGAAATTTGATTAAAAAGTGTTAAAAAAAAAAGTTGTCCTACTCTGAAATCGGCTCAAAATCTGACTGAAATTGCACAGTGTATGCCTAGCATAAGAGAAGCCACTGTGCGTCAAAAGCAAAACTTTTGACACTGGCAGAATTTCATGGTTACCATAGCAACCGCCCAGAACAACCTAGCAAAAATCTTTTTCAAACTAACATCAAAGTTTGTTTACAATCTGTACTCTTCTAGTTTTCTAATTAATATTACAAAAATATTTGTGGACTTGAATCTATTAAATTCGTAATTATATAAAATTGTGTGTTGTTTTAGGAGACCTTTTTGGAGAGCAAACAGGATGGTGTGGCTCGGAAATATATCCCACCTGCAAGGTATGATTACACCTGTTTTTACACTTTCACATGTGTTCTGGAAAGAACGTACTTGGTTACCTAACGTAACCTCAGTTCTCTCTAGAACAGGGAACGAGTACTGTGTAATAATATTACGCACCGGGTAAAGTCATCTTTGCTCGAGATATGAAGCCAAAAATTCATCCTTAAATTTGTATATATTGTCAACTCAGTGCAGCAGCCTACCACTGAGCCGGGCGTGATGTCACGCGCATCATATCTCGCCTGAATGGGGGTGGCTAAGCGTATAAAAGAAGGCTCAGAGGCTGCTAACACTGGTTTTTCATCGCCTGAAGCGAAGTGAGCTCGGGGCGCGACCACGGCAGGGAACGCAGTACTCGTTGCCTCTTCTAGAGAGAACCGAGGTTACGTTAGGTAACCGAGTACGTTCTCTTACGAGAGGTTCTCTCGTACTGCGTAATGAAATTACGTACCGGGAACCCCTTGTCAACACCGTGTGCGCCAAGCATTCACTACATGAATCCCAGGGGGGAACGCCCCGGGGGACACAGATAAGTGAGATACAGGCGGCCAACAGAGTGGGCTCGCACATGTACATAAGCACACCAAAGGGGATATACATACAGAGCGGCACCGCCGGTCTATACTGAACTCATCGACCCTTATAGTGCAGCTCATCGCTTTGGGGACATAACCATGTCTCGGTTTAAGGACGACTTTAGAGTCATTAGGTTTGAACTTGAGACACGTGGCATTAACTGATAACGCGAGCAAGTCACCCACACGTTTAACTGATGCTAGGTTGATCAGAAACGCGGTTTTGAGCGCGAGGTACTTCAGATCCACAGAGTGTAACGGTTCAAAGGGATTTGCTCTTTCAGGGCCTCTAGGACCAAGGAAAGATCCCAAATAGTAACCGATGGGGGCCGCGGGGGATTCATCCTCCTGGCTCCTTTTAGGAAGCGGATGATGAGCTCGTTCCTTCCTATTGCCTGGCCATGCTTCGACTCGGCGAACGCTGCGATGGCCGCGACATATACTTTGAGCGTGGAGGGGGACCTGCCCATGTCCAACAGCTCTTGAAGGAAGCAAAGCACCCACGAAACCCCACAAATTTGTGGCTCTAAGCCTTTGCCAGTGCACCATTTAGTAAACACAGACCATTTGGATGCATAAAGCCGCCTGGTAGAGGGGGCTCTAGACTGCGTGATCGTGTTCACGACCCCTTCTGGCAGAGCAACGGGTATCCGTTGATTATCCATGCATGCAGAGTCCAGCGCTCTGGATGAGGATGCCAAATCGACCCGCCGGCTTGAGAAAGGAGATCCTTCCTCACCGGGATCGGCCGTGGTGCTGAGTCTGACAGCCGCACCAACTCCGAGAACCATGTCTGGTTCTCCCATCGGGGGGCTATGAGGAGCACCGAATGACGTGTTTCCCTGATTCTCCTGATTACCTGTGGTAACATTGAGACCGGGGGAACACGTATAACGGGCATCTGGGCCATGTCTGGGCCAGAGCATCCTCGTTCTTCGAAAAGAACCTTGTGCAGTGGGCGTTGTCTTTCGACGCAAATAGGTCGACTTTCGCCCTGCCTAAATGGCGCCACAATAATTGGACTGACTGTGGGTGCAGGGACCATTCCCCTGGGGGAACGTTGTCCCTGGACAGTTTGTCCGGGCCATCGTTCAGGCGTCCTGGCACATGCGCGGCTCTGAGCCCAAACGAGCAGGCGTTTTGCCAGATTCCAGAGGATTCTGGATCTGACACCGCCCTGGCGGTTCACGTATGACACCACAGACATGTTGTCCGTGCGAACCAGTTCGTGGTGGCCCCGCAGAAATGGGATGAAGTATTTCAAGGTGTTCTCGACCACTATCATCTCCAGACAGTTTATATGGAGGCGCTTCTCTGGGTCTGACCAGAGGCCAAAGACCGGTCTGTCCTCGAAAAGACCGCCCCAACCTAGGTTGGAGGTGTCCGTCGAGATAAATTTTCGGTACGAGACTACTCCCATTGTCACTCCCCGCTGATACCAGTCGGTCACTATCCAGGGCTGCAGTGCTGAAAAGCAGCTCTGAGTCAATGTGATTCACGAACCGCCGGTGGCCCAGGCTCGGTGAGGCACACGAGCGTCCAGCCAGCGTTGCAGAGGGCACATACGCAATAGACCCAGGCGGAGCACTGCTGCGGCTGAAGCCATAAAGCCCAGCATTCTCTGAAACGTTTTCAGGGGGAAAACACTGCCTTTCTGGAAAGAAGCGGCCAGACGCTGAACACAAGCGGGCCGTCATTGCCACCGAGTCGAGTTCTATTCCCAGAAAAGAGGTTGACTGACGGGGCAGCAGTGAGCTCTTGGCCCAATTGACCGTGAGACCCAAGCTTTCCAGATGACTGAGTAGCACAGTTCTGTGAGACATGAACTGTGATTCTCAGTTAATCCACAATTGTATAGCTCTAGATCTGGTTTATATTTGTTCCCCTGTTTATTCCGTGTTATATGCATAGAGCAACTGTAACATAAACATATACTGAGTTGAAAGTAAATATTACAAATGTATGTGTGTGTATTAATGAGCTGTTTGTGTTCTTTAGGATGATGTCAACTGAAAGCACAAATAGTTTCACTCTTATTGGAGAAGCATCAGATGGAGGAACTATGGAGAACTTGAGTCGCAGGCTGAAAGTATGGTCTCGCATACAAAATAGCACTATTCTACACAATTTCATATTTACATTTATGTTCTTGGCAGAGACAAAAATGGTACAGTAAAGCATTTGAATTATTAGTTTGAGTTGATTTCACTGATTGAGGAGTTCGTAGACTGCCCCCTTTACAGTTACAAATATCACAGCAATTATATCCTTTACCAAGGTCTAAGCTATGTCATTGCTTCAGGTTGAAAAAATCTGATTGGCTAAGAAAAAGATAAACATATTGGGTCACATTTTACTGACAGTGTAAAACAAGTCCTTAGTGTAATATAGAACCGTAAAGTAAATGCTTTAACTAAGAAATGGTCACTTAAACTGTTGGTTCCAATAACCCTTGTGACCTATAGTCGTCATGGTGAGCTAGAAGAACAGATATATGTTTTAACAAGTTGAAGACCTGTCTCAAACAAAACGAGTCCATATTTCATTTCTGGAAGGGCTAAATGAGCAAGCACTGTTACTGCATTCCTGGCATGGGCCAAGATCCTCAGTCACCTCTCAGATTACCTGATTATAATCACCTTGGTTAAAATCACTCATTATAGGCTAGTGACAATGCCCCCAAATTTTTTAGATACCCCTACTACCGGAGGTAGAACTAAACCCAACAATGTTTTTCCTCATCTCTAAGGTCTCCCATATATGAAATGGATTTTTGGCTCAAAATATTTTACTGCTAAGATTGTTAACTGTTAAGATCCGAGACCATTTTTCAGCCTGCCACATCCACATACTTTTACCAAAGTAGACAATTTTGGTGTCATTTTAGGAAACCCTTTGAAGTTTCATAAAACAGTGCTTAAAGTGATAAAAGTTTAAGTATATGTTGTCTGAGCTGTAATAAACCCCCCAAAAAAGAGGCGCTTTTTTATTTTTTATTTTAAATTCATTTTTGAAAGTGTGTAACTCAGGCCCTGTGTTCTCTAGCAACATGCAGACAGTTGTGGCTGTTTCCACTAGATGCCAGCAAACACTGGAAAAAAGTTTTTTTCTGTATAATAAAAAATTAAAAAGAGGTTTAAATTAATCTGAAGGGAGGAATATTACCTTTTTTTATGTCATTTCCATCTACCCAAATCTAAACTCTGCCCTTACTAATATATGGATGGATATTATGCAATATTCCAGTGTAATTTTACAGAAAACCCTTTGAAATTACATATAACACTGCTGAATGTAGACATAGCGTCCCCCACATCGCATGTCAATTGTGAGTGGGCTGCCAGAGCAGAATCAACAAGGTTCCTAGAATCCTGGTTATACGCACTTACTGTTTTCCGTAAGGTTGCTAAGAGGATAGCCAAAGCATTGCCTGTACGAGCTGCACGTGCAGTGGCATTAAACGATCGTGAGATCAGACGGTCAGTTTTCGCACACTCCTTCTTGGGACGGCAAGGGTTACCAGATGGTCCCAGAGTTGTCCATGATGCTATTTCTTGTTCTACAGGTGGCATGTCCCCCAGTCCAGATTCTTTTGGGTAACGGCATTGGCCAACCATCTGCAGCCTGCATTGAATTGAGGCTTCTGCAGCATCTCTGCATAGAAATGATATATAGATTTCTCCTTGCGTAACAGAGATTCAAGTTGCATTTCTTGATGTAGTGGCAGACTGTGTTAGGTGACAATAGTTTTCCAAAGTACTCCCAAGCCCACATGGCTATATTTAACACAGTAGCATGACGGTTTCCCATGCAATGCCATCTGAGGGCTCGAAGGTCATGAACATTCAACAGAGGTTTTCTGCCTTGGCCTACATGGGTTGAGATTCCTTAAATCTTTTCACTATTATGTTTGGTGAAAGACACACATTTTTTGCAATCTTGGATTGAGAATTTTAATTTTTGAATTGTTTGACAATTCTTTCATGATATTTGGCACAAAGTGGTATATGCATGTAAAATCCATTACCAAATCAAATGTGTTTATATTTAGAAAATACATTTAATTTGGTCAGTGGAAACTTGAACCAGTGGAAATCTATTCTTGTACTTTTGAATTTCTTGATTTTATTGCATTTTACAAAATGTTCCAAATTTAATGCAAATCGGGTTGTAGGTTCAATACATTCCGTTGTACAAAGAAAAGTAAATTGGACTATAACGTGAACGTTTGCCACAGCAGTTATTTATTAATAGATTTTAGAGATTCATGCCAGAAAGAAAAAAAACTAAATCAAGACATGGACAATACAGTAAATTATTTTTCTTTTTTATGCTTCTTCAAATAAACATGTAAGTCATCAAAGATAAGGATTTAGGGTAGAAGTAAATAAAATAACAAGACCAATTATTTTTCTCATTTACCAAAGTAACTCTTGTTTTCCCGGCTGTTAATCTCAAACTAACGTCCATAACAGTTGGAGTTTAAAATGCGATGTATGCAAGCTCTGTAATCACTTGCGCAAAAAGCATGTGCCTGAAATGCGGAACAATTTATGTCTCTGCGAAATTTATCAGCGCAGCATAGTTACACGTTCAATTGTTTGGTGTTTATTTAATGTATCTGTTTAATAGACACATAGAAACATTAAATGACATATGAGTCTGTTACTCATCAGTGTAAGAGCTGTATAAGAGCTTTTAACATAACAGCGGAAGAACTTTCAATCATGCATGTGAATGTGCAAAAATAAATAGCAGACTAATAAAGCATTCAATAATAAATAAATAAAACGTATGGCTTAAAGAGATACATTTCTAATAAAGTTATTAAACATGCAAATACATTGATTTTATTTTATTCAGGAATTAAACTTGTGCTAGGGTAAAATTTGTAGAACCTTTTTGGCATAAACAATTTTTTGGAACTCTGGGGGAGAACCCTGTTCATGCAGTATATTTTGGGTGAGTAGATGGATGTACCAGAATAGATCATTCTTACTGTATGTGTGTTTTTCCTGTAGGTGACAAGCGATCTGTTTGACATCATGTCTGGTCAGACAGATATTGATCACCCACTGTGTGAGGAATGCACTGACACACTACTGGACCATCTCGACACACAACTCAACATCACTGAGAACGAGTGCCAGAATTACAAGTTTGTATCACACTCAAAACACGTCAAGTAACAAACAACTGTTTTCTTTTTCTGTGAGTGGGATGTGTTAATTTTCTTGTGATAGGGTTTGTATCATTTATTTTTTGTCTTTAAACCTTTTTAGTCAATACATGATTGACATCATTGACTCCAGCGGTCACTCAATTGGCTTTGAATTGTCAGGAGCTGTTTAGAGTTGCTGTCTCAGCTACCAAACGAGGAGGAGGCCAGTCTACTGAATGCACTGCAGCTGTTGAAACACGAAGAGGAATCTTTGATCCAGGAACTGGAGAGCATTGAGGGTCAGCGTGAAGCTGTGGCCAAAGATCTGGCCGAGGGACGAAACCACAGCCAGCTGATGGACACTGAAGAACTTCAGTAGATATGAATTAGAATATTTACAATGGAGTCATATCATTCTTTTGTATTATAATGGGGGAATCCCTGTTCCCTATGGCAATGCTAGCATTTATTATGTGAGAGGGACACAACTAAACAATAAATTTCTGCACTCACAGATGAGCTGCAAATATTTGCTGTTGTCCTCCTTTACAGCCTCTTTGCAAAGCTTATACAGTGCGTGCAGAATTATTAGGCGCGTTGATTTTCTTATATTTTTTTTCCAGGCACATTTTACAAATTCCAAACCACATTAATCTTAATAACTACTATTTTGTATTTAATAATTTATAAGTGATATATAATTGTTCATGAAGGCTAGAAATGAAAAACACCTTATATTCAGGTGTGCAGAGTTATTGGGCACGTTTTTCTTTTACAGATAAAATAAGCCAAAAAGATAGACAGATTGGGAGTGACACTTGAAAGACCAGCATCACATCTTGCACCACTGTTTGAAGAATTAATCTTCCAGAATCTGGCAGTAAGTTTTGGGAGATCATTTTAGGAGATCAAAATTAACTAAAAGGGAACTCCCAAAACTTACTGCCAGATTCTGGAAGATGATTTCTTCAAACAATGGTACAAGAGGATGTGGTGCTGGTCCTTCAAGAGTCACTCTCAATCTGTCTCTCTTTAAAGCCTATACAATTATTATTTTACTACACTTCAGCTTGTAATTCTTATTAAGTGGGGGTCATTTTTTAGGATTCTTTACCTAACCTAAGTCTCTGAGATCCTGACACCTTGCAGTGCTGGAGACTCCAGGTAGGTTGCAGTTCTGGAAAATGGTGGCCCTGGAGACTAAAGGGTTCCTGATGGTTTTACACTTAATTCTTCACCTTAATTATTTTGCAATTAACATGTCTTTTCTTCTCCACCTATTTTTGTCTGACCCAATGAGCATTTCACTGTCCAATGTTCATGCCTTAACTGCAATTTCTAGTATTACATTAGTATTGTAACCTTCTCATGGGCATTTAATAATTTTTTACTTTTCAGTCTGAGTTAAATCTCTTTATTGGCTTGTTTTATCTGTAAAAGAAAACATGCCTAATAATTCTACACACCTGAATAGAAGGCATTTTTCATTTCCAGCCTTCATGATCACTTTTAAATGATTAAATACAAAATTAATAGTAGTTAAGATTGAGGTTTGGAATTGGTAAAATGTGCCTGGAAAAAATATATGATCAGAAAATCAACATGCCTAATAATTCTGCACGCACTATTGTGAAACATTCATAATGCAGTCCTTGCTAAAATGTTATGCTCAAACTGTCAAGATCAGATTGAAATCAGGTGAAGTTGAAGTTAGCCATTTTTAATCTAAAACATGCCATATACAGTACAATATAGTTGAAGTTGTTACAGCTTTTTTGTAGTGCATTGACCATGTTTTTTCGAGAAAAAGAAAAAAGATTCCTCATAATGTGTCCCTTTTAAATACTTTTTAACTTTTTGTGTTGTCAGTTTCCTGGTAAATACATTTTGTCATCTTTGTTTTTCTGTTTGTGTCTCAGGTATCAGAAGGAGTACTGCGAGTTTAAGAGACAGCAGCTGGAGTTGGATGATGATCTTAAGAGTGTGGACAATCAGATGCGTTACTGTCAGATTCAGCTAGACAGACTGAAGAAGACCAACGTTTTCAATTCCACCTTTCATATCTGGTTTCATATCTCTTTATACAAACCTTTTTTAATTCATATTTTAGGAACAAGTCTCGGCATCAAAACAGAAATATGTGCACATTGAATAAGCCGATAATTTATATGCATTTATATGCAAAACTGAATTGGTTAAAATTACGCATATAAACATTTTAAGTTTATTTTATTTTATTTTTTTCCATACTTCTCAGGCACAGTGGGCAGTTTGGAACCATAAATAACTTCCGCCTGGGCAGATTACCCAGCGTACCAGTGGAATGGAATGAAATTAATGCAGCCTGGGGTCAAACTGTACTTCTGCTGCATGCGCTTGCAAACAAGATGGGACTTTGCTTTCAGAGGTGCTTGGATAAGAAACATTTTTTACTAGATAGATAAAGCTTGTGTGCACATTTTGATGTATTGTCTGATAGTTTTAAATACTTTTAAAAGCTTGAAGTTTTTACGTCAAGACAAACACCAAATCAGTCAAAAATCAGACCGATCAATTTAGTCTACATTAGACCACATCAAACTGCATTAGACCTCAGCAGACCTTTAAGAATCACATTAAGATCCCATTAAACCACAATTAGAGGGCATTTACACCTGGGGTCTCATTTATAAAACTGTGCGTAGGATCCTTACTAAAAGTGTGCGTGCGCCCGAAAGCCCAAAATGGCGTACGCCAAAAAACATTCAGACTTATAAAACCGTGCGTACGCCAAAAACTGCGCAGGATTCACTTTAGAAATCCCACTCAGTGGAAGATTGTGCGCACATGCGTCTCCTCCCCGAAATAACCATATATGGAGCTTACAACGCCTAGTTTTACTATGCATATCCTCATCTGCATATCATTTGCATATGATTATTCATCCACGTGATAACATGTTTAACGGTACAAGACATTAGGAAAATATGAAATACGGATGTGCCGTCACATTACATTAATAAAAATCATTTAGTAGCCTATCCTTGCCTTGTTTTTGAATAAATAAATCAAATAGTGTAAAATACATTTCAGAGATAGTTTTTCTCAATCTTTTCCACTGACCAAATAGTATTTTTAATTGTTTTGTATTTTTAATGGAAAAAGATCGACCTTGTTGTGCATTATATTTGCACAATCTGCTATTATCATGATAAGCAATTATCTCTGTAGGTAAAACATTAAAACACAGCATGCCAAAGGAAAAGTGTTCAAAAGCATAGCATCCACAACAAATATTTATAAATTTCATGTAGCTAGTGTAAGTGTTTAACTCCATTAATGAGAATGTCATATTTAATCTGAATGTTTAGGCCTATATCAGAAGTAAAACAGTTTAAATCAATATTTTATTTAAACTGTTATTGTGAACACGCACTGTAGCCTATTTATGATTAGGAATCATAATGAAGATTTACAGTTTTACTTCATCTGCCGTTAGATATGCGGCAGTTTCACTAAACGGCCCAACGCGCTCGCTGGCGCGGACATTTAAGGTGTGGATATTTGCTTCAAGTGATAGTCTTGGTGAGTGAAATTATATTTCTGTATATGTATAATTAATTCGAATAATCGAATAATTTAGATTTTCTGTCTAAAAGTGACCAAAAAGACATTTAACTCCAGCTCACCATCTGTGTCGCCAATTCCCTTTGTCTCCAGAATGTGCGTACGCACGGCTCAAAGTTTGCTTAAAGGTGCGCACATTCTCCCGTCAAGTTTGTTTTTTATAGATCACAACCTTTGCGTGGGAACTGGCGTACGTACGTTTCCAGCCCCGTTTTGTGCGTACGCACGCTTTATAAATGAGACCCCAGGTCTTTTCATGAAGGCTAATTAGTCTAATCAGTAAAAACGCATGAAAACAGTACAACGCTTCGTTAGGAAACCCAAAGCGCATCAGACTTTAAATGCGTTCCCAAATGCACATTATTGGAAAGCCAACGAACAGCACATGCAGAAACTGAGTTTGTGTGGAGCAGCATTTACTATGAACAGAGCCGCTCCGAGGCGCTGGAAGAATCATGTAACTTGTCCTGTTGGCGTGTAAAACATTTACTGTAAAACCTGCAGAAATTTAATTAAATCATAGTGTTTGTGATTTCACAATAGCACAAAACCATTTAAAAATCCCAATGTGGCTTAAATATATTGTGCAGCCTTAGAATATAATCTATAATAATGTGGTTCATGCTGCTCTTCTGTGGATTGCGCCACTTACAGCATTTTACCAGTGAATCGACATGGAGAAATTTAAATTTAGATTTTTAAAGTTGAGCGCTCAAATTTAATCGAGAAATCGTGAAAGCCCCAAATTAAGCATCTTTATAATGAACTTCTGCAATAATGTATTAATGCCTGATAAGTTAACTATTGCCTAATAACTATTAACATGTTTGCGGATACCATTCAATTATTATAATTACAATAATTATAATTATCTCATATAATTTCCATGAGTATACCTGCACATTGACACTAGGGCGCTTTTTGCCCAAAAGTCTTGCAGCTTTAATGAGAACGGGCTGGAAAAAGTGGCCTCTCAATTGTCTCCTAGGGCTCCGGCGGAAGTCACACAGAAGTCTTGTAGCGCCGTGCCGTGGACATCTCACAGGCAGGATTATCGCACACTGGTCACGTCATTCTGTAATCGCGTTCTCAAGTCCAAGGTGGCAGTCTAAAACAGTGAATCTAATATCCAAAAGTTCACTTACAAAATAAACGAAGTAGCATCAATGGGTTTTAATTAAGGCATTTTATATATATATATATATATATATATAGCTGCGAGCAGCAATTATCTGGGTTCAAGCGCTTTTAGGCCTTTATGCACATATGTAAAAAGGTATTAAGTTTTATTTAGCATGCCTGTAACCATCTCGATGGAAAAGTTCTGTTATAGCGCCACCTATGGTCCGATCTCCATAAAAATGGGCGTGCTTGTTTAGTATCATATTTCGCATGAGCTCACCTAAAGTAAAGTATAGCATTTTCGTTTGTGGATTTATAGGCTTTTGAGTATATTTTGCCATGGCCATTTGTTAAATTACTCTAAATGTCACAGCTATCCAAAGGGTAAAGTTCAACAATTGTTTTTTATGATTATTGGCCTAGAGAGTATAGAGAATTTTACTGCAGTGGTTTTATTGAGGTTAAGTGAAAAACCTAGGACTAGTTCGCAAAAGTGTTTATTTTATTTTATTCTAATATTCTCAAATATTGAATTAACTATTGAATTAATTGACAGCAGTGGTCCAAGAGGCAAAGTTGCCTAGAAAGAGGAGTTCTGCTATAAGGTATGAATGTCGTGGGCATGTGCGGAAAATGTGTGAAAAATCATGTGATATACGATCCTTTTTACGCACTCGAAAAACGCGAAGGTACCCTCGGTGGCCGGTTTCATTAGAATTTCTCACAGGCCTCTGGGGTCATGAGTCAAACAGGCCCAGCGAGTTTTGTTCCGATCTGCCTTTATTTACCTTCTCTGGCAGCCGCTCGATCTTCACTGGTTGATTGCGGCAATGTTTTTTGAGATATATGAACGTTGTATACTTTGGTGACGGGGTGGGTACTACCATCCCTCAAACTTTCAAGTCTCTATGACTTACTGTTTGGTCTGCCTGATCACTTTTAGGGGAGAATGCTGATCCTAGAAAATTCTAACAAGTATAATAGGGTTTCTAAACTAAAAACAGTGCAAACGGAAATAGAATGGGTGATCTATATTATTTCTCTATATTATTCAAGCCACATAAACAAACATGTTACTGAAAAATGCACTATACACAATCTTCTCGGGTGAAGTTTAGGTCTGCTGTGGAGGTGGACAATTGCATAGTGCGTAAAGTCTAGCTGCATGCTGTTGTTGTTTCGTTTAAACATTATGGACCATGGCAAGCAGACTTTGGGGGTAAAAGGAGAACTAAACCGAGGATCAATATCAGCGTGGTGTTTTCGAGATGCCGAGAGCTCCACATCCTTGAACAAACTTTGACTTGACAGCTCTTACATGTACTTTATTAGACAGGTGAGCAAATGTACATAAAACTAATAAATGTTATATTGTTCAACATGATGAAATGTTAGAATATGATCTAACATATGTTATGTTAGATGTATGTTATTCTAATGTTGATCTGGCTTACTGCTAGTCTCATATCCAACAAACTAACACATATAATAACATTATAACTTTTAACCAAATCAAATGCAGTTTAGTGTGATAGTGTAGTAGTAGACCAAGTGAAACAGTGCTGCGTTACCTCACAAGTTTCATTCGTCTAATAAACTGACCTGAGTAGTAATTCAGCACTTGCGGGAGTTCGGTAGAATGAAATGTCCTTTGCGTGTGGCGCTGCTGATATCTGTCTCTTATTAGCAATCGTGCCCTGCTTCATAGCACAGTAATGATAAAAACATCAATGTATTCACTCATCCATAAACATTAGATCCATCAGCTTGACGACAAGATCCATAATTCCACAGGAAATTTTGCGTCATCAACATACGCCTTTGGTTAGCAGCGACCCCTAGCGCCGACAAAAATTACATATTGTATCTTTAAAGCCTTGAAAGGCTATGTACCAAAAGTGCTCTCAACAATGTTTGGAGCAGAGGTCCTAATGCTATCTTCCCCAGTAATATTTACAACCCCATTTCCAGAAAAGTTGAGACATTTTTTAAATTCAATAAAATCAAGAATATGTTGTTTGTTAATTCTCTTGAACCTATATTTAACTGACAAATGTACAAAGACAAGAATTCTATGTTCTCACTGGCCAAATTAATTGTATTTTGTAAATATAAACACATTTTGATGGCTGAAACACACTTTTAAAAAGTTGGGACATAGGATAAATAAAAGTGAAAAGATAACAGAAAATCCAAGTTAAACTGTTTTGATAAATGCAGCTTGAAACGCATTCCAGACCTATTTGGCCTCTTATTAGCTCAAATTACAAACGTGTAGTACATCAGAAATAGAAAGGAGCACCTATTTAACGTCGGCAACGCAATGCCTCCAGTATAAACAGCATAGTATCCAAGCCATTGTGAAGCCTACACGATTAACATAATTTTTCATATGGTTTGTTCTCTTTGTAGATATCGACTGGTTCCTTATGGAAACCATTCATATTTGGAATCTCTCACAGATAAGTCGAAGGTAAGTGCCACATTTAAACTTTATTAATATATAAAAAAATATATCCCATTGTCGGGATAATTCCGATTCACGTGGCTATGCGGAAGCGATACAAAGTTCTGTATTATACATTTTTCAAGGCTTGTACCTTGGGACCTATTTCATGGTTTGCGTTCTCGAGCCACCAGGCACTGTTTTGTGTAGATGAGCGGCCGGATCGCATTAGGGGGTTTCTGTTAGAACGGTGTCGTGATAGTAGGTAGCGGCAAGTCCATAGCTATGTTTCAATCCAAACTTAACTTGTCCGCAAAATTGGAATATCGCATTAAACATTTGCGAATAAAGCACCGTTTCCATCCAGTGAGCCGAAGAGAACAAAATCGTCACTTCCTGATAAATATGCGCTAAATATCACTAAGAAAAATGGAAATTGCTGCAGTAGGAGATGCCGCTGTGTAAAATTATTTAGTATATAATAAATTACTTGTGTCTCAGGAGCATGCAGACGAAACTGCAATAAAGTTATCTTGCTTTTGGAGGTCGATGCCTGCTGTTTGGGAACACAGTCGTGTAAAACAGTTCTGGGAGGGAATTATACCGAAGTACTTTGACGACAGACTTTGCTCAGGCATTTCAGAATGACCAAAACAGCATTTCACCCAAAGTAATGTGGTAAGCAGCTATGGCGCCATATGAACCTTTAACCCTCTGGGGTCTGAGGTGTTTTCTGGGCCCTGGAGGTGTTCTGACATGCTCTGGCATTTGTGCTTATATCTGTTACTTGTGACATTTTCATGGCTAAAGTCAGATTAGATTAGATATTGATTACACTATATTTAGCATAAACTCTGCTACAATAATATGTCAGGAGCATGCATGTAAAAGTTTGTAGTTTTGAGATAATGACATTTATGCGTTTTTTTGTGGGGGAAAAAACAAAAGAAAATTGTCACTGAAATAAGGTCATGAAACCCATACTGAGTTTTTTAACAAGACTTTTGAAAATTGTATCACGTAGCCTAGAATATTTGCTCCAAAACTATGTGAAAGTTAACCTGAATACTCAGATAAGACAATATATTGATTTAAAATGTGTAAGACATGTCTTCTGTAAGAAATCTTTATGCGAGGAGGCGTGAATCATCATGAATATTGATGTGTTTCATACCTGAGAAAGACAAAGACCCTCCCATAATGCCCCTATCAGGTGGGGCTGTGAAAGAACTATAAACAAAGAATGAGAAAAATAATGGCTTTTTGATTGTTTGGATTTAATTACAACACAACATAATCCAAAGATACACAACAAAGGACAAAAAAGTACATTATTGAACACACTGTTCTAAAGACAGAGACTTGAACAGTCACATAACTTTGTGCCATTCTTGAAACATAGTACATACTTGTCATTTCCAAGGTGTTTGATTTTTTTCACTTTACCATGTTCATGTACAGAGTCTCATGTGAATGTTTAAGTCAGCAGGACTCAGTAGCATCTGGTCCCTGTAAAAAAAAAAGAAGAAGCTGTGAACATGCTGATATCAAGATAAACTATAAGGCTGCACGATTTTGGGAATACATTTTAGATTTTTCTGGTCAAAATTGCGATTTAAAATGTACAAAATACACACACACACACATACTATATATATATATTAGGGGTGTCACGATTCGATTAAATTTTCGATTCTAAGGTCACAGTTCGATTTGATTCTCGGTTTTTATTATTATTATTTTTTTAAAGCACAGGTTGCTATGCCATTTTTAGACCAGACTTTTATGCATAATATCTGACCTTTGTTCGCAATGTAGCCTACCACACTACATTGTCAAATTTAAAACATTTATTAACCCTCTGGGGACCAAGGTATTTTTGGGGTCTTTGAGATGTTTTGACATGCCCTGATATTTGTATTTTTTTTCAGTTGCTTATAAACATATTAATGGCAAAGGTGTAATTACACTCTATTTAGCACGAACATGGCTATCATAATATGTGAGCAACATGTATGTACATGTTTGCATTTTTGAGAGAATATTATTTATGCGTGGTTATTCAAAAAACTCAAACTTAAATTTTCTGATATAAGACCACATACGACCAACTTCACATATTCCCACAATACTTTTGACTAATGGATGTTCTCGCCTAGAGTTTTTACTTCAAAATGATCTGAAAATCATCCGGGCTAATCGTTCACATTAAACAATAGATTGATTTAAATTTTGTAAGACACTTTTTGTTTGGAAAGGCAATATGCAGGTGGGCGTGAATGATCCAACAAGGTCATGAATAATGTCCTAATACACACCTGAGAAGACAAAGACCTGCTAATGCTGCATACTAATGAGCTTTTCATTCAGGTGTCACTGAGCCACAAGAAAGAATGCAAAGACAACACACACACATATATATATTACTATAGAATTGGTTCAGAGTTGGAAACATCTTGAAAAAAAGTGTATTTTTCCACAAACTGTGTATGCTTGCAAATTGTATAATATCCAAGGTAAACATTTCTAGTAATTGTGCAGTTAATTCTCATTTCATTTTCAGAAAGTTTTGGAATATGTAGGCTATCCTCTCCCCAAATTTGTCACTAAAAAGACACAAAAATAGTTTAAAGAGAAGGCTTATATTGACCTTTTAAGATTTTTGTTTGCACCTTGTAAATTAGGTTTTGATGTGGCAGTAAAAACTTTATAATCTATCCAAAACGAAATGTTGTCTTTCATATTTCGTCTGTAACATATCATCTTTTATAATATATATTAGGGCATAAATGTTAATTTGCAGTTTAATATGTTGCTTATACAAAGACATTTTATTTCAACGTATTCAGTCGATTTTTACTCCTCTCAGTAGGCAATATAGATAGAGGGGTCTGAGGTGTTTCAGCTTTGCTAAAAGCTAAATTCATTCACACACAGACACGCGTGAGCTGTAGTAAACAACAGCATGCACCTGTGCCGTGCATTCATTCAAACACAGAAACGCGATTAAAATTGTAAAATTCTTTTGCGGTTTACAAACACCATTTCATATCGCGATTAGAACAAAGCACTTACTGATCTGCAGCTGGATCCGTTGTTAGGCTACTCCACACGTTTGAGGTAAAATTTCCAGGATTATCACGATATTATTATTCCTTACAGTGTGTTATGGGCTCCATGGGCGTGTCAAATTAGCAGAGTAATGAGGTGCCAGAACGATAATGAGAACGGCTGATCTCTCGCTCTTTTTATATAGATTACATAAACAGAGAATATTTGTTTTAGTTTTGAATTAGATAATTTAAAACTACACACTTAAATGATTATAGAGATATATAGCTCATGTCTGAGTGAATAGTATTTGCTGAGTTTTGTTTAAGTTTACAGACGTGCACTAGAAAAAAAGTTCACGGAGAGGCAGAAAGCACACCCCGTTTACTTTATTTTACAAAAGCACAATGTTTTATTTCAATGTTTTAAGTGAACCCATAAATAAGAAGACATTTAACCGTTTATTTTTTCATATTTCTTAAGCCTGTATGACAAAAAATGACGGGAGTATTTTAAGTCAATTTTGCTGCTATGTGAAAAAAACCGAGGCAAACGCGTTTTTGGTCCCCAAAGGGTTAAGAACATAATGTAACAATAACTTATATCTTCAGTCAATTAGAAACTTAAGCAAGACTTCCGGTCGGAACATCGTTAAGATGGTCACATAGAGAGAGAGCTCCCGGTTGAACCAGAGAAATACCCCAATACAAGACAAAGAAATAATTTCATAAAAACACAGACAAGGGGGCAAGAGCCATAACACCACTTAGAGCAACGGTCCCCAACCCCCGGGCCGCGGACCGGTACCGGTCCGTGGGTCATTTGGTACCGGGCCGCACAAAAAGAATAAATAACTTGCATTATTTCCCCCCCCCCCCCAAAAAAAAAAAAAAAAAACATTTAGGCTATTTATTTTATTTATTATCTGAGTCTGAACGATGTTTTATTTAGAAAAATAATACATTTTAAAATTATAAAATCTCTCCGTTACATCCGTCTATGAATCTCTCTTGGCGCATAGCAACGCTTGTCTCGGTCACGTGATACGTTACCGCTAAAAAATAAACCCACAAGCTAGCAAAATGAGTAAAAAACAAACGTCGCTGGAAAGTTTCTTTGCGAAGGGGAAACGGCCCAGTGAGGAGACAGAAGAGGAGCCTACGACTTCCAAGAAAAAGAAAGCTGCATTTAACAGACAATACCAGGAGTCCTACTTGAAATATGGATTTATCGCAACAGGTGATTCACACGCACCAAGCCCGCTCTGCATAATATGTGGCAACCAGCTCTCTAATGAGGCAATGAAGCCTTCAAAACTGCTTCGCCACTTGGAGACCAAGCACCCCGCATTAAAAGACAAGCCTTTTGAGTATTTTGAAAGAAAAAAGCAAGAACAAGAAGGCCAGAAGCAATTGCTGAGGGCCACCACATCAATAAATGCGAGTGCACTGAGAGCATCATACTTGGTGGCTCACCGTATTGCTAAGGCTAAGAAACCATTCACTATTGGTGAAGAATTGATCCTTCCCGCCACAAAAGACATTTGCCGTGAACTTCTAGGAGACGCTGCGGTTAAAAAGATAGCACAGGTGCCTCTTTCGGCTAGCACCGTCACTCGGCGCATTGACGAAATAGCAGAGGACATTGAAACACAGTTGTTGGAGAGGATAAATACATCACCGTGGTACGCACTCCAGGTTGACGAGTCTACAGATATTGAAAACAAGGCAATACTACTTGTTTATGTGCGATATCTTTATCAGGAGGATGTGCATGAGGATATGTTATGTGCACTATCGTTGCCAACCAAAACCACAGCCGCAGAACTATTCAAGTCGCTGGATGACTATATATCAGGAAAACTGAAATGGTCCTTTTGTGTTGGCATATGCACAGACGGAGCTGCTGCCATGACTGGACGGCTGTCTGGTTTAACTGCTCGGATTAAAGAGGTTGCACCTGAATGTGAGTCTACACATTGTGTCATTCACAGAGAAATGCTGGCTAGCCGAAAAATGCCACCGGAACTTAACAGTGTATTGAATGATGTTGTTAAAGTTATTAACCACATCAAAGCACACGCCCTTAACTCGCGTCTGTTCGAGCAGCTTTGTGAGGAGATGGACGCGGAGCACAGGCGCCTTCTCTTATACACAGAAATAAGATGGTTATCCCGAGGGAGATCGCTGGCCAGAGTGTTTGAATTACGAGAGCCGCTGCAGAGATTTCTCTCAGAAAAAAAGTCACTGCTGGCAGCACATTTCAGTGACGAGGAATGGGTCGTAAAACTCGCTTATTTGTGCGACATATTCAACCTGCTCAATGAACTCAATCTGTCACTTCAGGGGAAAATGACAACAGTCTTCAAGTTGGCAGATAAAGTAGCTGCATTTAAAGCCAAACTGGATTTGTGGGGACGGCGCGTGAACCGAGGTATATTTGACATGTTTCCAACATTGGCGGGGATTTTAAAAGAGACTGAGCCCGAGCCTTTATTCTCCCAGCTGGTGCACGATCACCTGTCTTCGCTTTCAAAAGAGTTTGAGCGCTACTTCCCAACCACAAAAGACCCACCTTCTGGGCAGAGAGGATGTTATTCATGTTATGTTGTTGGCGCGATGTTACAAAGACGCTGCTAATAAAATTGCGAGTATCAACACATTGGATTCACGTTTATTATTATATTTAAATAATACCCCAGTTTTTATGCCGATCATATCATTTTATGTTGTTGTATTTATCCACCACACCTTAAAGGCCGGTCCGTGAAAAAATTGTCTGATATCAAACCGGTCCGTGGCGCAAAAAAGGTTGGGGACCGCTGACTTAGAGCACTAAAAATCGTCTGAAGACAGGAAGGAAGACAGGAAGTACGGGGTGCAGCAACATTAGCAGCTAACAGGTTAAGCTAGGCTCAACAGGGTCAGGTTAATAGACCCCTACATAGGGAGTCACACGGACAAAATGTGTTTGGTTTTTATGTTCGTTAATATGTTCGTCGTTCATTCCCTGCCGGTTCTTGCAGGGAAGGGGAAGCGCACTAGGTTTCTGAGCGAGATGAAGGGGGGAATCACATAGATGCAAAACAGGTCGTTAAAGATAGCATCATTTAATATTAATGGGGTACTCAATCCAGTTAAGAGGGGGAAAATCTTATCAAAAATAAAGAAAGATAGAATTCAGGTAGCTTTCTTGCAGGAGACACACCTTAATGACACTGAACATGCCAAATTGAATAAATCAGGATTTAAACATGTTTACTTTTCTTCCCATGGATCGGGAAGGAGGAGAGGAGTGGCGACTCTGATATCCGGGGCTGTAAATTACGAACACATATCAGAACATAAGGATAACGAAGGCAGATTTGTTATGGTTACGGGCAAAATAGAAGGAATTGTGATGAGTCTCCTTAACGTGTATGTTCCTCCGGGCAGTGACTGGTCCTTTTATAAACATATAGTTGATCTAATGACAACAAAAAGTCAAGGGATTTTAATATGTGGCGGAGATTTTAATATCCGATTAAATCCGAAAATTGACTCATCAAACGGGAAATCGGGCGCCAAAAACATTAGCAGAAGACTAAATACTTGGATGCGTGATGTGGGGATTGTAGACGTGTGGAGAGAGATGAATCCGACGAGCCGAGACTATTCGCATTACTCGCACGCTCACAATGTCTACTCGCACATAGATTACTTTTTTATGCTTAAAGGGGATCTTTGTAAGGTGGACAATTGTTAAATAAAAGCTAACACTATTTCAGACCATGGTCCCATTTATATGTCAGTCCAGCTGAATAATAAGAAAAAAAACACTCTCTGGAGACTAAACTCAAACATTCTGAATAACCCAGTTATTAAAGATAAATTGAAAAAAGAAATTCAGTTTTACTTGGATATTAATGATAACGAAGAAGTGACCCCACCTTTTCTCTGGGATGCATTAAAAGCGGTGATTAGGGGCAAAATAATAGCCATATCCTCATATGAGAAAAAAATCAAGGGAATAAAACTAAAAAAATTGGAGGAAGATTTGCAGAGACTACAGAAAGAACACGCAAAGTCTCTCAAAGAGGAGAACAAACATAAGATTAAAAAACTAAAAAAAGAAATAGATGAAATAAATACTCAGGAAATTCAAAAAAAACTCCTCTTCACAAAGCAACAATACTATGAGGTAGGTGGGAAATCACTGAAACTTTTATCGTATAGGTTAAGAAAACAACAAGCGGATAGAACTATACACAAAATAAGAAACTCCGCAACAAATGAAATAGAAACTAGTCTGGAAAAAATCCAGAAATGCTTCCTAAAATACTATAAAACATTATATTCCCAACCACAGATAAGCAACGACAATCAGATCGATGCCTTTCTGGCCCAAATTAATCTCCCACAGATCACTGAGGAACAAAATGAAAAATTAATATCTAAAATAACAAAAGAAGAAATTCAATCAGCAATCAGGAGAATGAAAGGGGGGAAGTCTCCTGGGACTGATGGTTTTTCCACAGAATGGTACAAAACAATGCAAGATCAATTAATTCCAACATTATTAAAAACGTTTAATTGGGTTTTAGAAAACAAAAATATCCCCCCCTCATGGAGGGAGGCAATGATCTCGGTCATACCTAAAGAGGGGAAAGACCAGTTGGATTGTGGGAATTATCGTCCTATAAGTCTTTTAAATAATGACTATAAACTATTCACTTCCATATTATCTAAAAGAATAGAACCGATATTACCAATATTAATACACAAGGACCAAACTGGCTTTGTCAGACAAAGACAGACCCAAGATAACATCAGGAAAACACTGCACGTTATGGACAAATCACACAACAAAAACTGGAGACACTGATATTGAGTTTGGATGCAGAGAAAGCATTTGACTCAGTGAGGTGGTCATTTTTATATAAAGTACTTTCAAAATTTGGTTTCCATACGATTATTATTGACACAATTGCAGCTCTATACAACAAACCAACGGCTAGAATCAAAATTAATGGAGATCTAACAAGTTCATTCGTTCTGGAAAGAGGAACGAGACAAGGGTGTTGTGCGTCGCCGCTCCTCTTTGCCTTGTTTATAGAACCCATGAGTCAACTGATTAGGCAGAGGTCAGATATAAAGGGGGTAATAATGGAACCTGGGGAACAAAAACTGGCCCTATTTGCTGATGATTTATTGATAAATATAACACAACCTACTCAGACACTCCCAAAATTGATGAAATTACTAGAGGAATTTGGTTCCATTTCGGGTTACAAAATTAATATAAACAAAACTCAAATATTAAAATTTAACTATGACCCACCATCCTCAATTAAGGCCATGTACAATTGGAAATGGGATGCTGAATCCATTAAATATCTGGGTGTTTTATTACCTAGGGACTTCACAAGATTGTACGACATCAATTATGGCCCGTTAAATTCAAAGATAAAATCTGATATACATAGATGGAATGTTATTCCCTTTTTAAGTTTAAGCTCTAGGATAGATTCAATCAGGATGAATATTCTTCCACGGTTACTATACCTTTTCCAGTGTCTGCCAGTCAAAATACCACCTAAGCAATTCTTAGAATGGGACAGATTGATAGCAAGGTATTTGTGGCCAGGGAAAAAGGCCAGAATTAAATTTAAGACACTGCAATTAAGAAAAGAGAAGGGTGGAATGGGCCTTCCTTGCCTACAAGATTACTACCATGCAGCCCAATTGAGACCTTTAGTCTGTCTGTGTTCGCCAACATACACTGCGACATGGAAAGAAATAGAAAATATGATGTTAAACAGAATCCCAATGACAGCCCTACTAAGTGATAACAAATTACTAGAAGACCAGGAAATCCCGGACGATTCTATAACAAGCAGCTCTCTGAAATCCTGGCAGACAATAGTCAAAACTTGCAGATTGGGAGAAGCATCTAAAATGATGAGATGGTGTGCCTATGATTCAGATTTTGCACCAAACAAGATCGATGGCAGATTTAAGATATGGATCTCAAAAGGTTTAACCACTTATCATTCATTTATTCACAAAGGGAAATTCCAGAGTTTTGAAACCCTACAGAAAGATTATGGATTGGGAAAAGATGATTTTTTTAGGTACCTGCAAGTGAGACATCATTTTAATAAAAATCTTAAAGGGGTGTTAGGAATAGATGAGTCAGGGTTCCTGAAAGTATTTCTATCATTAATTAAACCCAGACCAAGCAACAAAATTATCTCCAATTTATACAATACCATACAACTATCTAAACAAGAGAGCACAGAATACATAAGGAAGAAATGGGAAAGGGAAATGAAAGTGACAATCACACAGGAGAGCTGGGGGAAAATTTGCCAACTACAATGGTTATCAACCGGGTCAAACACATGGCGGGAGTTCTGCTGGAAAAACATTGCAAGATTCTTTATCACACCCAATCAGAAAAGATACCAGGGTAACGGGGATGCCTGTTGGAGACTTTGCGGATCTAATGGAGCCAACCACTTCCATATTTTTTGGAATTGCCAGACAATTAGACCTTACTGGGTAGAGATCCACAAACATATAAACAATGTATTTAATGTAAACATTCCATTCAACTGTGAAACTGTGTATTTGGGCAATCTAGGGTTCGAAACATGGAATATCAATGATAAAAAGTTGCTGCTGATATTATTGGCAGCCAGTAAGAAATCTGTTACGAGGAAGTGGTTAAAAGCAGATCCACCCACCATTGATGAATGGATTGAAATTGTCTATGAGATTTATGTTATGGAAAAGATATCCTTTTCCCTCAAAATTGAAAAAGAAAAATTTTACAAGATTTGGACCAAATGGACTGAGTATGTAAAACCAATCAGATCTGATTTCATTTGACTGTACTTGTGCTTTGTGTAGACCTGCCCTCTATTTAAGTGATGTTTTAATAACCAGAGGTGGTGCGGATCCCGGTTCCGTTCTGCTTTGTTATTGTTCCTAACTGAAATAAGTAGTGGTCCGTAAAAGGAAAATTCAGAGGGGCAAAACTTCCTGGCTTCATCTTAACCAATGTACTTGAACGACTAAGGTTGTAATTAATGTATGTGATGGGATTTTGCCTTTCTAAATAAAAAGATAATTAAAAAAAAAAAAGAAACTTAAGCAAAATAACCTGCGATCTAGTTTCTCTTTTGTAACTGCAGTCTTCTTCACAGAAGATGACATTCAAGTTCACAACAAAACAAACAAACAGTTGTAGTAGCAATTTTAATCTTTTCTTTTGCTTCTGTGTTTTCTCAATGATAATATATGAATGCCATATGTTCTGTATTTTGAGCTTTATGTTGTAACGTTGATACAGCTGTGTGGGTGTGACACTGAGAAGACCCCAGGCTAGGGAGGGGTAAGGCGACCATGGGGGTTCCTTTGTTCCTGCCCTCTGGGGTGGGTGTTTAAAGAATGCTTTGATGAGAACATTATAAAGACTATAAAGGTCTCACTCTGCCTGCAAACTGTCTGTGAAGGCTGGGGTTTTTCACCCCGGCCTGCAGCTGGCCTGTGTGGCTAGACTGGGAACTATTCTTGCAAGAATAAATGTATATTTTCTTTTAAATACAATTTGGATCTTGACGTCTCTTTTGCCTGGGAATGCTGAGTTTGTTAAATATTGTTTTGCCACAACACAGTTTAACAGATAAATCTATGTGTCGCCCAGAGCCACGTCTTTAAAATTCTAACACTTTATTCTCTGAGTCTACACACACACACACACACAGCAGCGGCGCCATTCTGCGTCTGTCCGCGGCGCCCAGCAACGGCTCAGGACCTTGTTCAAAATGAATCCTGCCGCGCCACAGAGCGCCATTTACATGGTTTTATATATATATCAAAAAATTAAATAATAAATTTTATATACATTTATTTGTCTCAAATCGTCGTTATGACTTCACACTGTGCTGCAATATACATGTTTTACATTCATTTACAGAAATCAGCTGGTTGAATGAAAATTGCTGATGTTATCGGATTTTCAGGATACATTCAGTTAACGGACGCTCTCTGAGGCTTCAGACTGCAGACTAAGCAATGTATTTAATTGTAGAGTAGCCTCATAACATAGACATGATCTTAATTCCATAATGTCCTTTAACATAATATTGCTGGCCATAAACTGAGAAAGTGCATGTCTGGTGTGTGATACCTCGAGTTGTCATAGACGCGACGCGGCGCTTCTCGTCCCGTGTGTGCGATACCTCGAGTTGTCAAAGACGCGGCGCTTCTCAGGGACTAAATTATTATAACTATGCAACCGTCTAATACAGTATCGCATCAGGAAGTGCATTGTAGTCTCCCTGAGGGAAAATTTGATTCATTCATTGCTATAGGAGAGGAAGAATTTTTGTATATAATGTAATACTTGTGACATTTTCATGGCTAAAGTCTTATTACACTGTATTCAGCACAAACTCTGCTACAATAATATGTCAGCAGCATGTATATAAAAAAATTAGTTTTGCGATAATAACATTTATGCGTGGTTTGTGAAAATGACCAAAAAAAAAGTCACTGAAATAAGATCATGAAACCCAAACTGATTATTTCTTCACAAGACTTTTGAAAATTGTATCACGTAGCCTAGAATATTTGCTCCAAAACTATGTGAAAATTACCCTGAATACTCATTCAGATAAGACAATATATTGATTTAAAATTTGTAAGACAGTGCCTTGTAATGCTGCGCCCGCGCGTTTGCGAACCCCAGAGGGTTAAAAATCTTCAAATCGCGTTCTTCTAATTCTTCTGAGGTAAATCCAAGGTAAACAGCACAGCACAAACACAGTCTTCCAAACTCGATGAAAAGAAGAGTAGTACGTTACTCGAGTCTCTGATTCTTTGTTTTTGAGGTGATGGGCGTTTACAGCTTTGTGTTCCTTCACGTGGACTATTAGCATGTCAATCGCTCTTGCGCGTGTTGTCACATTAGAGTTAATGAGGACACTGTGCATGTTGTTGCTTTCATACGGATTACTTAAACAAAGAATATTTGTTTTTGATATAATTTACGTCATTTAAAAATAGAGACTCCAAGCTTTGTAAAGAAATACGTCTGTGAGACAAACATTCGCTGAGTTACACAGGTCATTTTCTGTCACGTTTAAGAATGAACTTCACATTGAGAGAGACGGCAGAACGCGCATCATGTTAATTTTCTTTATTTTATGAAAAAAAAAACATTTTATTTTTATTGTGAGTGTACACAAATAAAAGGACATTTAACAGTTTTGAATGATGTATAACACTTATATGTAAGATCAAAATCAACAGTATTTTGAGTCGCTTTTGCACTGATAAGAAAAAAAGCGAGCTGGTCACGCCAGCGTGACCGCCAACCCCTGAAGGTTAAATTGGACTGGGATAGACTTGCAGTGAACCTCTCTTGAAGGAACTCCAGCACCAACTGGGCAGTTAACTGGGTCCAGCCGAGGATCACTACACCAAGAAGTGAGAAAAGTCCCTCCACAGTTTCCTCGTGGAGGGAGCTCTGTAATGTAAAATGGTCTCAACAACCTCGTTTGAGAGACCAGTACCTATGAGCTGGGCCCCCTCAGAGGCCAAGCCCAAAGTCTCCACAGTTCTGGACGGGGATGAACAATCGAGCCCCTTGCCCAGGCCCGTCGAGGAGAGACACTAAGTCTGAACCATACTCGGCCCGGCTGCCGTGGGGCTATTAACAGTAGGCGAACTTGGTCCCGGCAAACACTCTCCAGAACTCCCGGGGTAAAGGCGTACCAATGTTGTTTTCGTCAACGATGACGATAACGCAATTATTTCGTTGACGCACCTTTTTTTTATGACGATAACGTTACGATGACTAGCTAAAAATGACTCTAAGGTGACTAAAACATGACGAGACGTTTTCGTTGACGAGACGAGATGGAACGAAAATTATTATATGTCTGACGTTCACAATGCATGTCATTTCTGCCTATTTTGCGTGAAATCGGTCTGTTTTGAGCTAAAAAAAAGTATCAGCAATGCCGCATTCTAATCGTTGTTGTGCGATGTACGATCAATAATGAAAAAAATCCCATAATGTACGATAATTTCAGAATTGCCCGCAAATCTGAATCTCTCGCAATCTATATAGAGCGAGCAAGAGCGCGCATGTGT
The DNA here is from genome assembly GCF_949152265.1 of Phoxinus phoxinus. Taxonomy (NCBI): domain Eukaryota; kingdom Metazoa; phylum Chordata; class Actinopteri; order Cypriniformes; family Leuciscidae; genus Phoxinus; species Phoxinus phoxinus. The sequence continues at coordinate 20,487,238 of NC_136896.1, read as the reverse complement.
AGCGCGCGCACAGCAGAGAAAGGGAGCGAGCGAGAGACCTTGCGTGTGTGTGCTAGTGTGCGTGTGTGCCTCACGAAGCGCATGTAAGGACCCAACCAATCGAATTATTCAGAAAGTCTAGTTTATTATGCAAAGGTTTTAAGGTTAACTGCTGTTTTATGAATTGCAACACTTTCTGCAACCTGTCAAACCTAAGCCCATTTCCAATACTTTTTAACCTAAATTAATTTATTAAAGACTACTTTTTTCTTTCGTTTTTTTTTTAACTAAAATTGACTAAAACCTTTTTGTGTTTTCGTCGACTAAAACTTGACTAAAACCTTTTTGCGTTTTCGTCGACTAAAACTTGACTAAAACTATCAAGTTTATAAGTGACTAAAATGTGACTAAAACTAAAAAGCATTTTCGTCAAAAAGACTAAGACTAAAACTAAAAGGGCTGCCAAAAACAACACTGAGGCGTACAGATGTAACCTTTATATAAAGGCTATATATTGATTAGCATTTGATGGAGTAAGTATTTGATCCCCTACCAACCAGCCTCCCACAGATTTGTTATGTGCCCATGTGAAACACAGATTAGTCCTGTCACTTTAAGTACTCCTAATGTCAGCTTATGTGTATTAAGACATCTGCCCACAAAATCTGTATCTTCCATTCCAACCTTTCCACCACCATGGGCAAGACCATAGAGCTGTCAAAGGACATCAGGGACAAGATTGTAGACCTGCACAAGGCTGGAATGGGCTACAAGACCATCAGCATAAGCATGGTGAGGAGGAGACAACTGTTGGTGCCATTATTCGGAAATACAAAATAACCTTCAATCGCCCTCAGTCTCGGTCGGTAAGGATGATCATAAGCAGGGGTGCACATAACTTTTTCAGTGAGTTACTCAGGTGAGTACCAGGAGATGGTGTTTGGTACTCGCCCCATAATATAGCGTGGCCACAGCTGTCAATCATGACGTCACATTCCCGTTTTTATAGCATAAAATAACTAACTAAAACCAAACTAATTAAAAAAACTAACACTTAAATTTACATCAGCGTGAAAAAAAAAACGACCTAAAATGATAGAAAACACCTTTGGAAAAGATTTATTTAAAGTATTATTTGATTGTTCAGATATATTTATTTGTATAAATTAAATCTAATTAATCCTTATTAAAGATATTAAACAGCAGTGAATTTTCTCTTTTTATTTTGTTATTTGATCAATATTAAGTGTACAGAAGGCATTAGGTTTATTACGCACTGTCACTTTAAGACCGAGTGTGCAGAATGCAGATCCAATTGCACTGATAATTGTACGTTCTGTAAAGACATAACCGACTGTGTTTACGTGAATGCTCTCCAAAACTGACATTTAGACATAATGTTGTGTGTATTTGTCCATTCAGATGCGAAAGAGAGCTCAATTCAGTCCTTGCCCGCAGCGCGCTGTCTATGTGCAGGACTGCACGCTTCGGGTCGCGCGCGTGTGTGTGTGTGTGTTCGCAAAGAAAAGCATACCGAATAAAGCTCTCTTTCGCGTCGTCTCTCTTATTCAGATCTATCCATGTCTGCTCTTCTCTTTATCCCAGGCGTTTTTTAACGATTTGAGACATGCATCAAGCGCATGCCAACTCGTGTGCGCCGGGTAGATCAGCACGTTACAATTCAAATGTGCGCATCTACCACAAACGCAAATCAGTTCTGACTGGATCTCTTCCCCAATCGTCCCTCCCTAATTTCCGTCTAGTTTTTATTCGTTGACGTGGTCGTCATTTAAAACGTGAAAAAATTAAATTAACACTGCCTATGTTGCATTTTGGCGACAGTTACCCCTTAAGTACGCAAAGGCGCGTAGTAACACAAGTGGCATTACGCATTCCTGATTTTTGTCGCACATGCGTACCTGCGTACCAGTTATGTGCACCCCTGATCATAAGAAAGGTGAGGGATCAGCCCAGAATTACATGGGAGAAGCTTGTTAATTATCTCAAGGCAGTTGATACCACAGTCACCAAGCAAACCATTGGTAACACATTGGCACATGTACTGGCCAGTCTGAAGTTTACCAATGAACATCTGTATGATTCCGAGAAGGCTTGGGAGAAAGTGCTGTGGTCAGATGAGACCAAAATTTAGCTTTTTGGCATCAACTCAACTCGTCGTGTATGGAGGAAGAGAAATGCTGACTATGACCCCAAGAACACCATCCCTACAGTCAAGCCGGAGGTGGAAACATTATTCTCTGGGGCTGTTTATACTGCTAAGGGTACAGGACGAATTCACTGTATTGAGGGGCTGATGGACTGGGCCATGTACCCTAAAATCTTGGACAAGAAACTCCTTCCCTCAGCCAGAACACTGAAGATGCGGTCGTGGATGGGTCTTCCAGCTTGACAATGACCCAAAACATACCACCAAGACAACAAAGTGGCGGCTCAAGAAGAAGCACATTAAGGTCTTGAAGTGGCCTAGCCAGTCTCCAGACCATAATCCTATAGAAAACTGTGGAGGGAGCTGAAACTTCTAGTTGTAAAGCGACAGCCAAGAAACCTTAAGGATTTTGAGAGGATCTGTAAAGAGCAATGGACCAAAATCCCTCTTGAGATGTGGTCGAACCTGGTGACCAACTACAAGAAATCTTACCTCTGTGCTTGCCAACAAGGGTTTCTCGGCCAAGTACTAAATTATGTTTTGCTTGGGGATCAAATACTTATTTCACTCACTGAAATGCAAATCAATTTATAACCTATATATAGTGTGTTTTTTCTGGATTTTTTGGCTCTAAAGTCGTGTTTTTTTTTGTTTTTGCTTGCAGTTAGAGACGTATTCGATAACGTCAGTTCGTATATCATTAAAACGACAATAATATTATAATAGATATCGCAAACCTCTAGCCCAATTTATCTTAGCATTATTTTGAGTTGACAATGCAAATAAAACCTTTGCAATGCTAAACAAAATAATACGTATTAAGTACTTAATTCAATAAAAAATCTCTGCAATTATAATTATATATTTATTCCATTTGTATCTTTAATGTGTTTTTTTACTAGTAAAATTTTAATTAGAGTGCTTACTAATTGTAATGGTTACTATTTGTAGAGTGTTTTATTTGGTATTTTTACTAGTAAAAATGCAATTACGACGAGTAATGCTGGGAACATTTTAACCCCAAATCAAGAAAAGTTGGGACTGATTTAATTCCCTTTCGATTTGATTTACCTGACAAAAGTACAAAGAAAAGATTTCCAATGTTTTCAGCTTAATTGTATTTTGTAAATATAAAAAAAAATGTGATTTTTGGATGGTTATATCTTTTTAACCTAATATTTAGTATCAACTTGATACCAAAATATTGGTGCTTTTCACATTACTAAAGTGAGTAATTTTAGCTGGTCATCTCGACATACAGCCACCAAGAAGATAGAGGGCCTTTTTTTTTTTTTTGTAAAAAAAAGTTTTTGTTCTAGAATAGTGATAAGACTGGAGCCTTCATCTCCTGTGAGCATAGACCATCAACCAATTTACCAAAACTACTGTACATTTCTTGAAAGTAAAAACTAACAAGCCTAAGTAAAACAAATGTACATGAAAAGGTTATTTGCATTTCTTAGTGGGATTGATTTAATTATCAGGAAGACACTGTCCTTTAAAAATTACTTTGAGGAAATGTACAAGTCACATCATCAGCATATTTTTTGCTTCTGTTTCCTGTTGTAGGAGTTGCCATTGTATTGCTCAGGTGGTCTGCGCTTTTTCTGGGATAATAAATTTGACCATGCAATGGTGGCCTTCCTTGACTGTGTCCAGCAGTTTAAAGAGGAGGTGGAGAAGGGTGACACAGGCTTCTGTCTGCCATACAGGTAAGAATGTCCAGAAGACAAATTTATATATATAAAAATATTTGTTATTATAGATCACCAGGCTGTTGGAAGATATAATTGTATCTAGTACAAGGGCAAGCTAACTTTAATCAGCCAGGCGAGGATGGTCGTTGGGAACATTGATAATCTCAAAATGACCTTCTATCAGGCTATTAATTAGTCATAGATAGTGGTGAATTTTTTTTTTTTTTTTTTTTTGCTAAGACCAATAAATCTGCCAATATTTGGTGATTTTGAGATGTTCAGTGTTATGCACCAATATCTATGACCTTAGCAACTCTTTAAAACTCTATCATGTAAGAGCATGATTTTCCACTTTCTGATTGTCTTCTGTATTTAGAATGGATGTGGACAAAGGAAAGATTGAGGACACAGGTGGCAGTGGAGGTTCGTACTCTATTAAGACTCAGTTTAACTCCGAGGAACAGTGGACCAAAGCCCTCAAGTTCATGCTCACTAACCTGAAGTGGGGTCTGGCCTGGGTCTCCTCGCAGTTTTACAACCGCTAGATTTGATCTTGACTCTTACCTGATCCATGACAAGAGGAAACCACATGAAATCTTCACAGTACTAGGATGGGAATTTACCTTTTTCAGTGAACTCAACTTCAAACACAATCGTTTTGTTAGAAAACAGAAAATGGAATGTAATTAACTATTAAAATACCAGTAATGTGAATTTGTGTTACTGGTGGTATATTTCATGAGCGTCACTAGGAGTATTCGGGGTGAGCAGGGGTTGGAGGGATGATTTTTAGTCTATACCTGAATGTTTTCTTGTATGGAACTCCCCAGGAGTCCAGTGTGGAACTATAATTGGAGTTAGTGGGTAAATGTGGTTATTCTTACTCAGCTATGCAAGTAGATATGTTTCAAGTTAATTAACATCTTGTTTATATAGGACTAAGTTCAAATACAGAAACAGGTCCTGTCAAAGCAACTTACATTTGAGAAACATCACAAGCTAGCTAAATAGTATTTGTAATCATACCAAGGTAAGAAAATATACAATTACTGTATAGATTTAGAAATACTCATGGTATTTATGGGTATATCCATTGTAACTTTTAAATAACAATTAACTTTTTTAAACTTTTAATTTAATGATAATTATCTTTTTTTCATTGTGGGCATCTGTGAATGGGCTGATGAAGCTATTATTGCTCAAAGGAACATTGAATTATTGAAAAATAATGCACACCCTAAGGTGGTATTTCAGCCATGACGCAAAGTGTCAATAAATCAATAATCCAGCATAAATTATTCTGCTTATAATTCAGTTTCCACACTGCAAAGATATTTTTTTTTATTTCGAGACATTTGTCAAGTTTTTGGCCTTTTAAATGCTCTTGTGTGTAGAACTACTTGCTTAGTCATCTTCCTTATAAACTGCCCAAGCAGTTGTGCCTCCAAGTGGGGGCCATGGCCACCCCACTGGCCCTCATTTGTCAAAACCATGTTACACTTTGATGAAAGTTTATTTTGCTGTTTTTGGCTGTAAGGCCCTTTGAAATATCTGAAATAATTTGTCAAAGTGAGGAAGAACTGTAATGCGGCCGAGAGGTCTAGGGGCTGGACCATGAAGTTGATTTCTCCTTGCATATGTAAAAATTTGTCATAAATTTGAAAATTTCTCAAAACTTGCGCAATTACAATTACATTTTCTCACAAAATTATGTTATCAATAAAAAAAGGCCTTTTTGATACACGTGTTTCTGGCTTTCGGATTGGCGCTTATAGGGTAAATCCGGAACAACAACTGCCATACTGTCATGGCTTTGTCGCTGCCTTTGTGAAAAAAATCCCTCTTAACGTATTGGGGTTTTGATGCCAGAAGATAGACTTTATCTTCCATATCAATCATATCAAACCATATCAATTCGAGCCACGAGCTCAAACTGCGTTGTCGCATCGCATTAACTCCCGCATCGCGATCGGCATCCGACGATGCTAGCGAAGCAGCCGCGCAAGAGAGAATGGGTCCAGTATCTGAGTGGATTATTATTACTATTGACCTACGTTAAGCATATTTTGCCGCTATGTGAAAAAAAATACCCAGCAAAACGCGCCGGCGGTTGTGGAGTCCATGCAGGAAGAGCAGCGTTTGGCACACAAGTGCATGTAAACACTGGCGCTAATTGCCAAGGTGGAAAGTTATGCAGTCCAGCAGTGCTGTTGCAACCGGCAACACTACACCTATACCAGCCTAACCACTGTACTAAACACAGATAAACTAATGCTAAAAATCTACACTATCCTAACTGATGCAATACTATGCTACTAACTAACTATGCTTCTAACAACACTAACAACTATGCTAAATAACTAGCTAGGCTACACGAAATAATCTAAATAACTATATAAATGCTATGCTAACTAGATGCTAAAATACGCTATCCTGATCGTTTTCAATACTCGTAATTCCAATTTTCAACTCCTGACTCGCTACAGTGGTTTTGACGGAACCAGATGCTTTTATACCAGGGGCTGCCGAGGGCGTGACAGAGTAGCGTCACAGAGTACCCCTACGTCAGAGAGTACCCCTACTTCAGGAGATCCCGTTTAACCTGAAGAGGGCAGCACTCAGACTTTTTTACACCATATATTTGAAAATGAAAACGCTTTATACTCAAATGTTAAAAAAGTACTCGAATCAATGAACAGCATTTATGAAGCTCCATTCTTACAGATCATTAACTAAAAAAAGTTGGTTTAGTGTTTAGTTACCCTTTAATAAGATAATTTAATTTTTTTTTTAAGACTATTTTTATTTAACAGAATATACTGTTTCCCACAGGATTTTTTTTTTAAATTCATTAATCTGGTGCATTTTGTAAGTTCAAAATTAAGAGCAACCCATGTTAAGTGTGCAAAGAAAAAGTAAGTGCATTGACTTGTAGCTGAACTTTAAAGGGACCTTTTGGGCTCATGCGCTATAGATGCGCAGATCAGCTCTAACGTCACACGAATCCGCTGTTAAAAATAAATCATCCACCTGCTCGAACCTAATTTAGATATCTGCACCTGATCATCATATTACAATTATTCAAATTCTCAGTGTATGGTAACATTTCACACTTAAGTAGGCTGCTTTAAAATTAACATTTATTTAAAAAAGGTAAATCGGTCATTCACTTAACTGAGTAAAGTTGCTTTTCTGGAATTTTTGGGGGGATTTTTGTATAAATATCATTTATTCTGAAGCTATATTTTTATCAGTGTTCTGTCAGCTTTGACGTGTAAATCTGCATATTTGTTACCAATCAAATTCAATAATTTACCGTATATACCGCGCTGCGTTACTGTGTGCGGGCTACGGGAGAATAAAATGATTAAATAAAAATATCTATGAATAAAACATATAAAAATGAATAAATTGTTGTTCATCTGTTACAGAAAAGCAACAAGAACAACTAAAACATAGAAACGATTTACAGGCCAGAGTTTCTATTTGTAACATGTTTGCAGCGTTGAGCGATGTAGCCAATCACAGACATATGTGTTGATTTCTTGAACGCAATGGCCAATCAGAAGCATTTAAGATAGAATCCCCTCACCGCTCAAAACTGACTTTTTGTTCAGTGCTGAATTCTGCATCGCTGGCAAATCCTCTGATTATATAAGATATTATGACAGATTCATTATGCAGTCAGCTTCATTGATAATAACAGAGATGTAAGAGATCGCGATGAACTGATGTCAGCTTTTTAGGAATTATTAAGGGAACGCACTTTGCGCGCATTCAGTCATGGCAAACCATGCACGCAGCCTGCTTGCTTTTATGTTAAAGGGTTAGTTCACCCAAAAATGAAAATAATGTCATTAATGACTCACCCTCATGTCGTTCTAAGCCCGTAAGACCTCCGTTCATCTTCGGAACACAGTTTAAGATATTTTAGATTTAGTCCGAGAGCTTTCTGTCCGTCCATTGAAACTGTATATACAGTATACTGTCCATGTCCATAAAGGTAATAAAAACATCATCAAAGTAGTCCATGTGACATCAGTGGGTTAGTTAGAAGTTTTTGAAGCATCGAAAATACTTTTTGGTCCAAAAATAACACAAAATAAGACTTTATTCAGCATTGTATTCTCTCCCGGGTCTGTTGTCAATCTGCGTTCAGGACTCCGTAGTGACGCTGCTGACGTAAGACGCTGATGACGTGTTATCTGGTGCACCCGAGCTTCGTTTACAGTCTGAGGGAGACGCACGCTATATTCAAGCTATTCTACATTGTTTGCGTGGATATCATTTTTTTAATAGTGCGTAAATGTGCATGTCGCGGATGAGACACTTTTACAGCGTGCGTTTCCCTCAGTCTATAAATGAAGCTCGGGCGCACCAGATAACACGTCATCAGCGTCTTACGCCATCAGCGTAACTGTGAAGGAATGACTACAGAACCGGGAGAGAATACAATGCTGAATAAAGTCTTATTTTGTGTTATTTTTGGACCAAAAAGTATTTTCGATGCTTCAAAAACTTCTAACTAACCCACTGATGTCACATGGACTACTTTGATGATGTTTATATTACCTTTATGGACATGGACAGTATACTGTATATACAGTTTCAATGGACGGACAGAAAGCTCTCGGACTAAATCTAAAATATCTTAAACTGTGTTCCGAAGATGAACGGAGGTCTTACGGGCTTAGAACGACATGAGGGTGAGTCATTAATGACATTATTTTCATTTTTGGGTGAACTAACCCTTTAAGTTAACAGTGCTTTGTGAATGTTAATGCTTTAATAACAAATCATTTATCAGGAGCATTTATGCTGATGTGTATGGTGGCGACACGTAGGCTAACAAAAAGTTAAGTTACACCTTAACTAACACATTTTCTGCAGGATACCCTACACAATAGCATAAAGAACATATACCTGGGAGGCTGAATAGGCTAAATGAACATAAGCCAGTGAGTCCAACAAGTTACCGGTAAGCAAGTTCACCAAGCTCCCGATCTCATTCCACAACACTGAATCCATTGAATTCTTCCTCGGTGTCGCTTCTGAACAACTCCGCTAACTAATGCGCCCTCTCGTGGCTGTAGACGGTAATGTTTTCTCTTGGTTCATCTCAGTCAGTATGAATTCATTTTGATACATAAGTCACACCTGACTATAAGTCGCAGGACCAGCAAATCTATGAAAAAAGTCTGACTTACAGTATAGTCCGGAAAATACGGTACACTGAAAAATTACAACAGCATTAAAAGAGATTGAGATTGTCTTAAATATTTTTTGAATATACAAATAAGAAATGTTGAAAAGAATGATACTGAAACTAGACCACCAATAGGTGGCGGTAGGTGAAACTAGACCACCAATAGGTGGCGGTAGGTGAAACTAGACCACCAATAGGTGGCGGTAGGTGACCATCTTAATGAGTGAGTCATTAATTCGTTCAAACGGCTGCTGATTTATTCTGAATGAGGCAGTTGTTTATGAATGGGTCACTGAATCTTTGACTTAACCAATTCCGTAGGGCTGTAGTCAAGACCACCTTTGTCGAGTCCAAGTCAAGACCAAGTCCAAAGAGGTTCGAGTCCAAGACAAGACCGAGTCCAAAAAGGTTTGAGTCCGAGTCAAGACCGAGTCCAGGACAGGAAAAAAAATTATTATGCATGACATTATCAAGACAATCATTAGGGCCCGAGCATCGATGGTGCGAGGACACTATTGGAATTGCTCTGTTTATTATTATTATTCTCTAAAGTGAATCACATTTTTGAGGGCCTAAACATGCACGAAAACTCACGAAAATTTGCACACGCGTCAGAACTGGCAAAAATGTACATCTTGTAACGACTGAGACAAATCAGACACAATTATTTGGTATATGTACCAAACAATCTTTAAAACTCACTCTGGGATCTGGGGTCCCATCCCCCAGGACAAGAATGTCTTGGTTACCATGACTACGGTCAGATAGGTTGGTTTTATTGGTGTTAAAGAATGTGGTCACTGGAAGAAAGAGAGGCCATAACAGACTTTTGCTGCATTAATTTCTGGACGAACTGATCTGTAAAGGAACCTGCACCCCAACCTGCTGTATGAATGATTTACTGTCTTGTGTAGTGTCTGTTGATACTAAAGTCTGTGGTACTATGTATTTTATGATAGAACCAATGGTCAGTGTAACCCCACCTGTATTGTGTCTCCAATCTATTTAATCCTCATGTAATGACTCACACTTTAGTGTACATCACCTTCTCATAGAATGCAGGGTGAGTTATATCTATAACTATTATAGTATAAATGGACACAAACAGCAAGGCTCATGTCTGACCACCCTTAAAACAAATGGTCATAAATCTTACCAAACGAGGAACCTCCCGTTTGGAAATCCCCCTTTCTTATTGGTCGAGTCAACCCTTAGGGGTTGGTCTTTTCTCAGGCTTCAAATAGCATCTACACACTCAGTTCTCTCTCTGGGTCCTTTTCCTGAAATCCTGATGAGAAGATAATGCTGTGCTAGAAGTCTTCTGAAGGCCCCGGGAGGGCCATGGGCCCCGGCAGGCCGCGGCCACAGCTTGCAATGCCTCTGCAACAGAGTCAGACTGCCTTTGCTTCAATCCAGAAAACTACAACCTACCATCACCGAATGGGCAACGATCAACTCTTGGCCTTCTCGATACGTTCAGGATGCCATGCTCCCCAGCATGGCCTCAACAGGGCTGCAGGCTTCGACTCACAACAGCCATGTGTTCACTCAGGAGAGAGAAGACTCTCTCTCAACCACAACAGCATCACAACCACCATGCAAGTTCATCATCACCTTCTCCATCAAGCAGAGAAGAAAACGATGACAACTTGCACCATGACTTTTGACACTCACAGACTAATCAACAAACTCAATTTTCAACCACTTCAAGAATTGTCCTCGCACACAGACCATGCAAGTATCAATTTAATGAGGTGCTCTGAGAATGATAAGCTGATGGTTCTTTTCATAGTTAGACGGATCTTTCCCATAGTTCTATTTCCTGCTTCCGATTCCATAACACTCCATCCATAACACAACCAGTTTACCTATGCATGTATGTATGTATGTATGAATGTATATATGTTTGTTTTGTTTAGTTTAGTTATGTCTGTGACTTAGTTAATAAAACTTGTGTACAATTATGTATTTGGTTTCTGATCCTCTGCTTGCAACAAAGTCCATTTTACGATCTTGATCTTGTTACATGCTCCAAGCGCTGTAAATAATTATTTTTCGGTGGCCATGAAAGCTACACTTGTCTTAGAATAAATGAATAATCAAAAGAGTTCATTGGAACTGATTAATTGATTGTAATATTAATTTAGCTACCTCCAGTTAATCTAATTAACTGACCCAAATATTAATAAATAATCATAATTGGTAATTATGAGTTATTATTAATATTTCCCCTTTGAGCTAACTCGTTACAATCTGATATGCGTTTCACAATTGGGCTGGGTAAAATGGCTCGATGCGTTTCACAATTGGGCCGGGTAAAATGGCTCGATGCGTTTCACAATTGGGCGGGGTAAAATGGCTCGATAGCGCCACCTATAAGGGTTCAACGGACTGCGCCTCCCGCTACGTTTCACGTACGTGTACGAAATTCAGTACATGCATGTAATGACCCAATACCTACATAAAAGTATCTTGGAGCATAGCCCTAAACACAACAGAAAGTCAGCCATTTTGAACTTCCTCTCTGATTTTTGTGCAGTTTTTGCCATTTTCAGGCCTCGTACTTTAACCCTCTGGGGACCAAGGTGTTTTTGAGGTCCTTAAGATATTCTGACATGCCCTGACATTTGTGCTTTTTTCAGTTCCTTATAAACATATTAATGGCAAAGGTGTACACTATATTTATCACAAACAGGGCTACCATAATATGTGAGCAACATGCAGGTACATGTTTGGTTATTCAAAAAAATTAAAGTGTCTGAAATAACGCCACAAAACACATAGTAAATATGTGTTCACAATACTTTTGAGTAATGGATGTTATCGCCTAGAGTTTTTCCTTCAAAATGATCTGAAATTCATCCTGCCTAGTCACTCACATAAAACAAGACATTGATTTACATGTTGTAAAACACTTTTTGTTTGGGAAGGCAATATGCGCAGAGACTGATCCAACACCAACATGTATAGTAAGTGTTGTAGCAACAATGACTCTCTAATACACTTCATTCGTTGTGTGACCAGATGAGAGCGTTGTCTCTTTCTCCATTACAACACACACACACACAAAGAGACATGTAACGTGACACTCACACATTCCGTTGAGACTGGAGCACACACACACAAGAGACTTTTCATTGAACGAATCATATTTAAAACATTACCAAATGCATTCTGTGTTGCTATTTATGTGTCGTGACAGATTTGGGTTTAGTTTACAATTATAGCATGTATTAATTAAACTTTAAAATGTCTATACTAATGCATAATAATCAAATGTTGTATTCCTAAATGTAACCCGAAGATGTTTGATACTATTTTAAATCCTGAGACCTAACGGAGTTGAATCTTGACTGCAAGGCACAATAATATGCATTTATTCTAGGAAATACCATACTTCTAAATATGAATGTTAAATTTGATCTCACATGACATAGTCAAAGTGGGCGTGTCTTTACAAACAAAGGAACATTCTCCCGCTCTAGATCAGAGGATCCGATTCGCTCTTGTCCCAGAAGAAGGCGTATCCTTACATTCCTTAAAAGCAAAAACGCTCTTCCTGCACGGTCTCTTGCTCTGCGCTCCCTGCCTTCATCACTGCTCATCATGTGACGTCTCCGATCTAAACTCCCTCACGGAGTTCCCTGCTTTTATTTTCTTTATAAAGTTCCTTTTGTGCCATTTTCAAATTCTCCTTTGGTCGTTTCCACCTACGAGTCGAACGAACGGAGCCTGAATTCCTTCAGCAACTTCACTTTCAACCAGCATTCAAAGCTCCCGCGGAAACGTGCTCTGGCAACGAGCACGCGCCCTGCTCCGAAACGACACGAGAGAACGCGCCTCAGACACGAGAACACGCGCATGCTGGATACAGCTCATCACACACAAACGAACCTTTTTGCAAGTATCAAACTCTGACGAGTGTTAATGTTTTAAGGTTTGTTTTGATTGATGTCTCTCTCAAAGGTCTGTGATGTTTGCTGTTCTATGGTCACACGTGACCATTCTCTCTTTCTCTATCTCTCTACAATCTCAGCGCGTGCTACGGCGCGCGCCCCTCCCCAACTCTCTATAACTCTCCTTCTCTCATCAGCTGTTACCCGTTTTTGTCTTGTCTGTTTAATGTAAGTAACTGTACATAGACGTATAAAACCTATAATCACTATGTGTAATCCGTTATACTCTGTAGTTTGCATTTATTAAAACAATGTATTCAAGACTGTGTCTGTGAAAAACGCTCGTAAAACCACAAACGTCAATGAGGTAGATTATAGCTACCGCGCTCCCTGTTCACTACATTAAGTAGTTTTAATTTCATAAACACCAGAAATATTAATGTTCACGGCCAGAAGGTTGGTGTTTCTTGGAGTTTATAAGGAAGGATAACTTTATTGAGAGATTAATCACTTAATCTAATCGTTGGTCGCTGGACGAACAACGATCTGATAATTACATTGATTTCCCTTAAAGATTATCTCGCAATCGAGGTTAAGTAGGATTATTGATATATGAATGAGGAATTATAATTCGTTGTGATTGATTATTCATATATTCATATAATCCACCTTCACTTTCGACAATTTAATGTAACTGAAGTATGCAAAATATTAATCATATTCATGATTAGTTATTAAAATTCCCTATGGATCATTTGAGCTAATTCATACGGACCCAGGAGTCCGAAGCATAAGGCATATAGTTTACAGTTTGGTGGAGAATGCGGGCAATCTCAAACTTTGTGTTTTACGAGCAAATCAGTTTCAGTCTGTCTATATTGTGTATTAATGTAACGCGCGCGCTCCAGCGAGAGCCCACGCGATCCCATTGAGGAAACAAGCGCGCCCTAGTAAGGCAAAAACCACGCGCGCTCACCGAAGGACTGTTAGAAGGCACGAAGCCGATCTCAGTCAAAGCAAATTGACCCTGCTAGATATGTTTAACATTTTCAGCCCCTGTTAATTGCTAAAATAAACTTCGATGTATTATATTAATATTGTTTCGGTAAAGAGAACAGAATCTCTGTACATTCCGTACATTCTGAATATTGTGTTACCCACGCGCGCGCTCCAGCGAGAGTCCACGCGGTTCAGTGAGGAAACGCGCGCGCCCAAATGCGAACCCACGCGCGCTCACTGAAGAACTGACTGGCGCCGAGCCAGCTCAGCTCAAGCATATTAACAGACGCTGGAAGTGACAATACCGGTAAATGTCCTAGAGAAAAGAATCTCTGTTCAGCCTGTAATTAATATTGCTTTAGCCCGCTTGAAATCAAACGAGTTTCTTTGTTCACGCGGTAGATTGGAACAGAGCGAGTCTCCTCCGTTTCGATAATAGGCCTAATAATAATATTAGATCGTTAAAATAACGATAACTCCTGGTCGAAAATTGGATTAGCTACCCATTTTGTAAACCTAAGACATTTTTAAATCATAAGTGCTATTGTGGTTAAATGTTTACGGGAGCCCAACAACAGATGATAATTCCTGTTTTCCACATTTGAGTAATAAAGTGCAGTGAAGAAGTCCTGACACGTTCTCTCTTGTGCAGTATAGCACCCGAAGATCTGTAGAGATCTTGTTTCCTTTGTGATTTTATTGCAGAAAATCAGCACGTGACTGAGCTGAACGCTCTGAGCTCTTTAGAGTCACATTTAAAATTGGTTGTAATTCCGCGGACTAAACACCAGAGGTCCTTTTAGGTGTTCAAGTCTCAAAATACGCGCCCCAACGACGTCACCCTGCGTGAGCACCGCCTCCCACTGACGTCAGCCTGCATGAGCGCGACTACGCCATCTCGTGGCCGTTTCAGATAATGCTCTCGTACTGCTAAATTCAAGTGTTCTATGATGAATAGTGAATTAGCTTATGTCTAAATTCTCAATAATTATTGGCATTTCCAGCTTTGCTCGTGCGAATATTATTTTGTGTTAGACAATTTTCCTGCTTGTGACTGGTACATTTACTTTGAGTTTGGTTCAAACAAGAGGTGAATTAAAACTTAAATTAAATCCCAGCCCAGCCATTGAGAGCCCATAGAGGGAAGTCCGCCACCCAGTGGCCGCCTCCCGCTAAAGCGGTTCATTCAACTCGCTTCTCTGTTTCCAATTCTGTGTGAATTGCTTTATTTCTGTTTTCTCGTCTGATTATTTTATAATAATTACTGATACTTTAATGCATCTAAGTTATTATTCGATATCATTCTGAGTTCTCAATTCCCTTACACGCTTATCTAAATTCGAGTTAAATCAGATTTAAATTTTGGATTTAAATCTTGTTTGGCTGGCAGCCACTGTCATCCACTAGAAGGAAACAGCGCCACCGCGTGGCCTTGTGGATACTAAGTCGGTGCCACTCTTTTTCCCCTTTCACTCTTTTGAAGTGTGTACTTATTTCATCTTTCCCTTCTGATTATTTCATAGTAATTACTGATGCCTTAACGTCATCTGGATTATTATAAAATATCACTCTGATTTTTACATTTCTGCACAGGCTTATTTAAATTCGAATTTAAACCAGTTGAATTTAATTTGAATGAGTTTGTCTGTTCAAACAGGGTGACCGCTGAGAGGAGGTACGCCCCTTTTGTGGGACAGACCCACTACTGCGGCCTGTCTCTTCTTCTGGGGTCATCCTGACTTTTCATTATTTTATTTTATTAAAAAAATTTTTATTATTAATTTTTTTTTTCAAAAAAAAAAAAAATTATTACTTTTATTCCTAATTTTCTTATCTCTCTTTTAGGTTAGGTTATTCTGATAATCACCAACGTTATCATAATTCCCTTTTTGTTTTACCATTATTTCAAAGCCTTTGCCTTTATTTCTACATAGATAATTACTAAACTTGGTTAAACAAGAAAGCCTTAATTGACTTTAACTTTCACCTGTTTACCCCTTTTTGTGTGTTTATGTGTAGTTCTCCCTAGGGCGCTGTGGTGATTTGACAGTCATCTCTGGTTGGTTTCCAGCGAGCGGGGTCACCTGGTCGTCACGACCGACACCGGCCGTGCGTGAGTCTCGGACTCCTCTGTCTCTTACCATTGGGGTGGCACGCAACTGCTACATCAGCAATTTAGCACTCCAAGGGTAAAGTCAACCACGCCAGCTGACACACAAGGCAATTTCGGGACAAGTACCTGAACCAGGGCCTGCTGCAGGGGCCGGGTTCCGGGGAAAACCCCATTTTTGTCGTGCTGTCTGGCAGTTGACACCTTGGCGTTGCCAGGTTGTGTTTAAGGTCGCAAGTTGTTTGAGAAGGTCGCACCGTGGTACACAGAGTAACAGAGGGCCCGGGTCCACTGCGGTCGAGTGTTTGGGACCGTCAAGAAGGTTGACCGCGCCGCCGGCTCCCACCTGAGTGACCTCATTTCACCCCAGGCAAACTAAATGAGGTAAAACCCATACACTTAGTATAAGCCACAGAATACTAGATATTCCCCGGTCATTTAAGTGTTTGGCCTATATCCCTTTTATCCAAGCCTCACCATCTTCCTAGGTTTTCTACCCCGATAGCCCCCACTCACCTGTAGGCCCTATCGTAAACTCTGGCAGTGGTAATAGGCTTAGGCCTCCTTATTCTCTCTAACACATACCGTGTTACTATTGTTTGATCTTATTTCACTTTGATCTGTTCTATCCTTTGTTCTGTTGTGATTTGTTTCTTTCATTTCACCTAGAAACAGTAACCTGAGAGAGCCATCAAGGAAGCTAAGCAGTAGAGTGACTACCAGCAGCCGGGGCCACCACGTGACCCGCCAGGCTACTGCTCGTCACAACCTCTAGTGCAGGTCCTCAGACGACCCAAGTCAATTGGCTCCGCGAACTAACTGTTGGCATCAGTTAGCCCCAAAATTCTCATAAAACGGCATAGCCGTATGATCATAGCGTTAACCTTAAAACGAACTTGCATTGGTCTCTTTGTGTGTGTGTTCTGTGTTCTCTCTCGCCCACAGTGTGCCAAGGTCACGGCCGTCCAGTATGGCTGCCCAGTGGGACGAACTCGAGTTGTGGTTGAGAGCCATGACGACCGACTTCCTGCCCGGAGACGCCGCTGACGCAGAGCCCCTGAGCCGAGAACAGCTGGACACCGACCTGGTCAAACTGATGACCCACGATCCGACACAGAGCTACAGCTACAAGGACTGGGCCAAGATCGTCGGAAGCCTCGCACACAAACTCGTCGCCCAGGCACGGCTCAGCGAAAGGAGCCACAGCAACCTGGAGCAGGAAGCAGCAGCGCTAAAGCTTCAAGCAGAGGAGGCCCGGAGGAACCAGGCCCACACCCAAAGTCATCTTGACCAGCTTCTTCTCCAGACCGTGAAAGAGAACGCCACAGATCCAGAGCTACAGAAAGAAGTAGAAAGACTTCGAAAGGCCCTGCAAGATCTTCGCCTCGACACAGACCAAAGAGAACAGTCGGAGAAAGAAACCCGTAAAGATCTCGACGAAAGACTCCAACAAAGTGACGCTCTCCTCGAGAGAGCAAAGACTGAACTAAGAGACAAAAACGCTAAAGCCACAGCCTGTGAAAAACACTTACAGGTGGCCAGAGCTGAAATCCATGAGCTTACTCTGCAGAGACATGATCTCAGAGACGAACTTGACATTGTTCACAGAGAACTGAGACATTCTTACAGACTTAATAGTGACCGGGTAGGGGAAACACACACCACAAAGTTTCCCCTGACCAGCCGGTACACACCAGCCAGCCAACAAAAACCCCTGTCAGCAGAAAGGGGGGGGGCCCTCACAGAGAACACTCACCGCTAATCGCGGCACGGCTCCCAAAGCTGAAGGGGGCGGAGCTGAAAAGGGTCAGAATCCCCTCCAGACGGATTGGGCCCCCAACCACAGCTCTTCCCCCACGAACTCTGACAAGTTGGCCAGAAACATCCCCACGTTCACTCCAAACCTTGCAGGAGGCCATGATGTACATGCTTACCTTCAAGACATTGACTTTCACCTGCAAACTGTCGCCAACGTGACAGCTTGGGACAAGTTTTACCTGCTCAGAATTACGTCTAGCCGTGACGTGCGCAGCTTCCTAGACCGTCAACCAGAGACTGTCAAAAGGGACTACCAGCAGCTGCGACAAGCTTTGATCCGTGAATTCTCTGATCCAGAGTCAGATCAGGGGTTCATCGCCGCCATGGACATCAAACAGGCCCGACCTGAACACCCACAGACCTACTACGGCCGACTCCGACACGCCTACTTCGGAGCACGAAACATGCCCGGTATGGAAGAAGATGTCAACTTCAGGACGCTGTTCCTCCGAAATCTGCATCCCACAGTGAGTCATCACTTAGGCGTTCTGGCCTGTCCACGTAGCATGTCCACTCAACAGCTACGTGACTTGGTCCACAAAGCTTACACCAAGCAAAAGACTATTTCCAAAAAGACTGTAAAAGACCCCACAATCGACTCTGTCTCTGAGCACTGCTCAGAGCTAGACACAGAGAGTGCCCAACAGCACCACAGTCACAGACTTTACCACAGAGAGTCAAGACCGTTCCAAGCCAGCAAAGGGCAGCACAACCGTGACGGTGCTCATCCAAAGCATCGGAGTGAGCGCTCTAAGAGGTTCTGGGACCAGCATCACCCGCCGTCCAGAACTCCAAGCCCAGAAAGCCGGCCCTGGAACCCCTCTCGACATGCTACTGGTAAGCCCAAGCCTCGCACACCAGAAAAACACAGTGCAGCCACGTCGGAGACAGCAGAGATCGTGAGGATGCTGAAAGAGTTTCTTCACAAGAAACATCGCAAGAGAGACAAGGACGAACCAGACACCTTATGTCTAAGCATAAGAACTGAAACCAACACCCTGTCTGACTGCCATCTGCCTGAGCCAAGCACCACGAACACTGCTCGTCCCCCACAGACTACAGAGCTAGCTGTCACACCACAAAGTGACAGCTCCGCTCCAGCACCACAGCTGACAGCTGCACACACTACACGAAACAGCACAACACATCACACCTGGGACCAACATCACAAAGTCCCAGGAAGTGCTGTTCCGGCTAGCTGCCCCCGCAGCAAGCCACACGCCCCTCCCGGGGACAACCCACCAGACATTATCAAATCGCAACCCATGAACTTTGCTGTTACATCACCAAATAGCAGCTCCACTCACTCACTCATTGTTGCATCACAAACTGACAACACCTACCATTCACTCCGGCTGACAACAACAGCCCCGGTGCCACAGTTTCTGGGAAACCTCCTTGAAAGGGGGGTGACCAGGAAACCCTACCTAGCCTGCACTTTGGAGAAGGAAGTGAAACTTGAAGCCTTGATAGACACAGGAGCAGACCTCACTGTGATCTCATCTCAACTTTTCAAAAGACTCAAAGTCAAAGCTAAGAGACAGAATCGAACTCTTGAATCCCACACTTGTGAGCTAAATGTGCATTCATACAGCCAAAATAGCATCCGGCTCGAACAGCTAACTCTAATCCACCTGTCAATAGGTTTTATGTCGCTGACTCACCCTGTGTACGTTTCACCAATGAACACTCATCCACTCATCATTGGCAAAGACCTGCTGGATCGTTTCGAGCCCTTACTGGACTTCAAAAAGCGAACTCTTTGGGCCCAAGTGCCAGAACCTCTCCCCATCCAGTCACACAGGCCACCCGAGCCAGACTGTCAGATCACAGAGGTCACGAGACTTTCCACAGAGCCAGACTGTCAGGTCACACAGTTCAAGGGAACTCCCACAGCCAGTCACAACGACACAGACTTAGCAACAGGTCAAGTTTCAAGTTCGCTACCCTGCACCTTCCAGCCCACAAAAGACTTTAACAAATGCTGCGCCAAGGTCAAGACTGACCTGCAGCCACATGACCAAACTCATGCCCGCGCCAAGCCTGGCGCACTAAACGGAAAGCGGTGGTCACACCCGACCCACCCACCCGCCCTCACAGTTGCAGCGACTACACACTGCATAAGACTTTTACAGGCTACACGGCCTAACACTGTGCCGCTTACGCGGGCTCCGCTGTCTGCAACACCCAACATAGCGGACATGCGGGCTTCTGACACCACAACAACGACTTGGCATTGCCTCCACTTATACCCCTCCTGCCTCCCTTGCACGCCGTCTGAGCTCACTGACAGCCAGTGCCTCAATCCGCTGCATAACATGCACACGCTGCATACACACAACATTACGGGTTCTGCACCTGTTGACATCACAGCGCAAAAGCTTGTGCTGAACAGTTGCAAAAGGGGGGTCATGCCAATGTTTATCTATGACGCATCATGTGCGGCACAACACAGCACCAGAGTCACTGACGAGACATTGAAGCAAGCGACAGGCTGGCAGAAAGATGTGACAAAACATGGGCCAAGGCGAGCTAAACCTAGCTGCCACCCACAAAGCAAAAGAACTGCCCTGTCCAACCAAAGACAACCCTCGTTTGCCTCTTCCTTCCCTTTCTCTCTCTCTCTCTCTGTCATCTGTACCAGGTTGCTGCTGTGGGTCGTCATGCTGTGCTGTCAGCCATCCAGAGGACAGCTGCCACCGAGAGAACAACTGAGACTTCTGATCACCGACTGCGGAACCTACACTCAGCCAGTGTATGGTCGACTCATCCAGTCCCGCCCGGTCTACAGAGCACACTACCCCAGCACCGCAGCCCCATACATCTGGGCAAGTGCCCAACGGACAGAGGACGCCCTCTCTCATGCCAAGGCCAAGGTCGAACACATGCTCAACCAACTTGAGGAAGTGACTGTTACACAATCAGGACTCCTAAGCACCAACCACCGCTCCAAACGGTTCCTGGGAGCGTTGCTCGGAGCCGTAGCTGCCGCCAGAACCCTGTTTAACATTGGTATGTCCAGTGTCAACGCAGTGAACCAGACTGTGAACTCAATGAAACCGCTGTTTAATATCTTCCAGAAAGACTTTGCCCAGACTCCGCTGATTACAGCGCTAACGAGAGACATGCTGTGGGAGGTTAGCTCCTCCCATGACAGCCTAGCTACAGGTGCATTCCCACCGTACCTGAAACTCTTAAGCCTTGTGCGAACGGTGCTGGCTTCCAGCATCACCACGCCAGCTGACCCTCTACAAACACACCTTGCTTACTCTCTGGGTTGCGCCACCCCACTTCACGTCAACCCCGAGCAGAGAGAAGTGGGTTTTCTCCTAAACCTACCCATCATCGAGTCAAACCAAACCTCCAGGCTCAAAGACATTGTCAACATCGGGTCCTGGAAAAGCAGGACCCATTTCAAGATATGCACTCCAGACGTGGTGGCCTACCACGACAGCGACACCCTGCTGTACCCGGCCTCAAACCTGCACGGGTGCACCTTGACCAAAGACTTTCACTATCTCTGCCCTAGCAAGCCCTTCCTCAAAGACAACACTGAAGGAATCTGCGAGTTGCAACCCCTGGCCAGCCACACACGCGGCCCTGCTGAAGCTAAGCCTCGCACAAAAGTCACAGAGACACAAGCAGAGATTGTAGGTGAACGATGGCTGGCTAACACACCGGCGCACACCGCCACTGTCACTCACGAACAGCATGATACAACCAGCCGTGTCAACCTGCTCAACCCGAGTATGCCGACTCAAGTACCGACAGGTGCCATCTCACACCTCAGTAACCTGTCATGGTACCATCTTCCGAGCAAAGAGTACCAGACAGCACTGGAACTCCCATCCTTTAAGAACTACAACGTCACCTTAGATCCAGAAGGAGATCTCTGGTTTGAGAAAAGGGGGTCCCAACTCACGAACATTGCTCCTGTCAACACAGCCCTCCAAGCATGGGCAACCGCCCAGCCTGAATACCTCACCTGTGTCCAAACCTGGACCGCAGCTGATACTGTTGTATCTCCCCAAGGTCACCGACCACGCCCCGACACTCGTCTTGGCCTTCACCCTGTGCCAGACTCAACGAGATGTGAACATCCACAGCCAAGCTCACAAAGCCGTGTCGGCGGTTTCTCACAGAACCCCACACCATCGACCACCTCAACCTCATGTGGGCTGAACCATCAGCCCAGCAAACCACCTGTCATCCATTGTGCTAAGTTGTTGTTCGATGAAGTCCATCCTCTGACTTAATCGAACAAAAAGGGGGAATATGTAGCAACAATGACTCTCTAATACACTTCATTCGTTGTGTGACCAGATGAGAGCGTTGTCTCTTTCTCCATTACAACACACACACACACACACACACAAAGAGACATGTAACGTGACACTCACACATTCCGTTGAGACTGGAGCACACACACACAAGAGACTTTTCATTGAACGAATCATATTTAAAACATTACCAAATGCATTCTGTGTTGCTATTTATGTGTCGTGACAGATTTGGGTTTAGTTTACAATTATAGCATGTATTAATTAAACTTTAAAATGTCTATACTAATGCATAATAATCAAATGTTGTATTCCTAAATGTAACCCGAAGATGTTTGATACTATTTTAAATCCTGAGACCTAACGGAGTTGAATCTTGACTGCAAGGCACAATAATATGCATTTATTCTAGGAAATACCATACTTCTAAATATGAATGTTAAATTTGATCTCACATGACATAGTCAAAGTGGGCGTGTCTTTACAAACAAAGGAACATTCTCCCGCTCTAGATCAGAGGATCCGATTCGCTCTTGTCCCAGAAGAAGGCGTATCCTTACATTCCTTAAAAGCAAAAACGCTCTTCCTGCACGGTCTCTTGCTCTGCGCTCCCTGCCTTCATCACTGCTCATCATGTGACGTCTCCGATCTAAACTCCCTCACGGAGTTCCCTGCTTTTATTTTCTTTATAAAGTTCCTTTTGTGCCATTTTCAAATTCTCCTTTGGTCGTTTCCACCTACGAGTCGAACGAACGGAGCCTGAATTCCTTCAGCAACTTCACTTTCAACCAGCATTCAAAGCTCCCGCGGAAACGTGCTCTGGCAACGAGCACGCGCCCTGCTCCGAAACGACACGAGAGAACGCGCCTCAGACACGAGAACACGCGCATGCTGGATACAGCTCATCACACACAAACGAACCTTTTTGCAAGCATCAAACTCTGACGAGTGTTAATGTTTTAAGGTTTGTTTTGATTGATGTCTCTCTCAAAGGTCTGTGATGTTTGCTGTTCTATGGTCACACGTGACCATTCTCTCTTTCTCTATCTCTCTACAATCTCAGCGCGTGCTACGGCGCGCGCCCCTCCCCAACTCTCTATAACTCTCCTTCTCTCATCAGCTGTTACCCGTTTTTGTCTTGTCTGTTTAATGTAAGTAACTGTACATAGACGTATAAAACCTATAATCACTATGTGTAATCCGTTATACTCTGTAGTTTGCATTTATTAAAACAATGTATTCAAGACTGTGTCTGTGAAAAACGCTCGTAAAACCACAAACGTCAATGAGGTAGATTATAGCTACCGCGCTCCCTGTTCACTACATTAAGTAGTTTTAATTTCATAAACACCAGAAATATTAATGTTCACGGCCAGAAGGTTGGTGTTTCTTGGAGTTTATAAGGAAGGATAACTTTATTGAGAGATTAATCACTTAATCTAATCGTTGGTCGCTGGACGAACAACGATCTGATAATTACATTGATTTCCCTTAAAGATTATCTCGCAATCGAGGTTAAGTAGGATTATTGATATATGAATGAGGAATTATAATTCGTTGTGATTGATTATTCATATATTCATATAATCCACCTTCACTTTCGACAATTTAATGTAACTGAAGTATGCAAAATATTAATCATATTCATGATTAGTTATTAAAATTCCCTATGGATCATTTGAGCTAATTCATACGGACCCAGGAGTCCGAAGCATAAGGCATATAGTTTACAGTGTGTAAAAAAAAAAAAAAAAAAGTGGTTCACACCTAAGACAATGGCCCGCTTAATGACCCCGCATAATGAGCCTTTCATTCAGGTGTGTCACACAAGAAAGAATGTGAGGACAAAATAAATAAATATATATCTATATATAATCCAAATATAAATTAAAGTCGAATGCACATTTTTAGTACATAGTCATACCTGGAAACAAATCCTGTTCAAATAGGCTATATGAGCCATTCTACAGAATTGGTTCAACGTTAGATTTGGAAACTTTTCTTCTTTTTTTTCACAATTCTTTTTATACATGCAAATTGTATAATATCCAAGGTAACCATTTATAGTAATTGTGCAGTTAATTCTCATACTGTATTTTCAGAAAGTTTTGGAATACATCCTCTGCCCAAATGTGTCACTAATAAAAAACAATAATAAATAATTTAATGAGAAGGCTTATATTGACCTATAAAGATTATTTTACATCTACCTTGTAAATATATTTTTTGCTATTTTATTAAAATGTGTTCAAATGTAAATCAACAACAATTACAATTTTAACAATATTTCAAGTGTAATCTTTCTTTTTTTTTTTTAAGTATCATACATATTTCAAAGTTAATGAACTCCTCCTACAGTTTTAATCTGATCATCTTCAAATTTGGTGAGTGTAATCTTAAGGCCTTTGCGACGTTAAATTGCGAAGATCTGAGTTTTCGTCGAAGGGCGTGTCCTCGGCGTCCTGACAAATTTGATGTTTCGCCATGAAACAGGAAGTTGCTGTAACTCAGGTAAACAATGTCCAATCTGCCCCAAATCACACGTTTGATAAGAGTTCTGTCCTGAACACATGTCCATACTCAAATTCAGTTACAGTCATAGCGCCACCTGCTGGCAACAGGAAGTGACATGTTTTACACTGTTGTGGACTCCTAATTACATATAAAAAATTGCCAGCATGTGTTAAACATGCTAGCAAACACTTAGCTAAGTGCTAAAGCATGCTATTACTGCAATTAAATAGGAATTTGCTGTAACTCAGGCATGGAATGTCCAATCTGCCCCAAACTTCACACGTTTGATAAGAGTCATGGCCTGAACACATCTACATGAGAATATTCAGTTATAGTAATAGCGCCACCTACTGGCAACAGAGAGTGACATGTTTAACACTGTGATGCAGTACTAGCAACATATTAAATATGCCATTGAGCAGAGGTGGAAAGAGTACTGAAAATATGTACTCAAGTACAAGTACCGTTACATTGCTGAAATAATAGTAAATTACAAGTAAAAGTACTGGTGTCAAAAAAGTACTTAAGTAAAAGTACAAATTACTCTTCTCAAAAACTACTCAAGAGTTCTAGTTACTTTTTAGCCGGCGATAGTTGATGTATTACCAATAAATA